>NC_060884.1:9251855-9606855 GCF_014805685.1 Silurus meridionalis | reverse complement strand
AACGGACAGTGAGAGTGTGGAAGTTTAAATAGGAGCTGGTGATGATGATAAACGAGCACCATATGTGCGCGATTGAAGCGGAGCTTCAGAGAAAGCGGCCGAGAAAGCACCTGACACGCTGAAGGGGGCGGAAAGGGGCGTGGCAGGTGGATTCCTGACAGATAAACGTGTACTGTATGTATTTTTATAGCATGCCTTCATCAAACAAATCGCGGCAACGCTGTTGTGTAAAAAAACCCTTCAAAAACACGTGCATGCACATTCTCATTTATTAACGCACATCATGTACATAAAGAAATTTTGAGCACGTTAATATATTGCCGCCATTTTGATTTTCGTTTATCTATATCATCGGTTACCTCGATGCTTTTTGGCGATCCCCTAGGACATTGACATAACCGGGTTCCACTGTATATATATATATATATATATATATATATATATATATATATATATATATATATATATATATATATATACATACAGTGCTTTCATGAATCCACTTGATTGGTTATTTAAAACTTTACACTATGAAGGTTTTCAAAAAAAATGTTTGTTTTTTACTAAATTAAATAACATTTTTCTCCAAGGTACAGCTAAATAAAATAAAAAAAACATATAAAAACATAAATCTTAGCTAAAATATTTCAAACATTTTGTCCAAACAAATAGGGAACACCCTGCCACTGCCCTCAGCCCATTTAAATTATTTACCTGTTTTTCTGCTGAAGTTTAAGATACAGTGTATGTTTACATACTGAATTCAGGCAATTTTGCAATAATTACTATTAAATGTTTTCAACCTTATTTATGGAAAATTGCTAATGGTTTGTATGGTGTAAGTGGAGCATTGTGGTGGGAGGGCAGAGCCATGGGGGGTGACAATAGGAATCTTGCCTGGGGTTCCAAAAGGGCTAGAAACGACCCTGATTACGCAGGATGTAACAGACACAAGCTTTCATGGATTCATAAAGGCTCAAATTGTGATAGAGTGGTTCAGGGAGCATGAGATCATTTTCACACATGGATTGGGCTACCACAGAGTCCAGACCTTAACCCCATAAAGAATCTTTGGGATGTGCTTTGGGATGTGAGAAGACTTTGCGCAGTGGTCCAACTCTCCCATCATCAATACAAAAATTATTACTGCAACTCTGGACAGGAATAAATGTTGTGACATTGCAGAAGCTTATTGAAACTGCGTGTGCCTTTTTTGGAAGGGCAGTGACTATTTATAGATAGATAGATGGATATCATGCAGCAGGCAGACAGACAGACAGACAGACAGACAGACTCTATCCAGCAATTAATTAAGGTCAGTCCCAACTACACAATTGCTCTCTACAATTTGGGACAACAAAAATGGACGGTGTACATCCTACAGAATTTTATTATAAAATAAGCAATGTGATTATGAAAACTAGAAAACTGCTTGTGGTGTGTTTAAACCTCATCCGACAAGTTTGCAGTTTGTACTTACTGTTCAGCAAAACAATATTAAACACAGGTTTTTAATAGTACACTGGTACTTTTGCACACAAATGATTCAGCCTCCCTATTTTTTCCCTGACAATACACATGCCATGAATTGAAACCTTGACAACCACAATTTTCTATGGCATAAGCTCATTCTTTTTGATAAATCATATTTATATATATATGATATAATATTTATATAATATAATTATATATTATATTGTAATATTTAAGATTGACTAAAAGGTGATGAAATTACACTGTATTAGAATGAAAGTTTCTGATATTTGATCGGTTGTAGTGTTTATTCCATTATCAACAGTGGACTTTACACGTTACTTTACCTGTAGGTGACTTTTGGGTTAGCATAGCCTCTCTGGCTTTGGCTTGCTCTATAAACCAGTGTCTCTCACACTCCTTTCCTGTACGGGGAACATCAGGATGGGCAGTGGAGATTTCCTCTGCAATCTCATCCCATGCCCATCTTCGGCTAGTTGCTGTCTCACGGCAAGAATGCCTTCCAGTCAGTAGACCTTCCCTTCTGGCTTTCACTAGCTGCACCAAAAGCAGCTTTTGCTCTGTTGACCAGTTAGGCTTTCTGGGCCTCATCAGTACTTCCTGTGGTAAGAGAAGGTAGATCAATGTGCAATGCATACACAGTTAATCAACTAAATAATCAAAATACATCCATCTATCCATCCATCCATTCATCTATCTCTATTTAAAAAAAAAAAACTCTCCACTTCAAAATAAGTTTTTTCAAAAAAATTTTAACACTAAGTATTAGTTTTTACTGATAAGTCAAGTGTCAAATCAAGCACCAAAATCTCCAAAAATGCACATATCCCTCAATTAAAACTGTCCGTGTGGAAACAGCAAAAGTTTCATTTGGTGTCCTGATGATTTACGTAAATTAAAACACTTATTAATTTAAAACATTTACAAGAATATTTTGTCTTCATGTTCTACGTTAGAGTCTAGTTTCACTAGGAATAAACTTACAATTTATTTTTTAATAAAAAAAAATCTATTAATATTTATATTTTGAATAAAATTTGTTAAACAGAAATGTGTGCTGCATTACTTGAGCGTTAATCAAATTAGTGGTTCTAAATGAATTTGCGTTTGGCGCGTTTACACTCTAAAAACTTCTCTTAAAGCTCCAGTTATTGGAATTTATAATAATTCGCACATGTGACATTTTTTTGTAACATGTAGTCCTTGGATTTTGGCTTTTTCATAATTGTGATGTCAAACTATTTAGGATAGTTGTTGCCAGAGTAGATCGATAAATTATATGAAACCGTCATTCATGACTGGAGATATTATTTTTTGTAAAGAAAAAAAAGTTTCAGTACACCTAATAATTAATTAAACAAATAAGTAATTGACTGCATATTCTCCAACTTCAAACTACTACGTTCACAATTCAGCAGGAGCAGGAGAACTTTAAAAATGTTTCTTAGACAACTTTCCACATATCTGCCGAGATATTGGAAGAACACACAACAGAATACAGCACCCCAGACAAAAGAAAAGCAATATGACCACTTACGACATCTCGGAGATGTAGCGCACTTTTGAAGCTGCAGTTTACAGCAACACTATACTGTCCAGAGATGGTGGTTACCCCTGTTGGCCTTGGCTCATGATGACATGAATTCTTTTAACCTCAGCCAGGTATGACGATTTTGGAATGGACCACTAGGAGCATACCTTACTGTTAGATAAATAAACCTTGTATATGTTGTGCTTAAAATGTCAACTGATTTCCCACACTGAAAAAACCATAGAGGACCAAGTTACAACAGAAACCAAACGATGGATACACCATCAGAGACACCATTGGCAATGCATTCTCTGCCTTGCCTAAGAAAGAAGACATCTGTTTTTGTAGTAATTATTATTTATTAATAATTCTAGGTAATGAAAAATAATATTAATGACTGTTATTTAGTAAGTAATATTCCATATGAATCAGTAATATAATAATAATAATAATAATAATAATAATAATAATAATGTGATGTGAATAATAAAAATAAAGTGTCTATGATATCTATGAAGTCAAGATGCTGCAGCAGTACACAGTGAAATGAGACGTTGAGAAGGTTCTCCAGGACCCTGGTGCTACATTTACACCAGTCTGTCCACTGAACAATTACACATTTTAAATTAACTTTTGCCGATAGAAGACGGTGGCATTTCTGGAATATGTTCACATACGGCTTCTTTTTGCATGATGGAGCTTTAACCTGCATTTGTGGATGGCATAGCAATTTACAGCATTTCAGCATCCATTTTATTATATCTTTTCAAGGGACATACTATAGAAATGAAACTTAAATATATTTTAGAATAGTCAATGTGCAGCTTGTATATCAATTCAGATTTACTGTCTTCTAAAAATAACTCAACATTCAGCCATTAAGTCAAAATAGCTTACAAAAAAGGTAAATACACCCTTAGTGATAGCATGTCGTTTAACCATGCAAAGCCACATGTCCTATTCATCATGTTAATGTTTTTGTCTGCTTAACAGGACCATAGAAATTTGTTTATCTTGTATTACAGCATTTAGAATTTGGTGCTTTATTTGCAATTCTCCTTCTAACACAAGACAAACTTGTGTGGCTCAGATGGTGTCCAGCATTTGTGGGGACGCCCTGGTGAGGAATACCAATAAAACTGTGTCTTGCCTACAGTCAAGCATGGTGGTGGTAGCATCATGGTCTGGGGCTGCATACTGGGGCTGGTAATGGGTAGTGGAAAATAGAGAAATACATGTGTCTCTATGTGTCTATCATCCAGCAACTCTGTGACAACTTTTGGAGAAGTGGAAGAGGATCCCACCAACAACCTGTTCAGCTCTGGTGTATTTCATGCCCAGGAGGATTAAGGCAGTGCTACATAACAATGGCGCTCATACAAAATATTGACACTATGGACACAGTTTTGACATGTTCACTTAGGGTATACTCACATTTGTTGCCAGTTATTTAGACAATAATTGCTGTATGTTGAGTTGTTTTTAAGTGGACAGTAAATCTGTACTGTCTCGTGAGAACATATAATTCAATTAAATTTAATCCATTTTTATTTGTATTTGTATAATGAACATTGTCTCAAAGCAGCTTTACACAGATAATGTGGTGATAAAAAAGAATAAGATGTTCTGTATAAGTGTAAGTTTGTCCATGATGAGCAAGCCAGTGCAAACCTTGAGAGGAACCAGACTCAAGAGGGAACCCATCCTCATCTGGGTTGCACCAAATGTTTATTTGTTACAGATAAACGATGTTGCGGGGTACAGTGATGGTGATCAGCAAACTGTAGTCCTGAGTCAGTGTAGCAGACTGTTGACATTACCTACAGTCCAAATAATTAAATGGATGCTGAAATGTGAGGGGTGTACTTTTGTGAATGTTCACAGACAGTGATTTCTGTGGATGTTTCTGAGCCCACGCAGTGATTTTCAATTCAGAGTCATGCCAGTTTCAATGCAGTGACATCTGAGGGCCTGAAGATCAAGACCATGAACAATATTTATTTTCGCCCTTGTCCCTTATCTACAGAGATTTCTCCAGATTCTTGGAATGTTTTGATAATATTATTATGTACTGTAGAAGATGGAATATTCAAAATATTCACAATGTTAACTATAATACACTGATAATAATGATCTATCTATCTATCTATCATACACTGATAACAAATCTCTCTCTCTCTCTCTCTCTCTCTCTTATATATATATATATATATATATATATATATACACAGTGAGGAAAATAAGTATTTGAACACCCTGCTATTTTGCAAGTTCTCCCACTTAGAAATCATTAAGGGGTCTGAAATTGTCATCGTAGGTGCCGCTGTGTCCACTGTGAGAGACATAATCAAAAAAAAAAAATCCAGAAATCACAATGTATGATTTTTTAACTATTTATTTGTATGATACAGCTGCAAATAAGTATTTGAACACTTGAGAAAGTCAATGTTAATATTTGGTACAGTAGCCTTTGTTTGCAATTACAGAGGTCAAATGTTTCCTGTAGTTTTTCACCAGGTTTGCACACACTGCAGGAGGATTTTGGCCCACCTCCACACAGATCTTCTCTAGATCAGTCAGGTTTCTGGCCTGTCGCTGAGAAACACGGAGTTTGAGCTCCCTCCAACGATTCTCTATTGGGTTTAGGTCTGGAGACTGGCTAGGCCATGCCAGAACCTTGATATGCTTCTTACAGAGCCACTCCTTGGTTAACCCTGGCTGTGTGCTTCGGGTCATTGTCATGCTGAAAGACCTAGCCTTGACCCATCTTTATTGCTCTAACTGAGGGAAGGAGGTTGTTCCCCAAGATCGCACAATACATGGCCCCGGTCATCCACTCCTTAATACAGTGCAGTCGCCCTGTCCCATGTGCAGAAAAACACCCCCAAAGCATGATGCTACCACCCCCATGCTTCACAGTAGGGATGGTGTTCTTGGGATGGTACTCATCATTCTTCCTCCTCGAAACATGTTTAGTGGAATTATGACCCAAAAGTTCTATTTTGGTCTCATCTGACCACATGACTTTCTCCCATGACTCCTCTGGATCATCCAAATGGTCATTGGCAAACTTAAGACGTGACTGTACATGTGCTGGTTTAAGCAGGGGAACCTTCCGTGCCATGCATGATTTCAAACCATGACGTCTTAGTGTATTACCAACAGTAACCTTGGAAACGGTGGTCCCAGCTCTTTTCAGGTCATTGACCAGCTCCTCCCGTGTAGTTCTGGGCTGATTTCTTACCTTCCTTAGGATCATTGAGACCCCACGAGGTGAGCTCTTGAATGGAGCCCCAGTCCGAGGGAGATTGACAGTCATGTTTAGCTTCTTCCATTTTCTAATGATTGCTTCAACAGTGGACCTTTTTCCACCAAGCTGCTTGGCAATTTCCCCGTAGCCCTTTCCAGCCTTGTGGACGTGTACAATTTTGTCTCAAGTGTCTTTGGACAGCTCTTTGGTCTTGGCCATGTTAGTAGTTGGTTTCTTACTGATTGTATGGGGTGGACAGGTGTCTTTATGCAGCTAACGACCTCAAACAGGTGCATCTAATTTAGGATAATAAATGTAGTGGAGGTGGACATTTTAAAGGCAGACTAACAGGTCTTTGAGGGTCAGAATTCTAGCTGATAAACAGGTGTTCAAATACTTATTTGCAGCTGTATCATACAAAAAAATAGTTTAAAAATCATACATTGTGATTTCTGGATTTTTTTTTAGATTATGTCTCTCACAGTGGACATGCACCTACAATGACAATTTCAGACCCCTCCATGATTTCTAAGTGGGAGAACTTGCAAAATAGCAGGGTGTTCAAATACTTATTTTCCTCACTGTGTGTGTATATATAAACTGGCAGATTAAATGCACAAACATACAAATATGACCACGAGATCATCGTTAAGTGTACATGAAATCAAAAACAGAAGCATGTGCTGTAACTATTTTAGTTCAGGTTTGAACAAATATGAATTGTGTAGCAGCATAATAATGATGTGTTCTGATAATGAACTTCATTGGCTGATATATTTTGTAACAAATTTCTACAGCATTCTGGTATACTTAATGTCAAATATCACCAATTCACAAATACCTGCCCACAAAATACTAATGCTAAAAATTATCATTACTATCTTCATTATTAATGTATATAATAGTAATAATAATAATTTTTTATTTTATTTTTTTAACCAATGTTTTACTAGCTGGCAGCAAAGCAAGAAGCAATTAAACATTAATTTCAGTAAACGCTTAAAAGTGATTTTTCTGCTTGAAAATATATTTGCATTGAATTTTATTGTTATCAACAGCCTGAAGCAGTTTCTTGGTCAGGAGTAACAGTTAGAAGAGCGTGTAAAAGCGTGTTAAAAATAACTCTTAGCAGGCTAAAATCAATACTAGCAAGCTAGCGTTAAAGTAGCAGGACGTGTGTCGCTAGAGGATGTGGTCAGTGCGAACAGGATAGAAATGGCCACTTACCCCGTGTCTACACCAATGCAATATAATTCCGACGACAATAATAAATGTAACCAAATAGAATTTATAAGAGGGCCTATTTTATCCAAAGGGAAAAGACAGGAAGCGAAGCTTTACTTTACATTTTGGCACTTGTAGTCTGCTGTAAGTTTCTCATTGGCAATGGATAAGTGTAGTGCAGTGATGTAGAGACTCCATTTCCCAGGGTGCATTGCATGGAAGGGTGGAGAGTGGTTCCTCCTAGGTGAAGATGGCGGCTCCCTTAACACTTGTCTTAATTTTAGCAGTATCGATAAGAGCAGTGTTATTTCGGTCGAGTTTGGCTGCACAAATTTCGGAAAGGGTTGAAGTTGTATCTCCTTTAAACTCGTGGAAAAGAGGTGTGATGTGTATTTTGTGCAGATGTTAATTATACAGTTAATCAGCTTCTTTGGTTCTCTACAGTGCTTCTCTGTTGAAATTTCACCGATTTGCTTTAATTCCAAGTTTCAAAATGTGTTAATATTGATGTATTATTGCAGTTGTGGAGGGACTTGCTTTGCTGGATCTGGGGGTCTCACCATATTCGGGGGATGTGTTTCATGAAGTGAGTATACTATATGGTAATATATATGTGTTATGGATACATCATGTCAAATCACAGTTTTGGCTGTAAAAAAGAAAAGTCTATTTCTCTTGGACAAAAATGTTATAAGCAAATGTACAAATGAGAGACGTCTATATAAAACGATATGACAACTGCAACATGCATTCATTAAAGTCGTCTTCAAATCTGGTGAACAGGCTGAAGCGTTGATCTGCTCTTAGGTTTGTGTTACCGAAGCGGTTGTGTATATTAAAATGTTATGCCCAAATATTTAGTAGGATAGGAGCAAGAAAGTACCATTTATTTACTCATCCATTCACACATGTATTCATTCATTTAGTGTCTGCTTTACACTGGTTGATTCACGGCTATTCCTTGAAATACTGTGTGTACAAGAGCGAATTCTTCCTGCATTGGATGCTGCACCTTACAAACATGCGCTTTAGATGGATTGATAATCACCCAGGGCTGAGCCCAGATTCTAGTTCATCAAAAAGTCTTATAGTTATAAGTTATAGTTAAACTATAAGCATACATCTAAATAGAGTGTTTCTCCACATTTCTTTTTTTGCATGGCAGGGCTAATTGTATGGAAAATGAACATCATATATCTACTATAATTATTACTATTACAGCGTTGTCAATATACTCTCATGTAAATAAAAATGACTAATGGCTCTAAGTGTCAGTATTAATCTGTCTGCAAAACTGTTGTTGAAGGATGGATCGAAATTAACAATAATTCTTTCCTCAGTGATACAGGAAGCGAAATTTAAGAAATAGGGCCAATGACTGGATTATGTTTATTCAAAATGATCTGGTTGCATTTAGCTGCTTCATTTATTTTTGTCACCTTATAAATATATTAAACATCTCACATGCAGACATGCATTACCATGTTGTTGAGCATACAATACATGAACAGGGAAATAATTTTGGATGCACCCTATGTGCATGATAGCTTTGTTCAGAAATCCAAACACTTTTCTGTTTATATGAAAAACATCAAGCACATTTTAACATTGACAACCTCCCTCTGAAAAATGATCTACTGTATATGATGATGCTCAACCCATTTCCCAGAGATATGCTTAAATCTGTCTGGTTTCATGATGATAGCCCAAAGGTAACCCTGTCAAGTGCTTGCTAATTAGTTCACTTGCAGGTTAGGAAACACTTTGCTATTTTAGATTAAACTTTGTCATTGTGAGGTGAGAAAAACTGTCCCTGAGTCTTCTGGTGTGACAGCTTCTATACCATCTCCCAAATATAAGAAGAGTAAAAAGTCTGGTGTGAAAGGTGTCTTTGATAATGTTTCTCACCCTTCCTAGTCAGCGTTTGTGGTGAATGTCTCTGACTGACAGTCACACACTGTTGGAGGGCATTTTGATCCGAGACAGTGCAGTTGCCATACCATACTATGATGTATGTTAAGTAGATGAATGCATTTTTATAGGGATCTGTTTAGAAACAAATGTTATAAAATTTGAGGGGTGACCAGAGAGTGTCCTAATAACTTTTTTTAAAAAAACCACTAAAAGTGAAATAAAAACAATAGATTTCTGCTTGGTCCCTGCTTATTATTTTATTATTATTATTATTATTATTATTATTATTATTATTATTATTATCATCATCATCATCTTTGGTGCTTGTTTCCTTACTTGCTATTAACAGTACTAAATAGTAATCACAGTAAAATAATCATAAAAAAAAAAAGATAAATCCCACTGGCTGTATCTCTCAAACCTCTGTGGGACAATAGTCTACACTTTGAGATGCACATGTAAAACTAGATATTCCAGTACAGAGGTGGTAAAATGAAGCAGCTTATAATTAACCTGATTACATTTAGAAATTATTATGTTATGTAGCTTTCTATCATCTACTCTTTTTACTACTAATAAGATGAAAATGTTTACAAATTCACTAGCAGAAGTGACCGAAATCATCCGAGCCTACAGTTCATAAGAGTATCTACTGATATCAGTCATATTGAATCATATGTATACTGTATCAGATTAGATGCATGTATGGATGTTATGTGATGATATTTCTGGTTAGTTTTAATATATTAATCTCTGACAGGATTAATGATTGGATGGTAAATGTATAATGAATGATAACCAAGAAAATAAAAAGTTACTACAAATTTTAACAAATTATTTAGTTTGTTTGTTTTTTTTTTACTTTTTTCAGACACCCCTTATCATATACCTCTTTCATTTCGTGGTGGACTATTCAGAGATTGTGTTTATGGTAAGTATTTTGTACACGTTTATATTGAGAGTTGATTAAAGTAAGGGAAGTGGTACATCCGGGGCAGGATGCAGAATGACTGCCAGATTTTGTAGATGATGCTAGGAGTTTTTGCACAACCCTCAATGCCAGACATCTGTAATCTACTTTTAAAACCTACCTTAAAGCCCAGGGTCAGACTCTGCGTTTAAAAGAATCCCTTATGGGGAGATGAGAGATTTCAGGATCAAAAAACCAAAACAACTGAACAGATTCCCGATGTGGCACCCCCAAATTTCTAGGCATCTAACTGTACTAGTGGACTCTTGCAAAGATGAATGAAGAAGAGTGTCACCTCTGGCCAGGCCCATCTTCACCAATGGGTTTGGCACCATTGAACAGTTAGGAAATCTATTCATGTTGTTCCAGTCCAGGATATTGTCTTGAATACGCCTGTGTGCATTGTATACTTTAGAAACATCATACTGCTGGACATTGATAAATTAAAAAAAATTGCCAATAAGTATATGGGCTGACCAATTTGACTTACTATGGCTGTGTTGATAACACATCATAGGCTCATTATGGATGACATGGCACTTTCACTTCTCACATTACCCCACTAGACCCACTAGAATGGTTCTTGTACATATCTCCTTGTCTAAGCAGAAGTTTCCTCACTTAGTAACAGGTCCCAAAGACAAGTCCAATCATGAAGTGGAGTGATGCAGATATCTGGAGATCAGCATATTTTTTGTTTAGTTACCATATGGTTTTTACTGCCCCATCCAGTAAGAGTGCAGCAATCTGCACTCTTACTGGGTATACGATATATTGGTATATGATATATGAACCCACACAATCTGCACTCTTACTGGGTATATGATATATTGGTATATGATATATGAACCCACACAAGAATTTGGTTGTTTCGCAGTGCTCACAAAACTACTGTTGAATACATATTTGTTTGGTTTATACTTCATGAATTGTACAAAACTATATAATAAAATATAATTCAAGTAATTCTGTATACATGAAAATGCATCATGTTGTAACTGTTATAGATGGTGTGGTGTAAGTCTGAATTGTCTAAACGGTCTGTTAATTATATGATGATAATATATTTCTATTACCAGATAGCAGATGGAATCACAGCAGTTGCTCTCTATTTGTCAGTGAAGACCTACAACAAAAATGTGGTGAGTATAACAATGGCTTAATATAATACTGGGGTCATTCCAGGTCAACTCACCCAGAGGTGGTTACACCATGATCTCAAACATTGTAGTAATGTTAATAATTTTTTTTTTAAACAAATGAGCATTTTAGTTAGTGTCAGAGTCAGGTTGACCAGCTCATAGCAAGAGTGTATTTCACTTATGAGTCTTTCAAAATAGCAAAAAAATGCAATATTTTAAAGCACTTTCAGAAGCTTTTATTATAAATGTATTATGAATGTACTATAAAAAAGTACCAGTCAAAAGTGTGGACACACGTTTTCCTTTAGTGCTTTTTCTATATTTTTATTATTTTCAACGTTGTATGTTAATACTGAAGATATCCAAACTATAAAAGAACATGGAACATTATGGAATTATGCAGTAAACGAAAATGTGTTTTTCAAAAAAGTAAATTTCTTGCCTTCTAAATGTGCTTTAGATAATCAGTTGTCATGTGTAGCGGAAGGGTGAGTATAGAGTCAATAGCCCTATTAGTTCTACTATACAAATCCTTATTATGGCCAGAAATTATGCAGTTGCCAAAACCATCAAACGCTATGATGAAACAGGCAGTCATGAGGACTGTCACAGGAAAGGAAGACCATAAGCTACCTCTGCAGCAGAAGATAAGTTTATTTAAATGATCAGCCTCAGAAACTACCACTTTACAGCACCTCAGGTTAGAGCCCACATAAATGCTTCCTGGATTTCAAGTAGATATTTTCAACATCCACTGTTCATAAGAGACTACGTAAGTAAGGCCTTTATGGTCGAATAGCGGCAAAGAAATCATTACTTTGGAAGAACAACAAGCAGAAGCAACTTGCTTGTGCCATTAAACACAAGGACTGGACGGTAGATCAGTGGAAAACTGTCCTTTAGTGTAAAGAGTCCATATTTAAGATTTTTGGTTCTAACTGCCATGTTGTTGTTAGACATAGAGAGGGAGTGATTGGACAGTTCCTTAATTGTTAATTGGAAGTGCTTTATTGGTGATACCTTTGGTGACTTAGTGAAAATTGAGGGAACACAACCAGCATGGCTGAAAACCATGGCTACTGTAAATAATAGAAAATATAAAACATTCTGGATTATATTTTCTATTCTATAATTTCCTAAATACCTAATCTACCTATCTCTTTTTAAATTTAGAATGTCTTTCAAATCTTTTTAATGTGAATATTGCAAATTCAACCATTGTGTAATGACCAGAAACTGTTACAGGAACACATGAATGGGTTACTGCAATAAAAGTCAAAAAGTTGAATATGTGGAAGAATGTTCTGTTTTCTCTGACTTTTTGTAAATTGGTGTTTTCTCATCTTTTAATTTTAAGCTTTTTAGAAAATGCTATCAGATACAAGCATATTTGATCAAAATCATTCAACTACAGATGCTGTCATGAGTGTAGTTAAAGAACCGGAAATAAAAGAGCAGCACTAAGAACACCACAGTGTTTAAAAAAATTTGTTTGTCTTATCTTATGTCTTTCTTTTATTTCTAAATGTTTTGCAGTTCAGAAAACAGAAGTATGCCTTGGAAGCAGACAGGTATCCACATGACTGTCTGGAACTCATGCGCTCACCCAAAGAGATGTTCTATATTCCTCTCAAAGTGGCTATGTTGTGAGTCTTGATGTTTCTTATTTATGTATAAACAGTAAACTAGAAAAAAAGAATTTCAGGTAACCAAGGTAACATCTTAAGTCTTTATATATATATTGCAGTATTTAGTGATCTTTGATTTTATTCTCAAATTTCTTGGGTATCCAGTTACCTGTTGAATCCCTTCACTATCCTATCCTGTGTGGCAAAGTCTACCTGTGGCATAAACAATGCCATCATTGCAATTTTCATCCTCTGCACACTAAAAGGTAAACAGATTTAACCTCCATGCATCTCAATGTCCTTTTAAGACCGCTCCCTTAGCATAAATATCATTCAGAATTGTACACATATATTTAATTGTTCGAGCAATAGTTTTATAGAAGAAAAAATGTTCATTTCTGGTCAGAGTAACTGAATAGCAGATCAAATTACATTGAACATAACGTTGCATAAACATTTAATGTGTTTAACAAAGGGTAAATGATTATACATGTGAGATCTTATTAATCATATTTGCCAAATTTATAAATGTTTTTGCATTGCTAATTTTTTTTAAGTGGACAAGATACACATACACAGATACATCGATCAGCCATAACATTAAAATCACTTAATATTGTGTAGGTCTCCCTTGTGCTGCCAAAACGGCTACGACGTGTTTTGAGGCATATGCTTCACAAAACCTCTGAAGGTGTGTTTGGTTTCTGGCACCAAGACAGCACATTCCACAGATCATGTTATGTCTCTTAAACCATTACTGAATATTTGCAGAATCAGAAAGAGCTTTATTGGCAAGTATTTTTGCACTTACAAGGAATTTGGTTTGTTAAAAGAAGCTTCCAGTTGCACATTTTTTACACTCAAATAGAAATAAAAAAGCAAAATGGGTAAAATGAATAAAAGTTATTTCACATTTGCACATTGTACAAAAAAGTAAATTAGTTTAGTAAAAAGTGGTATTGCAAACATTTGTTTGTTTGTTTTATTGCACAATGGGGAGAGCATTTAAGTGTTCATGAGGTAGATTGCCTGGGGAAAGAATCTTTTCTTGTACACAAACGTTCATAAAACATATGTCTTGGATGTGAGGGATCCAGAGTTTGATTTTCTGAGCCCTTTTTCTCACACTGGATGAATAAAGTTCCTGTAGAGTGGGCAGGGTAACCCCAGTAATCTTTTAAGCCATTTCTAGCCATCCTCTGTAGACTTCTCATGTCTGATTGTGTAGCTGAGCCAAACCAGACGGTCCTCTGTTGGGCTTTTTTGACAATGGAGTCAATGTTATTGTCCCACTTCTGGCCCTGAGAGATGGTGGTGCCCAGGAACCTGAATGACCCCACTGCTGCCACAGTGCTGTTCATGATGGTAAGTGGAGGGAGTGCAGGGGGGTTTCTCCGTCATCAACGTGGCAGATAATTGTAGTGACATCTGTAAACTTCAGGAGCTTGATAGAGGGGTCTGTAGAGGTGTAGTTGTTCACAGTGGGAACCACACATTTAGGAACCGTCCAATCACTCCCTCTTTGTGTCTAATAAAAACATGGCAGTTAGAACCAGAGCAGTGGGGAGACAACACATCCATTGGGGGCACCAGTGCTGATAGTATGGCTGTTTGACATGAATTTCCCATCTCACTAGCTGTTGCCTATCTGTCAGAAATCCACTGTGATTCACTGATGGGTTGAGCTAGGAACAGAGACCTGAGTTAGTTTGGTCTGGAGGAGTGTTGGGATGATGGCGTTGAAGGCAAAACTGAAGTCCACGAACAGGATTCTCAGTCCCTGTTTTGTTCAGATGCTGCAGGTTGAAGTGCAGTCCCATTTTCACCGCATCATCCACATACTTGTTTGCTCAGAAAGCAAACTGCAGGGGGTCAGTCTCTCAAATTTCATGACCACAGATGATCAGATTTTTGCAGTTTGGTGAAGTGCATTATTAAGATTATCAAATCAAATCAAATCAAATTTTATTCGTCACATACATTATTATTGTTTTTTGATTATTGTTGCAGATTATTATTATTATTATAGAGATTATTGTTGCCATAAAGGTCTGCAACAATGTTTAGGAACATTTTGCATGTACAAAGTATCATCCACATGAATTCAAGGACTTAAGGTTTCCCAGCAGATTATTGTCCAGAGAATCACACTGCCTCCACCATCTTACCTTATCTAGTAAGGGCAGTCTGATGAGTCTAGGGCAATGCAGTCCCAGCAAATTGGGATGTACTTCTGATGCCTTTATATAATATCTAAAATATAATAATATAATGCTATAATAATATTTATATAATATAATGCTATAATATAATTATGGCTAAGAAGTGTATGTGTATATATATATATATATATATATATATATATATATATATATATATATATATATATATATATATAATGTGTGTGTGTGTGTATATGTGTATCTGTGTGTGTGTGTCCCTGTCCAAATGGAGGAAGTATTTCTAAAAAAAAGAAAAGTATATAGTTCAACATTTCGTGTAAAATGTATCAAGCTAAAGTCTTTTATTGCTTATAACTTCTATGATTAGAATATTTTATGTGTATTTTTCAGGAAGTGCCTTGTTGAGTGCAATATTTTTGTCCTTGGCAACTTATCAGACCATCTACCCTCTCACATTGTTTGCTCCCGCCCTTCTTTTTCTGCTACAGGTGATGTTTTATAAAAATGTAGACAGCAGTACAAGTATATTGTAATTGTTTTTGCAATCTCCTCAATGCAAAATCACTGAAATTGGCTAATGTCATGCAAAAACTAAAATGTCTGATCTGTCACAATTTCAACTTTTTTCTATTTTTTTCTCTCTCTTTCTCTCTCCCTCTCTCATAGAGGTTATATATTCCAGTCAACCCATGCAGGAGTAGTTTTTGGATTTACACCCTGCAATATGCCTTCATGTTTGTTGGAAGTCTGGTTGTCATTGTCTGCCTCTCTTTCTTTTTACTTGGATCTTGGGACTTCATTCCTTCAGTCTATGGATTCATGTCAGTATATAAGTGGGAGGAGTTTCCTGCCAAATCAAATCAAATAAAATTTTATTTGTCACATACACATACATACAGGGTACGACATGCAGTGAAATGCTTTTAACGACGGTCCGGCATGAGGGAATAAAATAGGGTAAAAAAGGGAATAAAAATATAAATATAATAACAACAACAACAACCTTTTTAAAATAATTTATTTAATGTTAAAATTATTGGAATAGAATAGCAAAATATAGCAAGTTAAACTGCCCACCCTTAAATGTTGTTGCCATGTCCTGGATGTTGCTACTACATTAATTACATTTTAGCTAGTTTGTCATTAGCAAGGCCTTATGACAACGTAGAAACTACACTTGTTTAATTTTTCAGCTTTCTTTACCTATTTAAATATTGCAAATTGAAATGGATTTTGCTAATTAAAATAGATTGAGTAAATATTTGTCTATATGTTGCATATAACTTTGTGTGTTTCTGTGTTCCATAGCCTCTCAGTACCAGATCTTACTCCAAATATCGGCCTCTTCTGGTATTTCTTTGCTGAGATGTTTGAACACTTTCGATTCTTCTTCATCTGTGTCTTTCAAATTAACATCTTCCTGTACACCATCCCACTTTCTATCAAACTCAAGTAAGACATGAGCTTGTTTAATAGTCATTTTGTATATTTTAACCTACTTTGTGGTTTTATGAATCTAATTCATTTTTGTTGGACAGGTAATTCAGCTTTAAATGTATCTACATAGCAAATGATTACTTATATTTAGGGATGCACCGAATATTCAGCCACCGAAAATTTTACGGCCGAAAATGGCCCAAAAGTGCATTTTCGGTTTTCGGCCGAAAGACTTTGATCACCGAAAAAACATGGCCGAAACAGTTTGTTGTGATGATGCAAACAGAAACCGCGGCCTGCACGTGCATGTCGGTGTGGACGTATTTCAGTATATCTGAGAAAGACCCACAGATAGGGATTTGCAAAACATGTAATGCCGAAATTTCAAGAGGGGGTGCGTCTGCAAAGACTTTCTCCACGTCGGGTTTAATTTATCACCTGAAATCCAAACATCCCGATCGCAATGTTGAATATGAGAGGAACGCAAACGCACAGAAAAGCAAAACCCCTCCGAGCATGCGCACTCCGTCTGTGGGGGACGTTTTTGAAAAGGCAGGAAGTTTCCCAGTGATAGTGTTGTATTGTTGTATCTTTAAGCAGTTGCACTTGTTCTAAATGCACTTTGTTTTTATGAAAGAACATATTTAATTTTACAACCTTTCAGCAGGCCAGAGGGCCTGTACATTATTATTTAATGTACACGAGTGCATTTAAGTTAAACATTTAAGTTTGAATTTTAATTAATTTTATCCTGTGCATTGTTGCAATGTGCTATAAATAAATATTTTCATAATTTGTAATTGATTTATTCTTTGAAACAAAAATTGAAATGCCTTGATTTTAGTAAGGTCACAGTCATAGCCATAAATGCAATGGTAATAATAATTGGCATTATTTCTTTCGGTGTTTCAGTTTTCGGCCTTGCTTTCCTCTTTTTAGGTTTTCGGTTTCGGCCAAGAATTTTCATTTCGGTGCATCCCTACTTATATTATTTAAGAACCACAGTGGACAGGAGTATATATTGTTTGTAAACTATTCATGGCTTGTATTCATGATGATGAATCTCAACTCATTAATGTGGCTGGCAAAAATAAAGAAGACTGTGGTTTACAAGGTTTTTTGATAAAATAGTAATACGCCGCATTTATTGTGTGCAGTCATCATGTTTTTTTGATAAACTTTTATAACATTATAATATGTATTTCTATCCAGAATTGCTTTCATTTCTGGCTGAGACTTTGTGTATAGGATGGGAGAGTTGCGCCCACTGTAAAGACTTTTCTAGCAGATCACAAAACTTTCAATAAATTTAAGCTCTGGCCACTGCTTCTTTCGACTGCTCCCATTAGGGGGTCATCATCCGTCTCTGGAAATGGTGGATTCTGGTGGCTAATTCATGTGTTATGAATTAATAATTCCTCATGCTACCTAAACCATTCTTTCACACTTTAAGCATGCCCAGTTTTTAGCACTGCCTCCAGATGCTTGTACACTAGGCACTGTGCATGATCAGTGAATATAGATGCATTTAAAACTTTATTTTATTTTGCTTTTTATTAGCCTGACTAAAATTAGCCTGGCTTTCTTGTAGCGACACCACTGTTCAGTCCTAATCCTGTATGTTTTTCTTGAGTTTGCCACACTGTTAAACATAGCCTTCAGATTTACTGTCAATTTTGTATTAAGATTTCACAAAGTATTTTTATAGATCTTTGAACGTTCTTGACCCATTTCCAGTGATTTAGCAATCTCCTTTTTTTCCGTTTTTTTTTTTTTTTAAGCTTGATGCAAGCCAAAAAATGTGTTACATTTGAAACACTGTCACATTTTTTTCATGGCCATGGGATACCAAGCTGCATATGGCAACAGTTGGGGTTAAATGAATTGTTGCTTCTGAAACATTTTAATTACTCCAATCATGTCCAATCAAATAGAGTTTTTTGGCCAGTCAGTCTACATTAAAACGGAATGGATTAGTGAATTACTTTAACAGTTCTCGTTCTTAGCCCTATGAAACGTTTTAAGCAAGGTTAATGAACACGGCTATTTTTCCTACTCTTACCCTTTCTACTGTATTTTTCTCTTTTTTGAAACAGAGAACATCCAGTATTTCTCATCTTCATGCAGATTGCTATTATCTCCATTTTCAAATCATACCCCACTGTAGGAGACATAGCACTCTATATGGCCTTCCTGCCTGCCTGGAGCCACCTTTACAGATGTGAGTAGTAGTGTCCAAGGAATGTGCAAACATGGCCATCAAAAGTTTTATTCCTGTATATTTTATTATAGTTATAGTGTAAAGCACTGGTTTTGCCTTTTGGAAACTATGATTATATAATAATCCTATACTTTTCTTTGTATATACTAGATTTAGAATTCATTGTAATCCTCTAATTCTAAGTACAAACTTGATGATCATGTTCTTAGTAATGTTAGATTTACCTTAATATTATCAGCTTTGTGAACAATCATTAGTTCAAGAATAGTTTGTTACATGAAAAACCTTGGACTCAACATTATGAAGGAACAATCATTAGGGACAAACTTATACATTATTTTTATAATTGCTTTGTCTCTGTAAAAATTGCTTTGAGACAGTGTACATTGTTAAAAGCTCTATACAAATAAAAATGGATTGAATATTAAAACCCTGGTCAATTAAACAATTTATATATGTACAAAGAAAACTATGAATATAATAATTTTTTTTCTTCTTTCCTATTAAGTCCTGAGGAACATCTTCCTGGTTTCCTGCATTTTGTTAGCATGTTCAGTCCTCTTTCCTGTGCTCTGGCATCTTTGGATCTATGCTGGCAGCGCCAACTCAAATTTCTACTATGCCATCACATTGTTATTCAATGTTGGACAGGTAAGCATGTATCATGCTTTGTTTTACTTATACAGTATTTACCAAAATATAGATGTGTACATATTTTGACATGTAACAAATGGAAACAAATGCTGGCAACAGTTAACAGGCAATTAAATTATTTAGCTTCCCACTACTTTAACATTACGTTAATGCTATTTAGTATATAGGAATGCTGAATATTTTATTTGTGCAATTTTAAAACAGGATTTTTCATTATCCACAATCACAGAATCAGTGACTTTTAAAGTTGTTGTTGCAGTCTGTAACACAGTAACACACTTGTGCATGACCTTGATTCACTCCTCCATGCACATATTCTTCAAGCTCTGTTATATTCTTAGGGTTGTGTAGTGTAAATTACTTTCTTCAGCTTAGGCTATCAGTTTCAAATAGGTTCAAATCTGTAGGGTGTGATGTTCCCTCAAGCATTTCTTGTGGCCACACCGCTGTTCAGTTCCGTTCCTGGAAAATCTTGTCGCATTGTGCAACATTGTTAGCATAGCCGTCAATTTTACTGTAAAATCTTCATTAAGATTTCACCAAGCATTTTAAAGATTTACGTTCATGTTCATTTAAGACTTTTTTCCACATTTCTTCAACAAAATTCTTAATTCAATTCCAGTGATTTTAGCCTGGAATATTATCTCCATATTTATTTTCTTTGCTTGATGCAAAGATCCGTCCCTTCTGAAACACAGCAACATCGTCTCCACGGCCATTGGCTTCGTCTTATGAAAGAATTGAGAAGCTTCACATGGCAATAGTTAAATTTAATTGGTGCTGTTGAAACATTTTAATCACATTTATTTCTATGCAGGCTTCAGTGTATGTTTGGTTTCATTATCTTTGTTTAAGGCCCATTTACCTGCCAGATGAGTCATTTGACAACTTTATGGCCAACAATCAGGCATAACATTAAGACCACCTGCCTCATATTGTGTCCCCCTTTTGCTGCCAAAACAGTCATGGCCTGTCGAGCATTAACAAAAAAATTATTATTCAGTACTATGACATTACAATAAACCACATGCAATGTGTCTTTAATAGAATAGGTTGTAATAACAATTAAATTAAACACAAAAGTTTGCACTAATATTTGAGATCATATTCGTATATTTATATATGTGAAATAAAAATTATTTTGTCAATAAACATAAGATAAAGTATAATTTAGGAACCTGTATTTCCAATGTCTGTAACTTTTAACGTGTGTGTGTGTGTGTGTGTGTGTGTGTGTGTGTGTGTGTGTGCGCGCATGCCTGCACTAGATCCTTCTCATATCGGATTACTTCTACGCATACTTGCGTCGGGAACATCACCTGAGCCAGGGGCTGTACCTGCAGAGAAAAGATGGGAGCGAAGCCACACTGGTGTTAAAATAATTGTTCAAAAAGTTGTACTTACCTCTTCTCTTTCTCCACCCTTCCTTGACCTCTTTTTTCGTTTTTTGCTGTCTACCCAACTTTTATTTTATTATCATTAATCTGTAACGAAGAAAATAATGAAATAATGTACTACTATTAATAATAATGCATTACAGTTTTCGTTCACCCACTGAGCCTGGGATACTACAATTCTCTAAATCCCTAATGCACAGTGTTAAAGTCAGTTTAAATCCAAATAATCAAATCAGTTACAGGGCTATATACTCATTTATCTTTCAGTTGCATCATTCCAGTTGGTAGAATTTACCACCATAAGTCATAATGTATTTCTAACTATAGACTGCACCTATATTTGTTTAAGATTACAGTGTTCTAGTCATCCTGGTTCTGTCACCAACAAAACACCCTAATCTTTATTTTCTTACAAAGTAACTTTCTAACAAACTAACTTCAACAAGTGCATATATACTGAGTAATACAATGACACCTTTTTATTGTAAGGAATAGCCTTTCAATGTTTTCCTTCTAAGCTATCGCAGAACAAAGTCCTCAAACCCCTCAAGCCCTAAGTTTTGTGTACTACTGTACTATTTACATTCTTTTAGGTTGTTTTAAGGGGGAGTTTGAAACATAAGGGATGCAGAGGGGGTTTGACACAAGAGGGATGTTTTCTAAGGAATACATGAAAAAATGGCATGCAAATAAAGAATAGTTCTTTAATAACTTAATTTGTCCTGTCTATGGCTGTAGTAGGATGGCATTCCTAATGGCCAGGGGTGGAATATACATGTTTACTGTATTTACTGAATGGGGGGTATTTATACTTGAGTATTATTGAAATTAAACACATGTACTCTTTACATGTCAGATGTTTACATATGTAAAAATAAAAATCGCTTTTTACTCCTACATTAATCTTATGAATTTTGCATTACAAATCTCTTCTCTTATCCAGCCAATTACAGTATGCTACGTGTCCATGGAATGCGAAGATTAAAACAGTTTAAGATACAACTATTTTAAATAAGAATCATGCAAGTACACAAATTAATGTTCTGTCTACCCATGCACATCTGAAGATTACTAAAATACCACACTGCTGTGTTGAACTTGAGGATAAGCTGTTGTCCCTACCTCATTAAAATTATTCCATTTGCTGAAGTTAGCAAAAAAAATTATAATCCTTTACATTCATTCTGATTAACATATTAGCAATTCACTGAGCAGCATCAGTCATGGTTATTACAATGACTTGTGTTTGTGTGTTTGCAAGCAAGATTTAGAATAAAGAAAGAAGGGTGCTTTATACTTTTCATGTGTACTTTACAGCACAGTGAAAATCTTTCTTCATGTATACCAGTGATGTTAGGAACTGGGGTCAGAGCACAGGGTCAGCCATGATACAGCACCCCTGGAGCACTGAGGGTTAAGGGCTTTGCTCAAGAGCACCAAGAATGGCAGCTTGGCAGTTTTTTCCCCCAAACAGATCTGTTGACCAAAATGGACAGTGTGGTACCTCTTCAAATTGGCAACTGTAAACTAGTAGTCGAAGGAGATATTTTTCTAAATGCAACAACCTAAATGTGTAGAAGATGAGCATTATAGCCTGCCACAGCATTGTGGATCTCCTTGTGTGCTTAAACTTGTCCCATACTTTTGCAGGTCATTTGTACAATACCCACAGTTCACTAATACATTTTTTATTAATTTATCTGGTATTGAATTATAGATGAGATTGGCTGCTTAATGCTTAAATTTATTTATTGTTTTGTTACTGAAAATAACATTATTTTTTGCTGATGTTAATATAATAATAAATTACTCAAGAATGTGTAAAATTAGAAAGAACACATTTTCCCTGAATGTAATGTTAGTGGATAAAATAAAAATGCTTTATTTTGAAATCATCCACATTCCATACAAAGCATTCAGAAGCAGATGCCAATTGCAAAGACTACATGTTGTGTCGACTCATACTGTCCAAAAGTTTATACATTTTTAGTTGCTTGATAACTTTTTAATATGGTGTTATGATCATTGATGTTACACATGTTACATATATCAGATGTTAGATGTTACATATATCAACAGCACAACTGGGAAACCAGTACCAGCTTTAAAGGAATAAGCACATAAACCTGGATTAAAAAAAGCTTTGAGACACTGTCCATTGTTAAAAGCTGTATACAAATAACAATGAATTTAATTTCATTAAAGACAATGGAGAGAAAACGAGCTCCATAATTTAAAAATGATGTATGCCCATGTCCTAAAGAGAAGAGAGACAGTTTTTCAGCTTGTTCAATGTGCGCAGCTATTTTTACAATCTTAAACACATGCACTTTTACATCCACTTGAGGTTGTGCGCTTCCTTTAGTCTCCTCTGTCTGATGATTGGCCAGTCTAAAACTTTAGAGTTGTTGTGTTGGCAGTTATTGGTCATTGTCACTGCATCACATTGTGGTGCATAATGTAGTTTAGATGCATTTCTTTGGATCTTGTCAGTTCTTTACACTTTGGCATTTCCATCACTTTGGTAGGTCAATCTTACTTCTAGAACATTTCTGGCTCATCATTGTATTTCTTTGTGAATTCTAATTTGGCCTAGCAATTCATACTGCTCATGAGAGAATTGTATTTGTAGTAAAGGCTTCTACTATGTATTGAGATGTATTTAAATCTGCCCTTCATATGTTGTCACTGACTCTTTTTTGTGGGTTTGCTGCACTTACAGTGTTATCAACTGCTGCTGTTTTCCTTAGCCATGTTTGATGTATAGGTTGTTCACCCGCAGTCTCTTACATTTACAGCACATTCCAAAATATTATTATTTTTTGTTGTTGTTATCAGCTGTCAAATGATTGTGCAATGACTTTGATTATCCCTATTTTTTATCTTTAAAATGGTTTGTTTTTCTCCCTGGTTTTCCCGGGTTCATATTGGTTTGTCTTATTGACCAAAAGAATCTAGCCAAGAAAAAAACATTCAGATTGAGTCATTGTTCAGTCAATCTTACAATGCACAGCTGGGCAACAAGGAATACCTGTCAGTCACATGTTCCAGTATTTTTGGATTACGTGAAAAATGGGGTTGATTTAAACAAAAGGTGTCATGTTCTATGTTGAATATAGATTTTAAAGGTCAGGAAACTAATGTTCTAATCTACTCTCTCTTTAAAAACTATTTTATATCTTAAACCAACCTGTCTTCAGGGTGTTTGACAATTGATGACTTAATCTTCCAATTTAAAGGGAAAAAAAAAACAACAGGAACATATTATTACAATAAAAAGCCGTAACAAAGCATTAAAAAGCATGTTGGGGTCAGTCAAATGAAACCCTGAACAAAACCCCACAATATATACCATTGAAATTGTTGCTTTGAATGCAAATAAAGCCAGGTAGGTCACACTTCTGCTGCTCTATGTGCTGTCCAGTTGTCAGTTCAGAATGTTATTTCTTTTAGTTAACAATTAGTTTGTTACATTCTTGGTGGTAAAGGTTCCCAAAATCTCACCCTTAGACTTTCAGGTCATTTTGTTTACTGTCATCTCACATTCCATATGTGGGTGCCACCCTGGGAATGGCCCATTTTTAAGCTAAATACACAATTGCTGGCAAACATTTAAACAAAGGCTCAATATATGGGCCCTCCACTGTAATATCTGTATGTATAGCAAAAACAAAGGAAATGGACCATTGCAATTTTTTTAAGCCACAGTAATGGCTGTTTGAAAGAGTGGTACAATGTAATATTAGTCAGTAAAGCACAATAATCATCATGGAAATTTCAGAAAACAGTCAACAATGCTCCTGCAATGACAATCCCAGTCCTCAATTTGCAGACCTTTGAAACCGAGATTTCATCCAATTGAACACATAAAATTAACAAATAATAAGAATGAAGAAGAAGAGGAATGTGGGTATTAGTGCATTATTGTACTTGTTGATTCATATTCATGAAAGATAAAAGGTGATACTGTGTGACATTTATTGTGTATGTTGCCATAATTGTCACAGATGACATTAAAGAAATAAGATCTGGAATTTATCATTTTATAATTATTAATGACAAAATCTAAGCAAAGTTAACTGAAAACTGTCATTTGGTTAAATATAAAAAGGAAGAGCTACAGCTACATAGTGTGGGATGTAAGCCATAATCGTCAAAATTAAAAGAAAATAAACACTTGAAATATATCAGTCTGTGTGTGATCAATCTATATAATGAGTTTCACTTTTTGTATTGACTTACTAAAATAAATGAACCTTTTAATGATATTCTAATTTATTGAGATGCTCCTATGTGTGTGTGTGTGTGTGTGTGTGTGTGTGTGTGTGTGTGTGTGTGTGTATATATATATATATATATATATATATATATATATATATATATATATATATATCGGTTAATAATTATACAAAATAAAAATAATATCAAACAATTAAACATTTAAACCGTGTTCTGATCCCACAGAGCGACTGTCTTCCAAAATCTGTGGGATGCCAGACAATCAATTCTGATCCGTGGATGTCTCACTTTGCAATAAACAGGACTTCAAGAATCTGTTAATAATATCTTAGTGCCATTATGCTGTAGCACACCTTCAGAGATTTTGTGGAGCCCATGTTTTGACAAGTCTGAGCTGTTTTAGGGATTTTAAGGATCCGGCAGGTGGTTTTAAAGTGCTGAAAGGTGTATAACTTTTTTTTTTCAGTGAGCCTTATGTCCTAGTATAATATTTGATGTAAAGGGCAATTATATTAGTCAGATAAAACAAGCTTAGTGACAAAAAAGATTACAATTAAATACACTGCTTTATAACTTTTTCTTATATCTCAGTAGAGGTGTACAATGTGGGCTATATAATTAAACCTCTAATAGATAGATAGATAGATAGATAGATAGATAGATAGATAGATAGATAGATAGATAGATAGATAGAAAATTGTTTTATTTTAATGGACATTTTTTATTTTTTGCTATAGCGCCCTTGGTCATAGCATAAAGTTATTTCAGCTTCTTTTTTTATTTATGTCACTACTCTAACGGGTTGGGGGTGGGGTAGTGTATGGGAGGGGGTCACGGCTTTTATTTACCCGATTGGTCAAGATCAGAAGTGAATCGGCTTAAGCCAATCAGCGTCGAGTGACTATAGAAATAGAAATAGTAGGCTATCGCAGTGCTTATACGTCAGCCGATATCGCGCCAATCACAACTTGCTACGTCATTACTTCGCGTAATCCATGGGTATGGGCGTGGCGTGGCGCAACGAGAGATTAAAAAAAAGAGAGAAAAAAAAAAAGGCGCAGCGGGGTAAACGTACACTGCGTCTGTTAAATAATATAAAAAGCGACGCCTGAGGCTGTAGCGCAACGTCTGAATCACGGTGTCATTGTGCGGTAATTACTGAGGTGCTACAGCAGGTTAATAGAGAGCTACAGTTCAGCATTCAGCGGCGTGACCGGTAAGTGTGTGTGATCTCAATAGCCGGTTCCTTCTGCTCAGGGTCTCACTAGGCAGCAGCAAGCCTTCAAAATGGTGGCAAAAAAGAATCTGAATTTTGCTCCGGCACATAAACCTATCAGGGTAATGCAATAGTAATGATTATTATACCTCCAGGCTTTTACATGCACTGAGAGCTGAACACAGCGCATATAGGATGCAGGAGGCCGGGGAGAGACGGCGGCTATGCCGGTGTAGCACAACCGGGAGCGCAAAGCTCGCGCGTGACGCCGTTTCTCACGTGTTACCCTGTGAACTGTAACGTCTTCTGTACATTCTCTAATGTTTAGTTTTGTTGCATCTGCCACGCGTTTCGCGGTATCATTAATGTTTTAAATCAGTTGCCATATCAATTTATCGTCCGATTGTGAAGAAAAACATCGGAAACATTTTCTTAATATCAAAAAATTAGAGTATGTTATGAAACGTTATCTATTGCGATTTATAATTTAGATTTAGTGTTGCAACTCATTCCTGGTGAAAGCAGGTAGAAGACGCTGCATGGCGTCGTGGATTGTTTTGCATATTCATATATTTGTGATTTATTATTGCCATAACAGGTTCACAGAGTTCACAAAGAAAGGACCATGTTTAATTCAGAATATAACAGAATGCAATTTTATTAGAATAGAAAATTATTCTTATTTGGTCGTGTTACTATAAAATAAACGTTTATACATGAACAATACAGTGTCCTATTCTGTTAAGATTACAGAAGAAGAGGCAGCGGATGTTAAAAATGAAGAACAAAAATAAAAGCTGACATTCACACGAGCTCAGGGGAAGAGAAGCTGCTCTCTCAGCCCGTTTCTACAGCAGTGTGACAGGTTTTAATGTGGGCTTAAAGGTTGCTAGGTTCGCTATTGGTTTATTTATTAATTAATTTATTTACACAAAGTTGTTTAAGTGTCTAAAAAAAGTCACCAAATTTAGTTACAAATGTGAAAAGCCGGTGTTTTACACTGACAGACGCTTTTGCTAGAAGGTGCTGGAACGTGACGTCATGCATATACAATTGAGTTCAATGTGTTCATTGCGGCGTCATGATCATTTGCATGTCAAAACGTCGTATTACATGAACATTTTTTGAAAAACACAGAATAGATCCGAGTTTTAACTGAATATAAAATATCGGACATTTACGCAGCTTTTAGTAAAACAAAATGAGACCAAAGACCAGTGTTTTTTTGTTTGGTCGTTTGTTTAAGTCAGTAGCACCTGCTCACGAACTCCAGTAGAATGATATTATGGCCATTTGCTGACTGTTTCTGTACACCTAAGTGTAAAAACTGCGGCTGTATTCTGACACACACACACACACACACACACACACACACTCTCCTTTTCCCCTGGGAATGGCTTACGTGCAGTAAGTCATTCCCCATTGCATGTATATCCATGTATACAGGCATTTAAGTAATTTTGGTAATTGACAATCCACGAAGGCACAAAATCTCTTCCACATATTACAAATAAATATTACATTATATCTATAACATGACTAGTTATCAACACAGCTGACTTCTGACCGTTAAAGTTTAGTTTGGGATGGTTGGGCTGTTCTGTGAGAAAATAAATCAGTATTAGACGGCTTAATAAATGACTCACTAGACAGATCATTTTAGTGTTTCGTAAGATCTGATGCAGCAGAATGTTGGGTAGAAGTGCTGGCCCTTTAAGCTTTCTGCAAAGTCATGCTTACTGTATGCTCTTATGCAACACCAGTTGTAATAGGGAGGATATCTACACCAGGAGAGGCGCTCAGTTGCTTCAGTTTAGCGGAGCTGTACTTTCTTCTCATGCTTCTGTGTGCACTTGCCAGTCATTCCGCACATTGGAAGAGTTGTGATTTTTTTTGCCCGATCACCCAATCATCATTTGAGTTTCCTTTTTTTTTTTTGCATGCAGAGGGTTACTTGTAAATGAAAGTTTTCTGCAATAATTTTGCGTTTCTCTGGGCTTACACAGCTGAGTGCTCCTACCATGGACCTGCATAATAAAGACGCAGATGATGTTCTGCCTGTGGTTATTGTAGGTAAGTGTTGATATACACCATATAAAAAGAGTGTAAAATTCTGGTGTTGTGATGAGTAGATGTAGGAGGCGAATGGTGGGAGGATTTATTTAAGAATTATGGTTATTTTAAAATTCTCTTTTTTATTCTAATAAGTTAAAATATTTAAGCTTGAACAACCTGATGCAAACATAAGAGAAAGTAAAACAGATGTGCATGTATTTCTTGTTTTTTTGTTTTGTTTTTAACCAGGTAATGGCCCTTCTGGAATTTGCCTATCATACCTACTATCAGGATACACACCTTATTTCTCTCCTGAGGCTTTTCACCCCAATCCAATTCTACATCAAAAACTTAAAGGGAACTCTCATCTGTCTTTGTTTGAACAGGTAAACCCATACATATATAATTTTTTTCCATTGTGTGTGTTTTTCTTTTTATTTGTTATTTATTATAATGGTTATTTATTATTTTACATCAATATATTGGGTATTTTAATAACCATTTGGTATTATACTTATTTATCTAGGTTCTTGCTGTAACAAGTTGTGATCTTTACAGGATAATAAAACCATTTAAATTAACCAGCCATAACATTTAACCCAATTAAATTTTATTTTGTTTGTGTAGTACTTTTAACAATGGTTATTGTCTTAAAGCAGCAGGAAGAAAGAAAAATAGACAAATGTAAAGACGTGAGGGACTTTGACAAAGGCAAAATTGTCATCAGTAGATGAGTAGTCAGAGCATCTCCAAAGTAAGTACAATAAGGGGTCCATTTTGGGTTCAGTGAGTAACCCAGCGAGTGCTGGCCCTGAAACAAAGGTGTAGGAACACACCGTGCATAGCAGCGTACTATGCTTCGGAAAATGTATAAGGCAACTCTATAAAATTTTTTTTGTTTTAAATATTTTTATTTATATATATATATATATATATATATATATATATATATATATATATATATATATATATATATATATATATATAATACTCCTACAAATGCACAGCCTCACATTTAATTAAATAAGTCCAATTTGTAGGTGTGTAGATATTTATTAAACCAATTTGTGTAAAGTTAATTTAACAGTAACCATAGAAGCTCAAAAGTAGAAAGAATGATGCCAGTATTTTGCCTCAGATTAAATTTTAATGTTTGCGTATGTCTGTGTGCATATTCTTAGGATCTGGAGTATCTGTGTGAAGGCTTGGAAGGCAGATCATCAAATCCTTTGGCCGTACTTTTTGATTCATTGCTCTTACCAGATAGTGACTTTGGACAGAACTGTGCCTCACCATTGGTATGGCGATTTGAGCCAGAAAGAGCAATGACCCACCTTGTGCTTGGAAAAGGACCACCTGGAGGAGCATGGCATGTAAGTACAGGGCTGGCTATGGTCCAGTGGAATGCAGTTTAATTTCTTAGCATTGTTCAAGGGGGAGACAGAATACAGACTACACCCAGGAGTTGGAAAAGGTATTTTAGACCCCATGACTCTAAACTAGAATACATTTTAAAATAGAATAATTTTTTCTAATTTTTGAGATATGTTAATATTTTCAATTTCTAATAAAATTTACTGGTTTTGTTTAAAAACAAAAAAACATAAAATAGATTTTTACACTGATATTTGGATTTTTTTTATGCATGTTACACCTGGATATTATAGATATCTTACTCAGTCATTTAACTGAAAGTTTTATAGTCTTCCAAACTTTTATCTCAAATCTCTCCCACATCTGAGAAATAAAAGCAAGTACAATTTAGATGTTTCAGCAGCTAGTCATGTGCCATGCATATGGAGGATCACATGCTATCTGGTAATACTACTTCTGTTTTTCCTACAGGCTATGGAGGGATCCATGTTAACTCTTAGCCTTGCTAATTGGATGGAGCTTCCTGGACTCAAACTGAAGGATTGGATGAGAGAGAAACGCAGGTATTTGACATTACATGCAGAGAAGTTCTAGTCTAGTGCATTTGTGCTAAAACATACATCTCTATTGTCTCCTTTGTTTACTGGCTTCTTTATAAGTATGTATATATAAATAGCCCAACAGCCAGCACGTTGTGATTGGACTTGTACACAATTCAGCAAGCTTTTTACTCCAACTACAGTTGCACATTAATTTGCAGAATGTGTACTGTAGTCATGGCCCCATATGCAAAGCACAAGATATCTTAATTTTGGTCACTGATATGGACAAAATAGTTGCCTTGGGATCATCCAGACAAGTGTGAGCAGCTCACTGTACAAGCCGTGCAAATACAGTTCAAGAGCTTCAGTTAATGTTCACAATCAAACATCATACCCACATAGCTGCCAACACTGACAAGTTAAAGATGGCAGTTATTTTTAATAGATTATGCATTCTTAATCACGCCTAGCGATAATGTTTTTTTAATGTTAATCCACGTTAATGTTAATCCACATTGAGAGAAGATTTTATAAATGGTTATTAAAATGTGTGTGACTGTGCATGGCATATGATTGTGTGTGGGTGAAGCAAGGGCATCTACTACTAATAATGAACCTTTTGGTGTTAACTCTTTTATGTTTTGTGGTATTTTTTAAAATGTTCAATTCAATTTAAATTAATTTTTATTTGTATAGCGCTTTTACAATGAACATTGTCTCATAGCAGCTTGACAAACTTCATGCGGTGTGTCACACTTCATTTCCCCATTAAAGAAAAAAAAAAGATTGTTAAGATGTTACACTCTCCTATTTGTTAAATTCATCATTATTAAAAACATCATAGTAAACATATTAGTTAAACAATCTAAGTTACATCCATGATTTAACGTAAAATAGCTTCTTTTAAAATAATGGGTACTTTGTTATATTGTTCATGCTATGAGCAGAAATTATTATTATTATTATTAGATGTCGACTGCTAAACTCTGAGTTGAGGGGAACTTCCCAAGTCGAATTTCTGAGTTAAAAATGACAAGTTCTGACTTTTAGGCAAATGCAGTATTATTCCGAGGAGTGCATCTTAAGCATAAAGTACTTAAGAACTTGAAGAGATACATAGTCAAAAATCCATTAACCGTGCCCCATTTCCAGAATATGAGCCAATACGCAGAGTGCTTTCAAAAATAAATGTTAATTTATTTTTATCAAGTAAAAATACAGAATGTAAATAAACAAAAGAGAAATCTAAATCAAAATAATATCTTGTGTGACCACCCTTTGGTTTCAGTTATTACACTTGTAAAAGTCAGGGATTTTGTAGATCAGAGTCAGGCATGTGATTAACTGAAACAGAACCAGCTGTGTAGGAAGCTTAAACTGGGTGGGGAACAGGCAAACTCTGCTGATAAGTTGAGGTTGTGGAAGTTTGTATGTCGCAGGTCATACACTATGGCAAGACTGAGCTCTGCAACAAGACACATGGTAGTTATACAGCATCAGCAAGGTCTCTCCCAGTCAAAGATTTTAAAGCAGAATAGGTTTTCCAATATGTGCTGTTCAAGCTATTTTCAAGAAGAACAAAGAAACGGGCAATATTAAGGCCCATAGATGCAATGGTCGGCCGAGGAAACTTAATGCAGCATACAAAAGACACACTGTGCTTACTTCCCTTCAACATCAGAAAGATGAACAGCAGTGTCGTCAGGAAAAAACTGGCGGAAATCAGGGACCCAGGTACACCCATCAACTGTCTGAAGAAGTCTGGCCAGAAATGGTCTTTATGGTAGAATTGAGGTCAAGTGACTCTATGCACGAAAACAAAAGAACTGGCGGGAGAAAAATGGCAGGTGCTTTATACTGTTGAGTTAAAATTAGAAACATGAGGCTGTAGCAGGATTCAAGTTGTATGCCGAAGAGCTGGCGAGAGAAACAATAATGAGTGTCTGAAGGCAACAGTGAAGCAAGGTGGAAGTTCCTTGCAGGTTTGGTTGGGGCTATATGTCAGCAATGTTGGAGATTTGCTCATGATTATGGTCTCCTTAATGCTGAGAAATGCATGCGGATAATTATCCATCATGTAATACCATCAGGGTGGTGTCAGATTGGCCCCAAATCTATTTTGTAGCAAGACAATAACCCCAAAAATGGAGACAATGAAGAACCAATAGTCCTGGAAGTGATGTTTGGCCCCTGATCATTGACTTTGCCTGGGACTACATGAAAAGACTTAAGGGTTTGAGGCAGCCTACATCCACAGATGATCTGTGGTTACTTCTCCAAGATGTTTGGAACAACGCACCTGCCAAATTCCTTGTGCAAGTGTACCTAGAAGAATTGAATGTTTTGCAGGCAAAGGATGATCACACCAAATATAGATTTGATTTGAATTATTCTTCTGTTCATTTACTTTCCATTTTGTTAATTGATCAAACAAACAGTTTTATTTTTTAAACCATTCTTACTTTACAGCATTTTTCACAAGTACCTAAAACGTTGCATAGTACTGTAAGTGTACAAGTAATGGGGTAAACACACCACCAAATACCCAGGGTAAATAATTTTTATACCTTGTTTGTGTGTTTTGTTAGGAGTGTTCGCAATGACCGTGCCACATCAGCAGATATCGCCTCCTACTACCAGCACTATGTGAATACGATGGGTCTGAGTAACAACTTTGCCCCTAGTACTACAGTAACCTCAGTGCAGCGTGTCTCTCTTCGCTCAGGCCATTCTGGCTGGCACATCCAGGGCATACAGAGGTTAGACAATGGAGATGAGGTGCCCTTCTCGGTGCAGGCGGAGAATGTAGTGCTGGCCACAGGCACCAGTGATTCCCCAGCCTGCCTTGGAGTTGAAGGAGAGTCACTACCTTTTGTTTGCCACAGCTTTGGAGAGTTTGAGTCAGTCATCTCAAGTGGAACCCTGTGCAAATCATCAGAGCCTGTGCTTGTGGTTGGAGCAGGGCTTACTGCTGCTGATGCTGTTCTATGCTCCCACCACCTCAACGTACCCGTATATCACGCGTTCCGAAGAGACGTCTTAGACCCAGCACTCATTTTCAACCAGCTGCCCCGTCTTCTCTACCCCGAGTACCACAAAGTTCACCAGATGATGAGCCAGCAGCAGTATCAGCCAAGCCCTTCGCTACCCAATCTACTGTCCCAGCAGATGGCATCAACAGACAATGACCACAATCAATTATCCTGCTCATACCCAGGATATATGAGCTTCTCAAAACACCGTGTTGTATCTTTTAAACCCAATGGCAAGTGCATTCTGGAGGCAGAGGATGGGCACCATGTGGTGCTGCAGGTCTCCTTAGCCCTTATTTTGATTGGCTCGCAACCTAATCTGTTCTTTTTGCCTGAGGAGGGTCGGCAACTGGGGTTTGAGCTGGGTCAGCCAATCAACTGTCGGCGCAACCCAATTAAGGTGGAGCCATACACTTATGAAAGCGTGCAGGAAGTGGGGCTTTATGCCCTGGGTCCCCTAGTCGGTGAGAACTTTGTGCGCTTTCTCAAGGGTGGTGCACTAGGCTCTGCATGTCATCTAATGCAAAAAAAGAAGGGAGAAGTGACTGTGTCCTACAAAAGCCTGAATGTCGATGAGAGAGGTTAAAAAAAAAAAAAAAAAAAGAAAAGTAGTGATGGCTCCACAGGAAAGCCAATGTTTATTTCAGACTTTACCTGCTCCTGGAAGAAAAAAAAAAGAAGGAATCAGTAAATTGTGTTAAGGGGACTTTCCTTGTTAATGAACAAAGGGCCTCATTTACCAATTGCCAAAAAACATTACACCAGATTTTAAAATGTTTCCAAAACTCTGGATTTCTTTGTACCCGTGTGCATGCAGTATGTTAATCCATACAGTTGCCAACTCCAAAAAAACCGCACACTCACTGTGCTAATGTAAGGTTATATCGAGACATTAGGCCATGTCACTGGGAATAAAAACATACAGTAACTAACTGTGTAACGGAACCTGTAAGTATCTGGAGTGGAATTACAGAAAAGGTCAATCTGATTGAATTAAATGGCTAAAAATAATATGATTTAACATGATATAAGAGATACATTAAAAACATTGAATGTAGCCAGGTAATCCAGCACACAAATTATTTTACACATAGAAACTTCAATTATATTATTATTTTATAATCATTAAAGCATATTTTTACTGGGCTCAATAAATCCATCACACACTAATGTGCCTTCATGCAGTATACTTTAAAGTATATTGCATATTTGCAGCCTGTGGCATATTAGATTGCTCATTTATCAGTCACTTAGTGACGTCTATAAACAAGTGTTACAGCTTAAAAAAAGATGCCGTGGCAAAAAGAAATCCTGTATTGAGCCATTACAACCCACAGCAGCCTTCTTTCATAACTGAATGCCTACATTTATTTAGATTGAAAGTCAAAATTTATATGTATGGTATATGTATGGGTGGGCTTGCTTGCTTGGGCTTTCTAAAATGATTATTTATGATTTATTATTAAATAATTTTTTTATACAACATGATAAATGAGGCCCTCTGAAAAGTTTGACCAAATGTGTCTTAAAATTTACTTGCTACAAAATTTGTCTTCACATGACCTACAGCAAGAGAAATCGCAAAAGATCTTGAAGAAATAAGAATGGAAGGCAAGCTAAGCAACTTGTCCACGAATGGCATGTTAACGGGGAAGAATGAACTGAAATGATTGGTGCCATTAAGAGGAATGTTATGTTTGAACTTGAAATGTTGGAATGTTAAGAAGTAAATGCTGCCCAAGCAGTTAGTTTACAGCAGTTATTTTCTTGATTGCATTGTGTGTACACCCTGAGACAGTTGTGCTAGTTTTTGTGAAACTGCATCCGTCAAGTAATTAGCTGCTGTACGCGAAGCAATCAGGGATTTTATTTATTTTCAAGTTGTTTGGGAACATGTAATTTGCGATATAATATATTTGTACGCATTTTTCCAAGAAAAATGTATATGCTTGTTATGGGACTTTTCATTTTAAAGACTCCATGTTTAAGGTAGTAATGATGGACAACAATAATTCTTCACATGAAGAAATTTGGAATTTGCCAAGCAAATTAGGTTTTGTACCAGTCCTGGTACTTTAATTCATTTACTGGTAAAAAGTAATAAATACTGAATATCTATAGAGAGTCTAGCCTGAAAACACCAAGCAGTCTCTATAAATCTGCTTGTCATAGGTTTGACTAATGAAACATAGTTTGCTAATCAATCAAGAAGACATAAATCATCCTGTATATAAATAACCACTAAATACACTAATTGCAGTGTATTACTTTATAGTAAATGTCCTTTCAGAGTACACATTAAGGAGGCTTTGAGAATAGAAACAATATATTTGGGCCAAATTTTTTAAATATCTATAAAAAGGATTTTTTTTTTTTTTTTTTTTAAGAATTTATTGTGTATGTGGTAAAAGCGTCCACTTTTATGACAAACAAGACAAGGCACTAGATCTTGAAACACATAGTTAAACAGTTACTTAATCAACACAAACATCTGAATGTTGGGAATCAGGACATTCTTGAAATTCATTTTTAGTTTAAACAGAAATAATCTTTGTAATTACAAAGAGCTTTTAAATTATCAAAGTTTGCTTAAAACAGAACTGTATGTAAAGGGAACAAAACAACTTTGGTTAATGCAGTACACAAAACAAATTTCTAGCATTTCTCAATTTTAATGTTCTTTAAGTAAAGGGTGTGTAGTTAAAAGGTTGAGATAAATAGCTTTTTGTTATAAATGCAAATGTAATTATATAAATAAATGTGTGTTTGAACTCAAATATCATGCTTAGGTCTTACATGTAGACTTGATTGTGTTTTATTTGTTAAGCTTGGAAGCAAACGTGCCATATGATTGTTTTTGTGGTTTGCTCACTTAAACTGTAAATATAAATTGAAACAAAAGAAAGCCTGTGTTTTTGTTTGTTTGTTTTGCAGTCTTTAAATATGTGATATTCTTTGTTAAAAGGGACCTTGAGAGGTTAATTCATAGAACTGTGGATGTCAAATGGATATAGTCACACTGACCTAAAAACATTAGATATATTAGAACCAGAGGTCTATTGCATACAGACTACCCACAGTACACAGATTGTCTTAAACATTCTGTTATAATGTATATTTTAGCCGAGTTTCTGTCATGTAGGTTCTTATTGAGTATTTGTATGTCTTCTTCTTCTTTTGGCTTCTCCCACAGCGGATCATCCGTCATCCGATCACCCCCCTGTCCTGTACATCTGCGTCCTTCAACCCAACCACCTGCATGTCTTCCCTCACCACATCCATAAACCTCCTCTTTGGCCTTCCTCTTTTCCTCCCTCCTGGTGGCTTTAGCCTCAGCATTCTCCTACCGATATACCACATGTCCAAACCATCTCAATCTCGCCTTTCTCATCTTGTCTCCAAAAAGTCCTACGTGCGCTGTCCCTCTAATAAACTAATTTCTTATCCTGTCCATCATCGTCACTCCCAACAAAAACCTCAACATCTTCAGCTCTGCTACCTCCAGCTCCACCTCCTGTCTTGTACTCAATGCCACTGTCTCTAAACCATACATCATCACAGGTCTCACCACAGTCCTATAAACTTTCCCTTTCACGCTTGCAAATACCCTACTTTTACAAATCACTCCTGCCACTCTTCTCCACCAAATCCACCCTGCCTGCACTCTTTTCTTCACTTCTCAAAGTATTTGTATATAGTATACTAAAAAAAGAAAATAAAAAAAAATGCAGTGCATCACATACCACTGGTCAAGTCAAGAAGTTTTTATTGTCATTTCAACCATATATAGCTGATGCAGTACACAGTGAAATGAAACAACATTCCTCCAGGACCCAGGTGCTACATAAAACAACAGTCAAAAACAGAAAAACACAGGGTCAAGACCTAGTAGAAAAAACCTTGCCACATAAAGTGCATGTGTGCAACCTGGTGCAAACAGTGCACAACACAACACAAGACAGTGCAAGACAATACACAAAACAAAAAAAAGGAAATAGAGTATTGTGCAAATAAACAAATAGCATCAATCAAGATAAAGTGAACAGTGGCAAAAAAAAATGTGGACAGAATATTGTGCAAAGAAGAACTAGAGATATTATTATTACATTAACTCAACAATGAGAATCAAAAGATCAGTTTGAAATTCATAAGGAAATCTATAAATAATAAAAAAAAAAAAATTCTGAAAATTACCCTTAAAAAGTTTTTTTCTGAAAAAGATGTAACTTGATTAAGGTTGAGAGTAACATATTCTAACAAACAGTAAACGTTAAATTTAAAACAAAATTACGTTAAATCTAAGGTTGTGATGTATCCCCTCCTTTAGGATTTCATAATATTTAGAAATAAAGAAATATTAAACATTATTCTGTAATCTGTTTTGCAGTTTTATAGATACAATAAATGTTTAATACAGTTTAATTATGTTAAATTGAATTTGTGAATTTATGAACATTTGAATTATGTTTAATTCAAAAAATGTAAAATATAAAAAGCAGTAAACATTTGTACTCACAACATATTTTAAGAAGTAAATATGTATTTATGTATAACAAGTTTGCAGATATGTTCGTGGTGGTCTCATCAGCATACAGAGAGGTGCAACACCTTACAGGCTGGTGTCATTGCAGTACAGGATACTACACCTGTACAGGTCATAACAGCAATACAGGACACTACAGCAGTACAGGATACTACACCTGTACAGGTCATAACAGCAATACAGGACACTACAGCAGTACAGGATACTACACCTGTACAGGTCATAACAGCAATACAGGACACTACAGCAGTACAGGATACTACAGGTGTACAGGACTTCATAGCAATACAGGACACTACAGGTGTACAGGATACTACAGGTGTATGGGACATCTCAGCACTACAGGACACTACAGGTGTATGGGACATCTCAGCACTACAGGACACTACAGGTGTATGGGACATCTCAGCACTACAGGATACTACAGGTGTATGGGACATCTCAGCACTACAGGACACTACAGGTGTATGGGACATCTCAGCACTACAGGATACTACAGGTGTATGGGACATCTCAGCACTACAGGATACTACAGGTGTATGGGACATCTCAGCACTACAGGATACTACAGGTGTATGGGACATCTCAGCACTACAGGATACTACAGGTGTATGGGACATCTCAGCACTACAGGACACTACAGGTCTGTGGGACTTCACAGCAATACAGGACACTACAGGTGTATGGGACATCTCAGCACTACAGGATACTACAGGTGTATGGGACATCTCAGCACTACAGGACACTACAGGTCTGTGGGACTTCACAGCAATACAGGACACTACAAGAACTGGGCTAAACTACAGATGAACACCGATTGAACAGAATAGTGATATTTTGTGTGTTTTGTGTGTTGTGTGTTTCGGTGTATTGTGCGCATCTTTTAAGACAGAGGGCCCATCCACCGGGCCTCACAGAAAGAATCACAACTTTTTACGTTTATTTTATTACCATTTTATTGACTTTCGCGGTCTGCACGGCTGTTTTCTTTAAATATTAAAAAAAAACATTTATGCCTGAGCATTTCCTGCACTTTCATTCGTAGTATTCTTTTTTCTGTGCATCAATAAATGAAGTTTGCAATGATTCTTCATTATGGTGTGTTGTGTTACATTTTTATTATATATGTAATCATTTAATTAATAATTAAATCATATAATGGGTATAATAGTAATACAGTATTATTATATGATATGCATTTTATCGTATTTAGTAATAGCCCCCCACCCCCCACACCGTAGGAAAATTGTCGCATTAAACTGTTCCGTGATGCAAAAGACGCTGGGGGGCGCTGTTTTAAGTGATAAACACGTTCTCATTCACTCCCGTCTACTTTTTCGTTCACTTGTAACACGTGACCTCTTTGGAGGCCGTGCAGGAGCATTGCATTGGTGAGAGCTGTTGAAAAAAAAACGCCTCGTAAACTAGAGAGGTATTGAATGAACTGGTAAATGGCGCGAGCGAGTCATTCATTCAGTCCGGATATGAGTCTCACTGGATTAATATGAGGAGAAAGAGGAGGAGTCATGCTATAATTAGAATCTATAGTTCTAGAGAATTTTTATATCTTTCACAAGTTTTTTTTTATGTATCTCATGACCACTTTTTCAAAGCTAATCGGCATATACGGAAATAGTCACGATGAACGTATATGCACAAATTATTTCGTGAAACGAATAATAAAAGAAAATAATTAATAAATGAATAAAAATAACCACCACTAGAGCTGATGAATGAACTAAATCGTCATTGGGAGGTGGACTGTGAAGCCCGCCTACAGAGAAAACTGATAGGTCTAGTCATCAGAAAGAAAGACCAATCAAGATACGGGAATCTATATTTTTGAGATTGGAAAAGTTAAAACAGAGCTACATCATGCTACCTCATGCAGTCGAGATGCCTTAAAGACATTTCGACTTTACTTTAAATCCTTATCATGATTTCCACTATACTGTACACACACAGTACAGAAATGCAAATGTCTTATGCACATGCAAATTCTGTAATGTACAAATGAGTTCAAAACCTTAATGAAATATACATATTCCACTTAAAGGTAAAATACTACAATGTACAGTAAAAATATTTTTTTGCATGCAAACGTTGTTTTCTTTCCTAACAGACAAACTGATATTTACTTAATCATAGTCAACAGTTCATAAATAATCTGCTATATGAAAATTCAGCCTAATATTGTGTAGGTCTCCTTTGTGCTGCCAAAACTGCTCTAACCCACTGAAGCATGGACTCCACAAGATCTCTGAAGTCATTTTGTGTAATCTGGCACCAAAACATTAACAGTGAGTTCTTTATGTCCTGTAGAATGTCCTAGAGAGTTTGGAGGCCAGGTCAACACCATGAACTCTTTGTATGTGTTTTAAGTCATTGCTGAATAAATGTACAGTTTTGTAGGGGAATTATCCTGCTAAAAAGGGCCACTTATATTAATGAACACAGTAACTGACTTTTTAACTAACAACTAACGGTGTTTAGGTAGAAGGTATGAGCCAAAGTAACAGCTTGCCTTCTTCCCAATCTGCAATCTGGTCCTCAGGTTAATGATAAGTGCACAAAGACCTCTGCATGATGGAAAAGTTAATATGATTATTTCGACTGGGCCTCTTTCTTCAATTACTCCAAGGTCCAGTGGTGGTCTTTATGTGCCCATTGTAGGACTGCCATTTTGGAGGTACTCTGATCCAGTCAGCTATTCAATGTAATATGGCCTGTGAAAAGTAAAGGCTTGACCATTGTTCCTGCATGTTTATGAAGATGTTCCACTCTCATATCGACTCTTTCACTATTACCAATCTTTTATAAATGAATAAACAACTTGTTGCTCCAGGTATTGAGTTTAAATTATAGGAGATTGTGCCTTGACAAGTTCTTTCCTACACAAATTGCTAAAAACACGTTTTTTCAACATCAATGTGATAACCTTTAACCAAAAAGAAGCAGAAGAAATAATTGTAATCAAATTTTCAACTTTTTGTAACCATAATGTAGATATTTAAAAAGCAGGAACACATAACTGTTATAGAGAACAAAATGGGATGTGTTAAACAATTAAAAGAAAAAACAAATCAATGCTAAAAAAAATAACAATTTATACATTTATTTATTTATTTATTTATTTATTTATTTACACATGTACTTATTTATACCCAAGTAATTGTTCACCCTCTATAGTCTACAGCAGCACTCCCCAACTTTTTGTCCACCACGGACCAGTGTTAAGCAAGACGTGTGATGCATTTAATATTACTATTACACATATTATATGATTTCTTTCTTTATTTAATTATTACTTATAGAATGTAATAATGTAAGTCATAGCACCATAATGCAGAATCGTGTGTTTGATTTATCTAAGGATAGAAAAAAATTGTACCAGGCAGAAGTGGTCATTTAAAAAAAAAAAAAAAGTCAATAAAATGGAAATGAACTAAAAGTTTTTATTCTTTCTGTGTGGCCCGGTAATAAATCATAAATGCTCTATAGGCATAGATGTGTGGAAGTAAACACTTATTTACTCTCTCCAGCGGTAAATCCACTGCCTTGCTCATTGGTTCGTGCAGATCTGTGCGGGTCCAAATCCCTTCATTTCGGTTAATTTGTCCAGCATGCATAATCAGATCTCAAAATAAATACTGAGGGCTCTTTATCCTTTATCCCTTCTCAAGTGGATCTTCTGTTTTTTATACACGTTGCATTTTCATGCTCTTGCAATTATTCACACTGACATTTTTTTATTGTTATTTAAATACAAAGCAGAAAGGAACACTGCTTCCCCTATAATAGTATTATTAGTAATAGTAATAGTTTTTCTTGCCACAATCACTACTTGTTTTCTCAATGGGGATAACCTTATAAGGATAAACTCATACATTCCGAATAAATAAACGAAAAAATATACTACTACTACTACTAGAATAATTAATAATAATAATAATAATAATAATAATAATAATAATAATAATAATTAGTGTGGGTGCGCATGCGCTCTGTGTGGTCCATTGCTCGGAAGCCCTTATCTCTTATAAAGCACTACATTTTAGATAGTTTGTTTCTCACTACAGTGTAATGTAAAGGTTTATCTTTTCTGTGCGTCCTGTTTGCATCGTGTCACAAATAAACAGCAGTACGTTTCTTCCCTCTCAAGTGTGATTACTTTTACCATCTCCCACGAAACCGTGTTAATAAAACTCATTTTATCTGTTTATTTGTTTTTAAATGTATTTCTTTATATTTGATTATTTTACCTGTAATTAGCTTACATTTCGCCTCTGATAAAACTCAAAAAAAACGAGGCCACTCCCTAAATTTTGGATCATAAACCAGGGCTGAATCACAAATGACTTTTCCTGCACTATAGAGAGTGTTAAAACTACGCGGCTCTTCCTTAGTGCTCCTATTTAGGGAACAGAGAGGCGTTTGGAATACAACCCAGGAACTTGTTCCACGCACGCACAGGAGAGGAACCGGAGTGCGTGGAGCAGAGTGGAAACAATTGTCAGTGTTTCTGTGAAGTACAAGCGCGTATTATTAACTCAAATACGTGTCAGGGAGAGGATTCAGGATCACCTCAGCAGCACGCCGCTGACTGAATAAACTGGACGGGAGAACAGGAGGAATTTAAAGCGATCTGGTTGGCTGCATTATTGATCCTATAGGTCTCCTTCTGAACGTTGAGTGAGGTGAAGTTGGGAACTAGCCGGGCAGTTTCCTTGCCTTCAGAGGAGTCTAGCAGAGTTCCTGTGCTTACGACACTTCTTTAACCGAGTATGGATTGCGGGCTGCTTGGTGATCTGTGAACACAGCTGAAAGCTTTTCGCTGCCCGAGCAAACGAGATGAATTTGCAGTGGTGTACGTTTTTTATCGAGCTCGTCGCAAAAGCTAGTTAGCCGGCTAGCAAACCAGTGCTAACTATTCTACCTGACATATACGCAGTTTCCCCACAATATTTTGCTTTTCTTTATTGTAGCGTCTGCCCGTCCAGGGGCAGGAAACTATAGCTACTTAAACATATCGTTCACCATTCTTTTTAATTTACGATCATTTAATTGTCATACGAAGATAATAGCGTTTTTGGTGAGGGTTTTTTTTTTCGCTCGTGGAAAATGGATGCGGTAATGGAGAAGGAGTGCAGCGCGCTGGGAGGACTCTTCCAATCTATCATGAACGACATGAAGGTAAAAAGAAAATGATAACACGAACACCTTAAACGAAAATACTCGATTTTTTTAACGGACTTCATAAGAACCTCTCAGTGCTGTATATCCGCCTTGTTCTGCCATGTGCCCGGTGCACAAGTTACTTACCAGCTGTTTGGCTACAGAAAGCAAATGTCCAGGTTCCATCTCGGATAGCAACAGATCTCTGGTTGGTCGCTTCACTGCTGAAAGGGAGAAACAACAACGATAACTGTTTGTCCTACAACACTGTAAATGATGCTTCCAAAATCTTATTGAACACACAAATAGTAAGAATCCGTATATGTTTGCCATTTGGACATTTTATAATAAGTTGGTTCTGCGTTTAATGAATAAATGTAAATACATTTATATATAATTTTATATATATATAAATTTATATGTATATATAAATAATAATAATAATACATTTATATATATATATATATATATATATATATATATATATATATATATATATAAATGTAAATAAATATATATATATATGTAAATAAATATATATATATATATATATATATATATATATATATATAAATAAATAAATGACGTATAAACTGTGAAATTACAGTTATGTAATCCTGAGGAAAGCTGAAAAACCCAAATGGATCGGGAGCATTATTGTAAAATCATATATTAGCATCGACCAGAGTCTTCATTCATAATTGTGTATAAAATCTGCTTAGAAAAACAAAGATATATATATATATATATATATATATATATATAGATAGAGATAGAGATAGAGATATAGATATATTAGATAGATATAGATATATCTATCTATCTATCTATCTATCTATCTATCTATCTATCTATCTATCTATATAGATGTGTGTGTATATATATATGTATGTATATTAGTGTGTGTGTGTGTGTGTGTGTGTGTGTGTGTGTGTGTGTATGTGCCAAAGGACCAAATACAATATCAGAATTATATTTTTCCTATAAGCATTTATCCATATTTTAACTATGATCAGGATGAATTTATTCATATTTGTTCATTGAATTTCACGTCTGTTTGCTTCTATGATCATGAAATAAAAGCCTCCTTTGATCAGCTTCAGATCACAATTAGTGTTGGTTTACTGCAGTTTTATACCTGGTATCAGTTTAAATTGCTTATTAATTTCAATTACACATACCAATTATATTTTTTGGTTGTTTCATATTAGTGACATTCAGCAATGAAATATGAAGAATTGTTCTGCTGTTGCTTAGATGGGATCTGAATCATTTCTTTTTTTAATCAGTCGAATGTGACCAAACGGGTATTTCTCAGTCTAGATTGAACCAGAGTGTTTTTCATGCCTACCTCAGGTTTGTTTGACTCATACCTTCCTACTTGAACAAAATGGCATTGGCTACACTGCTGGGGGCGTATTAGTGCACAATGTGTGTGACAGTGTGTGTGTGTTTGAGAAACTCAATAGTACATAAGCGTTCTAGCTGACTATTAACAGTCGCTGATGCGCTGAAAATATTTAAGGAAAACTCTCTTTCTGTGTGATGTAATAAGTGTTCATGATCACCTAGTTACAGTGTAGACAGCGGTTTACGTTGTCTCTCATCATTATATCCCACTTAAGTCACACCTAAAACATAAACAGTAAACTGAGCATGTAACTGAATTAGAGACCCTGGAGATGTGGTGTGGCAACACTTCCTTCAGAGCCAACACGTCACCCTGTGATTTAGATTTTTTTTAAGACCTGAGCCCAGATGTGTCTGTCATTTACTTATTTTATCCTCATTTTAGTGCTTTTCAGCTTTTTTTTTTGTTTTATGGAGTTATGGGTGTTACTAAATGTACACTTTACAGGCATGCTGACAATTATATTGTATAGACAATTGTGGAGGAGATTAATATGAATTGTTATTTATTCTGGTTATTACAATTAATTTTCCCCTGCATCATCTCTGACTTTATTAGGCTCTGCTGTCTCACCCCACAATGTCAGGGTTTTGTTACTCCTCTGTTGTAACTCAGCTCTATCTAACTTTGTGATCAGGGTCTAAAAATGGCCTGAACACACTTTTAAATTCATTTAGCACAATTTAATTTGGTAATTAAAAAACGTTTTGCTTACAAATTTTATACCACTTACAAATTGTATTACAATTATAAACCAAGACTAGGAAACTCTGACCAACTTGGGGGGAAAAAGTTATTCAGCAGGACAGTTTGTTCATACAACTTTGAAAGTTAAATCAGGAAGTGAGGGCATATTTGGACATTGGTGTGACTTATTCAGAACAAACTGAATGACTCAAAAAAGGACCTTTTGAATTTTTCCATAGGTTGGCTTCATAAAACTTTAACTAATTCACAAAAGTGTACAATAAATTTTTAACTGCTCAAAAAAAAAAAAAAAAAAAAAAAGAATACTCTATTGATTTCGTTTAAAACATGCCAAGGGAGTGTAATGTAATGACTTTGTGATTTGCCAAATATGAAGTAATGTTGAATTTGACCATGGAAGATGGCACAGGAAGACCAGATACCAAACCAAGCTGAGATTCTAAGATTTTTATTATAATGAATGGCTTATCAATAAAGCACAAAGATTTTTGGCAGTTTCCCAGCCAGGAAGTAATGTCATACCTTGGCATTGTGGAACAATTCTATCCCAACCTTTTTAGGTGTGTGATCGGCCTTGCAATAGAAGCTTTGTAAGTTTTGTCTGAATGTTCTATAGTGCACTATAATTGAAAAATTAGTCAATTGTCCAGTCCCATTCAGACCAAAGGCTGATTTAAAATACTTTTTCAGAGCTCTCCTGAAAGATGAAGATTAAATGGACAGGTCATGAGCCTGGATTAAACCTGTTAGATGTAGATACGATGGTTTAATAAAGCTAGATCTGTTGTTGATCTGTGAGAAGTGCTTAGTTGGTGGACACTGCACAGTCCCAGTTCCACAATCTGTGCAGACAGTTTATCCACATAAGTATGTTTACAGACTTTTCCCATCCTTATCTTATCAGGGTTGTTTTTTTTTTTTTTTTTTTTTTAATATAGCCTTGAAAAGCATTGAAGCTGGAAATTTGTACTCTGCCTATGACTGCTTTGTGATTTTTTTTTTTTTTTTTTTTCCTTTCCTCTCACATTTAGCCCCCCCCCTCTTTTTAAGAGGAATCTCTTAAAAACACTGAGACTAGGGTGTTTCCAAACCTTTGATAGGCATTGTACTAAGAAATAAAAATCGAAGTTTACATACACACATTTCTTAATTTTTCTGTCACTCTTAGGTTTTTGTTTGTGTTTCTATATTTGTTTCTTTATTTTGTACACCATTTTTTTGTGTACAGCTACAGGCTGACTTGCTGGCATGTTCTGTAATACCTCTAAAATGCCTGACTGGTAAAGAGCAAGTCCGAGAGAGATTTTTGTGGTTTATTTATAATAACTAAAAATTCTGCTTCAATGTATCAGATAGTGTAAATATGCATTTCGGAAGAACCGGTTCTTTCCTTTTATTTTTAAGGTGTATGCTCAAATTGTTTAAGTTTTTAAAGCAGAAGGAAGGGCCAAGCTCATAATACTGTAGAACTGGAAAAGAAGACATGAACTAAATGCACACTTTTTTGTGAATTTAAATGTCAAATTTGCACGGGTAAGCTTGTGGGCTTTACCATTGGAGAAATAATAAGCTGTAAGATATCTGGAAGAGTGGAGCGTTAAGAGTGAGCGGTTAGTATGCATTTGTTTAAAAAGTGTTATTTTATTTTATTATTATTATTATTTTTTTTTTTTATTTTAGTAAAGGCACTTATTTTGACAAGCTTGTGGTTAAAGTGCTGGAGGGTCTCAAACAATCATACCCTGAACATTCTCACCAAACCGGTGCTGGTTCATAATTACATGGAAACTTGATGGTTGATGAGATTATTGCATTCCAATTTCTAGGAGTGTTGACAATAACTTTGTACAATATTAAGAAAGTACATGTTGACCTTCAAGTAGGGGTAGACATGAGACAACTGTAGATTGTATACAATCAAAATGTCACCACAGTCACATCCTAAGTACTGTGATGCTAAAGACCTTTTGTCAGACCTGCTCTGAACACACCTGAACTTATTTTTTTATTGTATTTTTTTTAAACTACACTGCTCGTCTATCTTACATTCTCCCTGACAGACGAGTAAACAAATTAGTAATAGAGCAGGCAGTTCTGTAGCTCACGCTTCCTCCTTAATTTGTTTAGCAACAGAGAAGGAGTTGGAGCACATGCATTTCTAACAACACAAATCTGCAGCTGGAAAAGGAATAGCTTATTTAAAATTGGTGAAATAAAAAAAAGTTACTCTGCTAATTTAGTCAGTATAATAAATAAAAGAAATATTCTTTCCATTCTTGTGTATATTTTTAATGTAGAAATAATTTCTTACATTATTTTTTTGGGAAGTGCATTTTATAAAGGGGTGGGAGTGGTGTGCTTCATCTCATCTCTGACAGAGAGACACTCCTTTTAGAGTGATTTGTCATGTACTTGTCATTCCTGCCTGTAGGCTATTGTGATAAATTATTCATGAAAATATTTATTTACACTGAAACTTATACAGAAAGCTTAACTAGGCTTAATTAAATTACAGGTAAACAATGTCATGGCATGTGAATGTTTATTACTATCACATCTAGAAGCCTATAATTCCACCATGGCCTATTTTCCTCACTGCTCTTGAGGTGACTGCTTTGTTTCTTTTACAGGTTTGTTGTGCATATTACAGAAGGGATCACCTTTGATGTGGTGGCTTTAGAGAGCCATATTCCTATTGTTAGTTGTTTGAATATGGCAGTGGGTTATGTTTTAACTCTCATGAATAGTGAGTTCGAGTTGCTGGTTTCTGTTTCAGTGCACAGAGTGGCTCCCTTTTCCTCCAGCAGGGTTTGCAAAACAAATGTATGGAATCATCTCAATGTAGCATCTTGTTGAAGCATGTTTGGCTGCATGCCTGGCTCTTTTCGGATGGTTCTGAAAGCTGGCTTATTGCAAGTATTTAACATGGCTGGCTATTCTTCTACTGATCATAATTATATTCAATACACTGTACTGAGACAAATTTTTCACAGAGAGCTGTTGGGTTATGTTCAAATTTGTTACAGCCAGAGAACAGGTAAAGGGACAATAAAGTGTATCCAGTTAGCATCCAGCCAGTAGTTTATATAGCAATAAGTCTGAAACCTTACGTTTATAGTGCTGTAGTTAAGATAACATTGATGGCAACTGTTCCGTTATATTTTTCTGGTCAAAGCAACCATAGAATTTCTTGTGCTTCTATAGAAAGCAATTGTCACTGGTTGAGGGGAGATGCTGGGTGGTTTGCAGTCAGGGAACCAGGATGTCTTGCAACATACATCAAGGAGTTTTTTTGTGTTTATTCTGAAATATATGCAATGTAAGCCTCCCAATTTTCAGATCTGAAAGCAGCATGAGAGATTCAGTATCCACAGAGCAACTTATACTATTTGTAGCGACCGACCCTCGTCTACCAGAGTCCGCCGCTGCTCTGTTAAATGTGGAGCAATGTGAGAATACTGTGATTTATCTGATTTATTGGTTGACATCTTGTTTGCAAGATACATTGTGGCTTTGGCGCAGTGCATATAATTATTGCAATACAGGTCAAGAGCTTCAGTTAATGTTCATTTCAACAGGGGTGGGGTGAAAAAGATGTTCACAGATTTCTATAACTGTGGCATATTTACTGGTACCAGATGGTTTGAGTATTTAAGTAAAAAACTTAAATTAACGGATGCAAACACAGATGTTAGGTTGGTTTGTACTAAAGCCAGTGCAGGCTGTTTGGCAATATTTTGGTTTTGCACCACATGTAAAAGGATTTGCTATTTGTAGTCTATGCAAAAATAGCACAAGCCAGCCAAACATTAAAATTTGTCATACCGAAGTATGCATAAAAAAGAAAATCTGTAGGATTCAAAATGCATGATGAAATGTCCCCATTGCTGAGTTGCAGAGTCTCCTTTAATGTTGTTTATTTAGCCAGTCATTTCAGCCAAACTATTCTTACGACTTTTGACCTTCAACACTGTGTTGGTAAATAACTCTGAAATGTCTGTCCTGCATCCTGGTGCCATCTTTTTAATAAACCAAATTCCATCATACTTAGCATTAACTAGCTCTTGATAGGATTAGCCGTCATGCGCTACAAAGTTCCACAACATCTCGCTAATGCTGATAATAATGCATTCATCCTGTATGAACTCTTCCTTAGCACACATGAGAAGAATGCTCTCTAGGGCCAGCTTTTGCAAAGAACATCTTTAACAAAAGATTTACTTAGCCAGTGATATTTGATGGTACAGTTGGCAAAATGAACCATCAAATATTCAGCAAAAGCATTGAAGACAAAATGGACATATTCGTGCGAGCAGATGCGATAGTAAAGAAAAGAAGCAGCATCTGAGGGCGGAGAATTATTTTGCTTGTGCGTACAGGTTTTACCTCGCGCGTTTCAGCTTGTATTGCGTGTGCATAGATAACTTGTGTGCACAAGGGTTTCAAACACTTTTTTTTTCACATGTACATTTATTTTCCGTATGTGGTTATATTTGGATTTTTGTTTGTCATTTTTGTGCTTGGATTTTCCTGGCATACAGACCTCAAATCTGCTTTTCTTTTGCTATCCATGTCTGTCTAAACCTTTTGACCTTTTGTTGCAGCCCTATGTGATAAGCATATCATGATATGCTTACTAGCTTAAATATACAAATGAGAAAAATATTCATGATTTTGTATCTTTCCTTATTCTGGTAAAATCCATTTTTAACACAACATACTGCATTCTTCAGGATTTTTTTTCATCAAACACAGCATACCAGCATTGATTTTACTTTCAGATCACATTAGTGTATTATATAATAAAAAATTCTACAGCTAACTTTTGTTCTTATTTTTCCTTTTGACTTGGTGTTTTTTCTTCCTCTTTTTCTTCTCTGTCTAGTGTATAAGAAATGGTAGAGCACATAATGAGCATTGTGATGTAAATATCAGAAAATACTCTCTTGCAGGTGATTTGTATCAATGTATTCAAGTGTGAATTTGACTGACCAGAACAAAGATCTGTTTAATTTTATTACTCTATTAGTAGTAGTATTTTAATCTTTACATGTTATATAAATCTGAAAGATTTTTAGGATATCCAGTTTAAGATCATGATTTTGGTTAGTTTTTCATTAAATTTTTATGCAAGTTGGAGGATATCTGAGGCTAGACCTAACTCAGTCTAATGATTTGCCTCTGTTTAAGGTCTAAATAACCTTACTCCTTTTTCTGTTTGTGTTTGCCTTTAGGCAAGTTACCCTGCCTGGGAGGACTTTGTTACAAAAGGGGCCAAGTTACAGTCTCAGCTAAGGTAAGAGTTGCCTGTTTGTCTACACACACATTTCAGCCATCGGGTTATCGGATACCTTTATACACATATGAAACAGAAAGTATGCCCTTGATACTGTTTTTGTCAGCCATTCTGTTGTTTTGCTGATGTGCTTAGGATCACTGTCCTGTTGCATTCTATCCCAACTTTGGTAAAGCTTTAGCTGTGGGACAGATGGCCTCACATTTGACTCTAGAATACTTTGGTATAAAGAGATGTTCATGATCGACTCAATGACTGCCCTTCTACCACTGTGCTTGACAATTGGTAGAAGGTGTTTGTGCTGATATGTAGGGCTAAAGCGATTTCTTGAGCAACTTGAATACAAAAAAAGCATTGAGGCAAATTTGTTTTGTAAATTTTAGTCCAATTAACCACACACAGAGCACTGTTTTTCCCCACGGACCATTATTACTGACGCACCACCCGCTAAACCCTGCAGCGCTCTTGGGTCTCATTTATGGCGTATGCACAAAACGGGCTGGAAACGTGCGTACTCCACTTTCCACGCAAACGTTGTGTGCGCAATCGGTGTCACCAATTTCCCCTTCTCGCCTTCTGTGTTTTCACGTTGTGCGCACGCCAGGCTCAGAGTTTACTTACAGGTGCGCACCTTTTCCCAACAAGTTTGTTTTTTATAAATCGCAACCTTTTCGTTGAAAGTGGTGTACACACATTTTTAGCCTCGTTTTCTGTGTATGCCACATTTATAAATGAGACCCCTGAACAGGTAAACACAGAAGACGCTGCAGGATGAAAAATGCAGGAACGGAGAGAAAACAGCGAAAAAGAAGATTCAGGCCAAAGTTTAGGATTATTTCAAACTAAAACATAAAGAAAACCTCGGACAGTGCGTTTACCCTTTTTTTTAAAATATTTTTATTCATGATGTTTTATTTATTTATTTATATTTGCATTTTGATGTCATATGGCAATTAAATGCACTAAATGAGTTTAGTTTTGTTAATTTCATTTTATAGTTTTGTTCATAGTAATTAGATAAGAAGTCCCTTTTGTTCATTTTAAGAGAGCTGTCTTATTTGGTCTTGTATGTTTAGTATTTCTCTTTAATGAACAAAAGGGACTTCTTATCTAATTACTCGATTAATCGATGGACTAATTGTTAGAATACTTGATTACTAAAATAATCGATAGCTGCAGCACTACTGATATGCTGTTTGGTTTTTGCTAAATGTGGTGCTGTGCATTATGGCCAGATATCTTTTCATCTGTCCAACGGGCATTGTTCCAAGAAGTTTGCTCAGATGCAACTTTGCAAACCTAAGCTGTGTTGCCATGTTCTCTTACTGGGGAAAAAGGTTTTCTCCTGGCAACCATTCCAAACAAACCATATTTTTTCAGACCTTTTCTGATTGTACTATCTTTAACATTTAACATGCTAACTGAGGGCTGTAGAGTCTAAGGATTTTTGCAGTTTCTTTGACTATTGCACGGTATGGACTTGTGGTGAATTTGCTGGGATGACCACTCCTGGGAATGTTGTTAACTGTCTTTTACTTGTGGATAGTTTTCCTCACTATACATTAATGAGCTTTAAATGGCTCTCTTTAATTGCTTTAAATTGTTTGTAAATGGCCTTATAACCCTAACCAGATTGATGGACAGCAACATTTGCTTCTCTAAGGTGCAAAATTCATGTGTCCTTGTATGAGAGACATATTTGGGAAGCTAACATTTTGAAAAAAATTACTTAATTATAATGTGAAATGTTGGAGATGCATCAGTATTGCTTGCATCTGTAAACCTTGTGTGCAAGAGCACTGTGTATATGTAGGCTAGACATGCAAAGGTCATTATAATACATTTTTCCTAAATAAGAAAATAAAGTTAGTGAATAGTAGAAAGGCTGTAATTGAGACAGACTCTCTGGCAATCTTTGGTATGGCTAAAAATATTTTCTTGTGTCCCAGACAAGTGCACAAGCCATAATGAGCAAGCAAAGTCCATTTGTCCATTGCTAGCAACAGTAACTATGAGTGCATGAATTACATTATTACTTGAAATATACTGAATGAAAGTATTTTAAATAATGTTTGCATTTTATTAATGGTAACAATTGTGAACAAAACGCACATCAGTCTGTTAATCACTACAAGAATGTATTTCATATGTTTCTTGTTTTAAAACCCTTAAAACGCCACCTGTTTATATCACCAGCATACATATAAGCACAGAACTATTTTTCAGCGAGTGTTTTTTGTCATAAATTCATTTAAGATAAATGACAGAATAAAGCCTACTTGTGCTAATCAGATCTAGTAATATACGTAATAATTATTACAGGGAGTGTAATAAATGTATAGCACAAATGAGTAATAATATGGCTGCTTGTTTCGAAAACCACAAACAATATAACAATTAAAGTGAAATTGCTGTTTGTAGGATCTGTTGGTGTATTTATTGGTTTTCCTCAATTCTGCTATATCTGAAGACAATTTTGAATTTAGACATGATCACACCATATACACAAGATATCATGTTGAACACTTAAGACTTACACATGCTTTTCTACTAAGCCGTGAAGAAACCCCAACATGTGTTCCCTGTAAAACAAAAATGACAAACTGTTATGCTCTTTATAACATTAGGCAACACTTTTACCTCAGAAACTACCTTACTTGGGAGTCTTCTAAAATGTTTAACCAAGAAAATAAACTCTTATAAAGTATTAAAGTGAAGCGCCTAATATTGCTGCCATTTTTGACATGAAGACTTTATTTTATAAAGATTACTAAAATGTCTCCGATTACATACCTTCACCCTGCCATGAAAATGGGTACTGTTGCTGGCATGGTGTTAAAAGAGCCATAAATAAATTGTTCTCCGTTGGATGTTTAATGCTGAAGCACTTTGGACCTAATTTAATACACTATAAAGATGACAGTATTAGACACCTGACCTTTCCTGCCATATGTGGTTCTTCTCCTAATTGTTACCACAAAGCTGCAGGCACACAAATGTATAGGACGTCTTTGGATGCGCTATAATAAAATTTTTGCGTTCACTTGAACTTGGAAAACCAAACCTGTTCCAGCAATGCAATGCCCCTTTGCACAAAGTAAGCTCCATGAAGATCTGGTTTACATGGTTTGGAGATGAAGATCTTGAGTGGCCTGCTCTGATCTCATCCCTACTGAACACCTTTTGGATAAATTGGAACCCTGTCTGCACCCCAGGCCTCCTTACCCTACATCAGTACTTGATTTTACACGAGGCTGATGGGCACAAATCACCTCAAGCACACTCTAAAATCTTGTGGAACATCTTCCCAGAAGAGTGGAGGAAATTATAAGAGCAAATTCGGACTAAATGTCAAATGTGATGCTCAAAAAGCCAGGTGTCCGCACACTTCTGGTCTGTACTTTTCCAGAACAGTTTCAGTCCTTTATGTAGTTAATTGAGCTACAGGATATTTATCACATAAATTAAATATGACTACTGATTCACAAATTTTAAGTTTAGTACAGCTTCAACTTTATACATGTTTTATAAAGAAAAAAATGGCCATTGCTTTGGATTAAATTTTTTTTAGTTGATTTAAATATTCAACATTAGAACAAATATTGAAATTCAATAACTGTACTGTTTCTTTTTTTTTTTTTTCTTTTTTTTTTTTTTCTTATTTTTTCTGATCCATTCAGACTTTCATCAGCAAATAAGAATTGTGCCTTAGAATTTTCACCAAAATTCACTGGCATGTCGTGAACTATTATTACAAGATGCATTACCCTTTTACCCAATTGAAATAAGGTTACTACCCCATTATTAAAGCTGTTTAACATGTAAGTAAGCAGCAGGTGTGGGTGAGCAAAAATGTCATGTCTTTTATTACAGGCTGGATCCCAAATTAAAACTTATATTATTTATAAGCCTCAATAGTTTGAAAAGGAAAACAATCAAATCGCATTATTTTGCAAAAATATATTTTAATCATTTAGGCTTCCAGCTGTACATATTGCACTAGAAAGCTGTCTTTCTTGAATAAAGTATTTTAAGTATGCAGTTCTTGAGAATTCTTGAATGTTTTTTTTCTTGTATTCAAATCAAATAAGCAAACAAAACAAAACACTACAATATTATCAAGCAAGCCAATTTTATGCTAAGAGAAAATGCTAACTTTGGAGTCATATCGATCTTTTCACTTTGCTACCCTTCTAAAATGATAGATGTTAGTGTAAATGGCGGAGCACTGATTTATGCAAATTCAAATGTCTTCATGTTCTGCTTTTTGTCTCTCTGTAATAGGACAACCATCATTGTCGTCGGCTCATTTCTGGATGCTTTTCAGAAGCTTGCTGATATTGCAACTGGAACACGAGGTGAGAAATCCTGTTTTCTTTTCTTTTAGTTACTTATTTAATCTTTTGATTTAGCTTGCGTTAGTGTAGAAAAATCTAGTTGTTATAAAAGTGTATAATATCTTTTGCAAATGTATGAGAACATTATAAAACCTAAACCCTCCTTATCTGCTTTTTTATTAAAAAAGATAAAGCTAAGCTATTAACAAAATTCTTGCCTAAACAAAAAGGTTTGCCTAGTACTTTCAATTATTCTAGTTACTAATAAAGAACATACAGCTTTTGATCCATGCAGTAAACAGTTTCCACATCAGTTGACTGAAAGGCCCTCTAGGAAATGCCTGGAAGAACATTTTGCGACTAATTAGGTTAACCTGTTAGCCTTCGCTACATTTTTTTGGGCTCACAGCTGAAAATGCCCTACCTAACTTTAAATGTTAACAGTTCCTGATAAAAGTGGGCTACATACACAATTTAAATATATTTAAAAAGGACACAATTTGAGCTTATGTCATATCAAAGTTGATATTGCTCAAAAAGATGTTATAGAACCGTATAGATGAAGTACTGTGAAAATGAATTTCCTGAATTAAATTTTTTTTTTTCATATATAAATACATGAACTCTGTAATGTAGCAATCCAGAAAAGAACCGTATTTTTCGGACTATAAGCCGCTACTTTTTTCCCACGTTTTGAACCCCGGGCTTAAACAGCGTAGCGACTTATTTATGAATTTTTCCTGGGTTTTTCCCGGTTTCACAAACTTCAAGCCAAAAAACTGAACCCCATAACATTAGACCAATGACATTTCCGAACGGAAACGAAAAAACGCACCTCACCTGTGTTCTGAGCTGCACGGCATCGGGAGAAAAAAACATTTTTCTTAAACGCACGACGATGCCAAAAGATAAACTTTCGGGACAAATAGTTGTGAACATATTTCACCCGTTACACCGTGAACAGACACTGTCTTTTGTTAAAGCCTGTGTAAAGTTCATTAGTTTTAGGCTTATTTATGTTTAAAATAAAAATCTTTTTCAAATTCAGTGGGTGCAGCTTATATATGGGTGCGCTTTATAGTCCGGAAATTACGGTAATGGGTTAAAAGCCATATGTTTCATGAGTTCATATTTAAAAAAAAAAAAAAAAAGATTTTCATTATAAATGCGATTCCTACAAACATTTATCTGAGACTATGTCTGATCCTTTTCTTCCTCCCCCTGTTTGAGAGCCACCTGCTAACTCAGGTGGCAATTCATACTCTATTCATACAGTCTGCATATAAATTAATGGCTAACCATTAAAGGCCATTGTTACACATGTTTGGCTATTGATATTGAGTTTGTATTCATATTCTTGACCAGGTAGCCAGATAAGCTATTGTTTTACAGTCATGGCAATTCATATTGATGTACGGCCATTTCAATCTCCACAATTCTCTCTCACACCCACACACACACAACCACACACACACAGACAGACACACTTACTTTTCAAGCATTTCTCTTAAAAAAACAAATGGGCAAGAAAATGTGTAACATTGTAAAAACTGTAAAGGGAGATATGTTGTATCTTATAGATATAAAATAGGTTCAGATTTTCCATTCTCATGCAGATCTCCAAGTCTCTATTGTTACTCCACCCCCAAGAATGTTTTCCTCATTGCTGTTTTGTGCAAATCTCCGATAAAACGACTTTTTTGACTGTCCATTTTTTATTTGTTTTCTTTTTTGTTCGTTTTTTTTGTAAACAAATGCTCAGTTAGCACAAAACAGCTGTTTGAGCAGAAATGAGAGCTGCATTTACTTCCTGGTGTTACTGTGCACGTGTGCTGTTTGACCAGTAAGAGTTTCTAAATATTAATAAAGCTAAGAACTTGCCACACGGGGAATAAAATCCTCCCATATATCATTAGAATCCTGCACTCATTGGCTACATTTTCCATCACTAATTTTTATTTCCATAATGCCATAATGGAAATAAATGGTTTGAAATGATAGGTGGGCTGATAATAAACATCACCTGAACACCTGCCTCGGGATTGTAGACTCAAGCCAGAGATTCCGCCTCTTTATTTATTTAGTGTGTGGTTTTATTTGTTTTATAACACTGTATTTTACCAGCCATATTTGTTTTTTACCAGCAAGATGCAGTTTTTGTTTTATGCGAAAGTAATTCCAAAACTTATACAGACAAAACACCAAACGAAGTTGGTGAAACAAAAAAACATCCATCTAAATACAACACTATTGTTTAATTGGAGCAGAAATGCTTTACGGCATGTTGTTTAGTGGAGCCTTATCTTTCCTAATAAACCGGGATTTGCAGCGGCGGATGTGTTTGACTCGTTAATACAATAATTGTGTAAGTACTGCATTTTTTTTTTTTTGCATGGTTGTGTGTACTGCTTACACACGTTCAGCAAATAAATTCGTTATACAATGAAAAAAAGTGATCTAAAATTGCTGCTTGAGGCTTAGAGCTTTAGAATGATGCATAGTTAGTTATGGTTACTCTTCTCCCTTTTTATTTAATCTACTGCTAAACATTAACATGTGAGAACAATGGAATATCGGTCACACTGACGCGGCGCTGAAGACTATGAGGTTATTTGTCAGAAGATCCGTAACAGATTGGGTATAAAAAGAGTATCTTACAGACTCTCTTGGAGACTTTGTGCAAGGGACAAGGGTGAAAAATGAAAAATACTAAATGGGCTCAAACACCTTTAGAAATCAGTCTTTAAACTCAGTTTGCCATGTCATCCAAAAATGCTTGAGTAGAAAATGAGTTGAAACTCTATCATGCAAAAAAAGTTATATGTGAACATGATCCAGAAACTCTGTGCCAAAGCTTCTTTACTGGACTGAGGCAAAATGGAAAAATGTCCTGTGGTCAGACAAATCAAAATTCTCTTTGGAAACTTTTGACGCCACGTCTTCTGGACTAAAAACGAGAGGGACCATCCATCTTATCAGCACTCAGTTGACACAAATGGGACAACATTCCTCTCCTAAAACTCCAGGAACTGGTCCTATAAGTTCTGACATATATTGTTTTTATAAAGAAGAGGAGATGCTACACAGGGGTAAACATGGCTTTTCCCAACTTGACATGTTACAGCCATCCAATTAAACACTGACCTAACATTTTTCTCAGTTTAAACATTTGATATGATTTTTGTTGTCAAAAAAGTATGTATAATATACATATATTAATAATAAATACAAATTTCTAATTCAGGTTTGCTGTACATTACTATTTGTTGTTTTTTTTTGCCTGCCTGTGTAGCAAATAAAAAATTCACAAGATATTCTGATCAGGCACATGATTTAAATAAGGTAACTGTTTAACATCGTTACAAGCTCATGTCTGTTTTTCATATAAATTTGTCTATTTGTTTGTTTTGTTTGCTTTACAGGGGCAACAAAAGAAATTGGCTCAGCACTGACCAGAATGTGCATGAGACATAGAAGCATTGAGAACAAATTAAAACTCTTTACTACGTAAGAATGTCCTTTAAGTATTTTCCTTTTTTATTTTCATAAAACAGATGTACACATTTCACTTTTCTGAACTCTAAAGTGGTGTTAGAATGTTTATTTATATATATATATATATATATATATATATATATATATATATATATATATATATATATATATATATATATATAAAATATATACATACATACATATACACACACACACACACACTCACTCTCGCAATCAGAAATATTCAACCCCCTCACCTCAATAGACAATAGTGACGTTGATGAAAGATAATGAAAATAAATTTAAAAAAAAAAAAACCTCATGAAATGATACATGATACATATGAGTTATTTTGACAACAGAAGTTGACTTAACTTTGAAGTTCCAATGAAAATTGTATGTCTTGTAACACATGAGCATGTGCAGTATTATTCAACCCCCAGCTTCAGTACCTTGTGGAGCGCACTTTAGTTTTTATAACTTCTAACAAGAGTTTTCGATAAGTGCTGACAAGCTCCTTACTTCTCTCGATTGGAATCTTTGCCCATTCTTCACGTGCAAAAGCCTCTAACTCAGTGATGTTTGATGGCTTCCGTGCTGCAACTGCCTTCTTCAAATCCCACCAAAGATTTTCAATTGGATTTAGATATGGTGACTGAGAAGGCCACTCCAGGACACATCAGCATCATTTCCCCAACCAAGCTTTGGTTGATTTGGAGGTGTGCTTGGGATCATTGTTTTGCTGGAAGATCCAATGATCCAAACCAGGTTCTTCTTCAAAATGACCTGTTTTTTCTGGGACTCCATGATGCCGGGTACACAATCAAGATTGCCAGTTCCTGCTGCAGAAAAACAGCCCCACATCATTATTGACCCACCTCCGTGCTTGACCGTGGGGATGGTATTCTTCTGGTCATAAGCCTGACCTTTTGCACACCAGACATACCGCTGCTCCATATGTCTAAAAAGTTCCAGTTTGGTTTCATCAGTCCATAGAACTGTCTCCCAGAACTCTGTAGTTTTATCCAAATTCCTAATGGCATATTCTAGTCGACTCCTGATGTTCCTTAAGGTCAAGAGTGGAGTGCGTCCAGCCATGAAGTCCTTGATTATTCAGTGGCAGAAGCACTTGTACCAGCCTTCATCATGTCATCCTGTAGCTGTCTTGCAGTCACAAGGGGGTTTTTCTTAGCTGTCCTGACTAAGTTGCTATGGGCCCTTGATGAAATTGTGAGCTTTCTTCCACGGCCAGGCAGGTTTGCAGCTGTTCCATAAGTTTTAAACTTCCTTATAATGCACCCAATGGTGTGTCTTGGAATGTTAAATGTCCTCTCTCAGCATTTGTGGAAGCTCCTTTGTCTTTCCCATGACTGCAACTCACCTTGAACACCTTCGGGGTCTATATATGCATCACAGCTGAAGCAAATGAAGGATTGTTATAGAGTTCCCAAAGGCTTAATGATGTTTCAGCTCTATTTCAGGCCATAAAAACGGTCAGAAAGCTTTAAAATCAACAATATTATATAGGGGTTGAATAATTGTGACATGGCAATCTTAACAAACTATACTGTTACACACAAATACTACATAATAAATTTTCTGTGTTGATTTTATGCATCACTAAACTCATTAAGAAGCCATCCAAAGCAGAATACTGCACTTTAAAAAGATTTTTTATTTAGAAATCTTTAAAACTCTTTAGGGGTTGAATATCTCTGATTTGCAAGTGTGTGTGTATATGTATATATGTGTGTGTGTATATATGTGTGTGTGTGTGTGTGTGTGTGTGTGTGTGTGTGTGTGTGTGTGTGTGTGTGTGTGTGTGTGTGTGTGTGTGTATGTATGTGTGTGTGTGTGTGTGTGTGTGTATGTATATATATATATATATATATAAAATATATAAAATATAATATATATTTATTTATTATTAGGGATGCACCGAATATTCGGCCACCGAAAATTTTCGGTCGAAAGACTTTGATCAACACGATTTTTAAGCAACACGGCCGAAACAGTTTGTTGTGATGACGCAAACAGAAACCGCGGCCCGCACGTGCATGTCTGAAGCAACATGTTTGCGGTGTATGTATTTCAGTATTTCTGAGAAAGACCCACGGATAGCGATTTGCAAAACATGTAATGCCGAAATTTCGTCTGCAAAGACTTTCTCCACATCGGGTTTAATTTATCACCTGAAATCCAAACATCCCGATCGCTATGCTGAATATGAGAGGAACGCGGCACAGAAAAGCAAAACCCCTCCGAGCATGCGCACTCCGTCTGTGGCGGACGTTTTTGAAAAGGCAGGAAGTTTTATTGTTGTATCTTTAAGCAGTTGCACTTGTTCTGAATGCACTTTGTTTTTATGAAAGAACATATTTAATTTTACAACCTTTCAGCAGGCCAGAGGGCCTGTACATTATTATTTAATGTACACGAGTGCATTTAAGTTAAACATTTAAGTTTAAATTTTAATTAATTTTATCCTGTGCATTGTTGCAATGTGCTATAAATAAATATTTTCATAATTTGTAATTGATTTATTCTTTAAAACTTCAATATTAATTTATGCAATTGAAATGCCTTGATTTTAGTAAGGTTAGTACACAGTCATAGACATAAATGCAATGGTAATAATAATTGGCATAATTTCTTTCGGTGTTTCGGTTTTCAGCCAAGAATTTTTATTTCGGTGCATCCCATATAACATTGGGATATAAAAAGTTTGGACATGTGTGTCCAAACTTTTGGTCTGTACTGTGTATATATATTATATACACAGTACAGACCAAAAGTTTATATATATTATATATACAGTACAGACCAAAAGTTTGGACACACCTGCTCATTCAAAGAGTTTTCTTTATTTTCATGACAATGAAAATTGTAGAGTCACACTGAAGGCATCAAAAATATGAATTAACACATGGAATTACAGGGAGTGCAGAATTATTAGGCAAGTTGTATTTTTGAGGATTAATTTTATTTGAGGATTTAATTTGAACAACAACCATGTTCTCAATGAACACAAAAAACTCATTAATATCAAAGCTGAATATTTTTGGAAGTAGTTTTTAGTTTTAGCTATTTTAGGGGGATATCTGTGTGTGCAGGTGACTATTACTGTGCATAATTATTAGGCAACTTAACAAAAAACAAATTCATACCCATTTCAATTATTTATTTTTACCAGTGAAACCAATATAACATCTCAACATTCACAAATATACATTTCTGACATTCAAAACCAAACAAAACAAATCAGTGACCAATATAGCCACCTTTCTTTGCAAGGACACTCAAAAGCCTGCCATCCATGGATTCTGTCAGTGTTTTGATCTGTTCACCATCAACATTGCAGCAGCAACCACAGCCTCCCAGACACTGTTCAGAGAGGTGTACTGTTTTCCTCCTTGTAAATCGCACATTTGATGATGGACCACAGGTTCTCAATGGGGTTCAGATCAGGTGAACAAGGAGGCCATATCATTAGATTTTCTTCTTTTATACCCTTTCTTGCCAGCCACGCTGTGGAGTACTTGGACGGTGTGATGGAGCATTGTCCTGCATGAAAATCATGTTTTTCTTGAAGGATGCAGACTTCTTCCTGTACCACTGCTTGAAGAAGGTGTCTTCCAGAAACTGGCAGTAGGACTGGGAGTTCAGCTTGACTCCATCCTCAACCCGAAAAGGCCCCACAAGCTCATCTTTGATGATACCAGCCCAAACCAGTACTCCACCTCCACCTTGCTGGCGCCTGAGTCGGACTGGAGCTCTGCCCTTTACCAATCCAGCCACGGGCCCATCCATCTGGCCCATCAAGACTCACTCATTTCATCAGTCCATAAAACCTTAGAAAAATCAGTCTTGAGATATTTCTTGGCCCAGTCTTGACGTTTCAGCTTGTGTGTCTTGTTCAGTGGTGGTCGACTTTCTGCCTTTCTTACCTTGGCCATGTCTCTGAGTATTGCACACCTTGTGCTTTTGGGCACCCAGTGATGTTGCAGCTCTGAAATATGGCCAAACTGGTGGCAAGTGGCATCTTGGCAGCTGCACGCTTGACTTTTCTCAGTTCACGGGCAGTTATTTTGCGCCTTGGTTTTTCCACACGCTTCTTGCGACCCTGTCGACTATTTTGAATGAAACGCTTGATTGTTCGATGATCACGCTCAGAAGCTTGGCTATTTTAAGACTGCTGCATCCTCTGCAATATATCTCACTATTTTTGACTTTTCTGAGCCTGTCAAGTCCTTCTTTTGACCCATTTTGCCAAAGGAAAGGAAGTTGCCTAATAATTATGCACACCTGATATAGGGTGTTGATGTCATTAGACCACACCCCTTCTCATTACAGAGATGCACATCACCTAATATGCTTAATTGGTAGTAGGCTTTCCAGCCTATACAGCTTGGAGTAAGACAACATGCATAACGAGGATGATGTGGTCAAAATACTCATTTGCCTAATAATTCTGCACTCCCTGTATATATGGAATTATATACTACATAAAAAAGTGAACTGAAAATATTTCATATTGTTGGTTCTTCAAAGTAGGCATCAAGAGTGTGCAAAGCAGTAATCTAAGCAAAAGGTGGCTACGTTGAAGAACCTAAAATATGACATATTTTCAGTTGTTTCACACTTTTTTATGTATATAATTCCACATGTGTTAATTCATAGTTTTGATGCCTTAAGTGTGTACTGTACTGTTCTGTTCTGTGTGTGTGTATATATATATATATATATATATATATATATATATATATATATATATATATATATATATATACATACACACACACAGTGGAACCTCGGGTTACGAATTTAATTCGTTCCGGTACTTTATTCGTAACCTGAAAAGTTCGTATCCCGATACAAATTTCCCCATAATAATGAACAGAAACTTCAGTAATTCGTTCTGGACAACCAAAAATATTACTTAAATAAAAATAAAGGCAATATTCACTAATATTATTTACTTTTAACATGTTATATTAAAATCATACCACATAAAAACATACAGAAGAGGAAAACATCTTTACCGGGTACTTTCCCTTTGAGAAGACTCGCTGCAGGAGACGACGTTTGTAGAAGGGGAGGAGGAGAGTTATTGTTTGGAAGGAGAATCTTATTATATTATATTATTATATATTATTATATATTATATTATAGAATAATAAAGACAGTGTTATTAACACGAACGCTGAGACAATTGTTGCATTAGAGGGAAAATGAGAGCTGTTTCTTTAAGGCTACTATCAGTTGGTATTGAAGTCCAGAGTGAAATTCATTATGGGTATTGTACTTCGGAAAAGACTGTAAACCTGCTAATCTATCTTCATAAAAACAAGTAAAGTGGTTATGCATCGGCTAATGTTGTCCATCTCATCATTCCACGAGCATCAACTAACGAGTTGTTACGCTGCTGCCGGGAAAAGTTCAAGCGGATAAGTAACACGATGCTCTCGCTAGGGACACAGGACGCTAACTGATGTGACGAGCTGCGTGGATAGAGCAAAAACAACCAACTTGCCTGCGATTTTTTTTGGTGAGCGACGTTCGTATCCCGATATATTGTTCGTAACCAGGGGCAAAAATTTTGATGAACTGCGATTCGTAACCTGAATTATACGTATGCCGGGGCGTTCGTAACCCGAGGTTCCACTGTATATATAGTGGAACCCGGTTATGTCGATGTCGTAGGGGGGTGCCAAAAAGCATCGAGGTAACCGATGATATAGATAAACGAAAATCAAAATGGCGGCAATATATTAACGTGCTCGAAATTTCTTTATGTACATGATGTGCGTTAATAAATGAGAATGTGCATGCACGTGTTTTTGAAGGGTTTTTTTTTTTTTACACAACAGCGTTGCCGCGATTTGTTTGATGAAGGCATGCTATAAAAATACATACAGTACACGTTTATCTGTCAGGAATCCACCTGCCACGCCCCCTTCGGCCCCCTTCAGCGTGTCAGGTGCTTTCTCGGTCGCTTTCTCTGAAGCTCCCGGGTTCAATCGTGCACATATGGTGCTCGTTTATCATCACCACCAGCTCCTATTTAAACTTCCACACTCTCACTGTCCGTTATTGTTGGTATATGTTGGTTCACGGCGGTCGTTGTTATCGCGCATGCGTATCCCGCACGTGTCTTCCCACCGCACTCTCTCAACGGCTGCTCTTTTCTTCCCAAAGCCGCGCCGCGCCCCTACTAACACTACGAACACTAGCACTAACTAACAGCAGAGATTCACCAGTATACAATACAACTGTCAGGGTGCGAGCGAAAACAGAAGGCGGAAGCCGGAGTACAGCTCGCTCGGGTTTTAATACCAGTGTGAGAGAGAGAGAGAGAGAGAGAGAGACACGAAGCGCACACACAAGCACAAGCACACGGCAGTCCTACGGCTGAGAGAGTCCGAGGTGCGCTGGCTGACCCGAGATGCGCGGGGAGGTGACGCGCAGCCGGTACGGGATGGTGGAGTCCGAATGAAACGGCAAACAAATAACCCATGCATTCAACGGCACGTAGAGTCCAACACATACAATAAAGAACGGGGAGTGGGAGTGAATGGAGAGCTTGTATAGAAGCAGGGTGGAGTGATGAGGAGCTTCAGGTGTGCGTGATTATGCCTGGAGCTCCAGAGAGAGAGGAGGCATGAGTGATGATGAGCTCCAGGTGTGCGTGATTAAACCTGGAGCTCCAGGGAGAGCGGAGGCATAGAGAGCCACCAAAGGGGGCATGGCAGGTGGATCCCTCACAACAACACCTGTAGCAGCTGTAAGCCTTGATTTTTCCGCCACTTCCGCGAGTTCTTCTGCGGCTGCACCGAGATAAACCCCCCCACCCCCCCACCCACACTTGTGCTCTAGATATTAGGGTTCGGCGACATAAAAAAAGTCGACATAACCGATAAAAAATGCTTAGAAAAAAGGGAGAATTTGGCGGTTCCACTTCAAAAATGTCAACTTAATAGGGTTGTCGAGATAACCGAGGGCGAGATAACCGGGTTCCACTGTATGTATATGTGTGTGTGTGTGTGTGTATATATATGTGTGTATATATATATATATATATATATATATATATATATATATATATATATATATATATATATATATATATATATATATATATATATATATATATATATATGCACACACTGGCGATCAAAATTAGAGAACAATTTATAAACAATTGAACGATTCTGAAATAATGTCATCTTCACTGCTCAACAGTTGAAGGAGTTTTTGTCCTGTAGATACCATGCTACCAGAACACCTTTTCCACAAATTAACTAAGGCATTTCCAAAAAAAAAAAAAACATTATTTTGCAGAAAACACACTGATCAAAATTAGAGAACAACAATGACTGTAGCATGGAAAAAGTTACAACAGTCAGCAATCAGTAGGAAGTGTACAGGCCTCTGCTCTGAATGACTTCAGCACATCTGCGACCACAGGACAGCACTAGTCTCTCACACTGCTCTGATGTGATTTTGGTCCACTCTTCTTCCAGTCTCCTCCACAGTTCGATGACTGTAGTGGGTTTCTTACCAAGGATTCCTTGGTAAGAACAGAACATCCTTGAACATCCTTGTCACCAAGGATTTTCCAGAAGTTCTCTATTGGGTTGAGATCAGGACTCTGGGCAGGCCATGTCATTATTTTAATGTTTTCAGTTTCAAGGAACTGCTTTACCCGTTTTGCTGTGTGACACGGCGCGTTGTCCTGCATGAACACTGCGGGCTGATTGGGTGATGAACGCAGGGAAGGAACCATATGTTGTTGAAGGTTCTGATAAACATTTGCATTCACTTTGCCATGTAGCTGTATAAGAGGCCAGTGGAACCCGGTTATGTCGATGTCCTAGAGGGTCGCCAAAAAGCATCGAGATATCCGATGATTGAGATAAACGAAAATGGTGGCAATATATAACCGTGCTTGAAATTCCTTTATGTACATGATGTGTGTTAATAAATTAGAATGTGCATGCATGTGTTTTTGAAAGGGGTTTTTACACAACATCGTTGCCGCAATTTGTTTGATGAAGGCATGCTATAAAAATGTACATACATGTTTGTTAACTGTCAGGAATCCACCTGCCACGCCGAAGGCCGCTTTCTCTGAATTTTCCGGCTTCAATCGCGCACATATGGTGCTCGTTTATCATCATCACCAGCTCCTATTTAAACTTCCACACTCTCACTGTCCGTTATTGTTGGTATATGTTGGTTCACGGCAGTCGTTGTTATCGCGCATGCGTATCCCGGTACATGTCTTCCCACCGGCGCACTCTCAACGGCTGCTCTTTTCTTCCCAAAGCGCACCGCGGATTCCCCCTGATCCTGCCGGTGTTCATTCTATGCTTTTGCTGCTCATCCCACGTTCCGTGCCGCACTCCTACCAAGTGCCGCGCTCGCCTCCCGTTCATTGCATAACATTTAACAACAAAAGGCATATGTGCACTAACTAACAGCAGAGATTCACCAGTATACAATACAACACCTGTAGCAGCTGTAAGACTTGATTTTTCTGCCACTTCCGCTAGTTCTTCTGCGGCTGCACAGTGCTGATCGAGATAACTGACTTTAAATGGCAAATTTTCCCCCCCTTGTGCTCGAGATATTAGGGTCCGTTGACATAAAAGAATCGACATAACCGATTAAAAAAATGCTTAGACAAAGCGAGAATTTGGCGGTTCCACTTCAAAAACGTCAACTTCATAGGGTTGTCGAGTTAACCGAGGTCGAGATAAGTGAGTTCCACTGTGTGTGTGTGTGTGTGTGTGTGTGTGTGTGTGTGTGTGTGTGTGTGTGTGTGTGTCTGTGTGTGTGTATATATATATGTGTGTGTGTGTGTGTGTGTATATATATGTATGTGTGTATTTACATTTTATATATATATATATATATATATATATATATATATATATATATATATATATATATATATATATAAAATGTAAATACACACACATATATATATATACACACACACACACACACACATACATATATATATATATACACACACACACACTGGCGATTGAACAATTCTGAAATGTCATCTTAAATGTCATCTCATATATATATATATATATATATATATATATATATATATATATATATATATATATATATATATATATATATATATATAAAATGTATATGTGTGGTGAGGTACACATGCCGAATGCAATCCTTTTTACATGCGGAATATACAGTTCTCTTAGGAATCAGCTGACTGCAAGATAGTTTGGTTTCTGCCTCGCACTTTGAGCCCATTTTTTTAAATTATTATTAAACTTGAAAACTCAATCCGTACCAGAAATTAGATTTTTAGTACATCTAAATACAATTTGTAATGTGCTGTTTGGTGCATGTGCGAAATTTCGGCCACATCCTGTTTTACAGTCTTGTGATATGGATTCTTTAGACTTTGCTTCAAGAATTTTTCTTAAAAGGAGAAAATCCTTACATCCCGCTTGTAATTCACTCAAATTTTATGTTTTGCATTTTTTCCGAAATTGTACGAAACCATGACTTGCAAATGATTTATATTGTACATTGTATATTTATAATTTTGTAGCGCTTTGTTTTAACTGAACAAGTAAAAAGTGAATCATTTATTATTAAATAAACATAAATTGTAGTCTCTAGCATGTGAGCGTTGAATGTAAATTTGTGTTAGCTAACAAATCCATTCTTTTTGGAAAAAAGTCTTCATTGTTAGAACTGAAAAAGGAATGTCTAAGCACAGGTCATAAAAAAGAGCTCAATATTGAAAAAATGTTTGCAGTGAGGCATGTTTATGATTTTTGTTTGCGTGCATGGACATTGCCAAGGCCAGATGCATTTCAAAGTGTGTCTCATGCTTGATCATTTCTTCAAAAGACATTTGGAAACAAAGTCTGTAACAACATTCATATAACAAAATGTGATAATTTTTTCTTTTATTCTTAAACTCTCTGTCCTGTGTGTATAACAGTGCTTTCATGGATAAATTGATCAGTCCACTGGAGCTGATGTTGGACGAGTGGAAAAAGGTGGCCAGTCAGCTTGATAAGGATCATGCTAAAGGTGGAAACTTAAACTTCTACAGGCCAACACCTCTTTATTGAATGAATTAGACATCAAGCTATTTTTGGTGAAATCAGTTGTGTAGTAATCATCATGTTGGGTTTTTTTCTGTGGGGAACATATTAGGTCTTTCTCTCATAACAGCATCCTAAGACAGCAATTGGCATTATTTATGTGCTTGAAAATAGCACAGAGTATAATATGTACAGTTTGGAAAAACTGCTATTTATAAAAAAAATAGCATAATAAGGGCACTCTTTAAAATTATTAAGGTCAAAATCTCAGTAATTAAATGTTATATTCATTTATGTATGTGCATGATTTCTGGCTATGTAAACTTTCAATCCCTTCAGTAAGGTTTTAGAAATATTGTATTTATTTTCTTTTTAGAGTATAAGAAGGCACGAGCAGACATCAGGAAGAAATCATCTGATACAATCAAACTGCAGAAGAAAGTAAAAAAAGGTAAGAATCAAGAGTGCCTTTGTGGAACAAAGAGTATAAATGACTTCATTTTAGTTAAAATGTTCATAGTGATTTTAACAATGGCTATTTTTTTAAAAAGCTGCTTTACAGAAATTCAGATGTAGTGTGTCAAAAGTCTGTCAAACACCTAGGCTTTTCTTGTATTTTAGGGAAGACACATGCAGGTTCCTTTTGTTTATGCAACAAACTAGGTCATTTGATGATTTTTTTTTTTTCACTATATTATTTTATTTAAAAAAAACTATTTCTTTAGCATGAATAACAGGTTTATACACTCTTTGCATCCTATTTAGTTTCTCCAAACATTCAGTTAAAATATCTTGCCATACCTATTGCTAAAGGTGTTCTTGCCAAAGGTGTTCTTTTAGGTTTTCTTTAAGCAGGTGGATATTTCCTTCTGACCTTGTGATCAAGTTGAACCCAGAGCAGTGTAATAGGATTTAGGTCTAATGAATGGGCAGGCTATTCCATGATATGTAACACTCCAGCTGACTGTTTGTGCTTTAAATAATGCAGACCATGAACATATGCTTCTGGTCATTGTCTTATTGTTGTTGTACGGTGTAGTTGGTTACAATTAGCTGCAGTTCTTGTATCTTTTTCTCTCTGCCTTATGCAAGTTCCTCTGTTTGAGTCAAAAATGTCAAATTTGTACTCTGAACTTTATACACAGAACTTTATTTCATTCATTCACTTCAGTTTTTGTGTTATTGCCTTTTACCTAGTTTCTTGCCTATAAACAAAAGGCACATGCATGTGTCTCAAAAATGACAAAAATAAAAGACTAGGTGTTTCCAACCTTTTGACAGGCACTGTAAAATTAAAATCTTTACTTAGCCTGAGCAGGCCAGAGGAGAAGGTAGACCTGAGGTGACAAGAGAAAGAAATCTTAAGGCAAACCAGACTCAAAATCTGTTCTGGGTAACCGGATAAAGTTAAGTCATAAGAAGGTAACACAGACTTGAGGGCAGTCTGGAATATAAAGCAGTCAGAAAACCAGTCCACTATCAACAAATGTGTGACAGAGTGGAGGTATCAATACATCCATGAACCCCCCAGATCTATTGAGAAATGTTTTCAACCTAGACTTAACAACTGAAGTCTGTCCCATAAATGGCAGGCTGTTTCATAATATGCAGTATCTCACTAAAGTGAGTACACCCCTCTCATTTCAGCCAACACTTTAGTATATCTTCTCAAGGGACAACATTACAGAAATTATCTTGGATATATTTTCAAGTAGTCAATGTGCAGGTTGTATAGCAGTACAGATTTACTTCTTTTTCTTTCGGATGCTGCCGTTATAGATCGCCGCAGCGGATCATCTGTCTCCATACCCCCATGTCCTCTACATCTGCCGCTTTCACCCTAACCACCCTCATGTCTTCCCTTACCACATCCATAAACCTCCTCCTTGGCCTTCCTCTTTTCCTCCTCAGCATTCTCCTACCGATATATACCCCATGTCCCTTCTCTGCACATGTCCAAACCATCTCAATCACACCTCTCTCACTTTGTCTCCAAAACGTCCTACATGCGCTGTCCCTCTAATAAACTCATTTCTAATCCTGTTTATTCTTGTCACGCACAATAAAAATCTCAGCATCTTCAACTCCAGCTCCACCTCCTGTCTTTTACTCGATGCCACTGTCTTTAAACAATACAACATCGCAGGTTTTACCACAGTCCTGTATACTTTCCCTCTCATTCTTGCAGATATCACAAATCACTCCTGTCACTCTTCTCCACCCACTCCACCCTGCCTGCACTCTTTTCTTCACTTCTCTAACACACTCTCCATTACTTTGCACTGTTGACCCCAGGTACCTAAACTCCTCCACCCTCACCACCTCTTCTCCCAGCAACCGCACCACTCCACTGCCCTCCCTCTCATTCACACCACATGTACTCTGTCTTACTCCTACTGACTTTCATTCCCCTTCTCTCCAGCACATACTTCCACCTCTCCAGGCTCTTCTCAACCTGCTCTCTACTCTCACCACAAAGCAAAATATCAACAAGCATTGTAGTCCATGGAGACACCTGTCTGACCTCGTTCGTCAACCTGTCCATCACCACTGCAAGCAGGAAAGTGCTCAGAGCCAATCCTTGATGCAGTCCCACCTCCACCTTGAACCAATCTGTCATTCCTACTGCACACTTCACTGCTGTCACACTGTTCTCATGCATGCACATACACATCTCCTTTATTCTTAAACATTGGTACCAGTACACCCATTTTTCATTTCTCAGGCATCCTCTCACCTTTCAAAATCTTGTAAACTCAACTGCTGTCTCATCTAAACATCTCCATGCTTCTAGAGGTATGTCATCTGGTCCAACCAACTAATGATTGCGGTCATTGAGTGGCCCAGTATGTCTCCACACCTGATCCCTATTGAGCGCCTGCTGGGCCTCCTCAAGCGGAAGGTGTGGAAGCGCCTTGTGTCAAACATCTATCTGTCTATCTGCTCCGTGATTTCATTATGCAGCTCTGGTGAATTACATGCCCAGGAGGATTAAGACACCGTTTTAACATGTTTGCTTGGAGTTGCTAGTTATTTAGACAGTAATGGCTGTATGTTGTATTATTTTTAGAGGACAGTAAATTTATACTGCTACACAAGCTGCACATTGACTATTCTAAAGGGTATCCAATTTTACTTTCTATAGTATTGTCCCTTAAGAACATATAATAAAATGGTTGCTGAAATGTGAGGGGTGTACATACTTTTTGTGAGATAATGTATGCCTCTTACTATAGACTTCATTATTTAAGGTACACATTTCCAGGAGCTTCTTTTTATTTAGATATGAAGTATGAAAGATCATAAAAGATTAGAGATTTTACTCTTTGGTTCAAATTTGTAATAAAATGCTCAGAATTGCTTCTATCCATGTGAAAAAAAGATCAGTGTTTAAGTACTCAGTCATTTTAGTTGTAAGCTAAAGTGACATTTTAATTTAGGAGGGTCCAGGGCTTCTCATTACCGGAACTCTAAGTTAATAAGCTTTTACAGACATGTATTGCAATGTGAAATTAACAGAATATTTTGTGTACCTGTGCTTAGGTAAAGATGAGGTACGGATGCAGTTGGATAGTGCATTGCAAGATGTAAACATTCGCTATACCGAGCTAGAAGAGACCGAGAAGAGATCTGTGTGCAGAGCACTGATTGAGGAAAGAGGACGCTTCTGCTCTTTTGTTACAATGCTAAAACCTGTTTTTGTGAGTTTTTTTTCCCTCTTTCAAACACATACACAACATGCATTACAGTTGTAATTGCAGTGTAGGTCCTCTACCCCATCTAATTGTCTTTTTATTTATAGATTTTTTGGATGGTCTTCAACTACGTTGTTTATGATTATATTTGTATTTTTTTCTTTTTATTATTTTTTTTTTTTTCTTTTTCTTTTAGGATGAAGAGATTAGTATGCTTGGTGAAGTAACACATCTGCAATCAATTCTTGAAGACCTTTGTAACATGACAGTAGATCCTAGTACTTTACCACCTGCTAGTGAACAGGTAATCCCTGGACTTCCACACAAACTGCACCTGCTGAAATAGTGCAGTAGACAGATACTGATAATGACATACATTATGTATTTCTTTCTCTCTCCTTCTCTTTTCCCCTTTCCATCTGCAGGTTATTCTTGACCTGAAAGGTTCTGAATACGCCTACACATTCCAGACTCCACCTGCATCTCCCAGCAACACACTGTCACGCAAAAGCAGCATTAGCAGGTGTCTGTTTTTTTTTTTTTTTTTTTTTTTTACTGTATTCAGGGAACATATTACTTGTGGTTAAATAATATAGCTTCTATAACTGTCTCAAAATATATATATACATATATATATATATATATATATATATATATATATATATATATATATATATATATATATATATATATAACAATTTATACTGTTATATATAACAGTTATTATCCATTTGTCTGTGTGCCTCTTTCTAGTAACTATGCCTCTGTGCGTCACGTGCCCTCTCTGGACTCTATCTCAAGTGTTATGGATGGCCTGCATTTGCAAGTCAAAGAAGTAGGACAGGTACACACACACACACACACACTGACGGATATAATTTGTATAGTTTTGCATAGTTAATTGTTGTTGTCAGAAGGTATCAAAATGCTGTTTTATTTCAATTGCATAATATCTAATATCCAACATTTGGTTTTTTGCTAATCAGGTCAGAACCGCTGCTGCATTTTGACCTAATAGTTTTTTTTCTTCCTATTTGTCTTGCTTTTGTTCTGTCCACTACCTTCCTCTTTCTCCTTCTCAGTGCTCATGTCACTTTTGTGCAATATCTTGTTAAAATCAAATTAGCATAGTGAAAAATAGAAAATTATTCATGCTCTTATTTGAATATGAAAATGGCATTATCTATCTTGATACAGTATCTGTATTAATAGAAACATTATGTATTTTATGACTGGATGCCCCCCAGATGCATATCTTAATGGGTTATATGTTAATCTGATTCCTGTGGTCCCAGGTTGTACACATACACATCCTCTGTATGTGTTTGCGAGTGAGCGTGTGCCAGTGCATGTGCGTGCGTGCATGCATGTGGGTGTTCACATACTAGATGTGTTACTTTGTAAACATCTTTAAACTAAACTTGTGAGGTAACCTTTGAGGTAACATTGCTCATCATGAATAGGAGTATTTTAGTTTAATGTATTATAGATTCCCAGTTTCTATTGAACATTCTCTAACTGATAGATAACTTCTTACATACAAGATTATAAAAGTTATTACCTTGGTCTTTTCCAACAAGGGTTTACAGCCAGTTGTGTGTTGGATCATTCCACATGTGGACTTTGTCTGTCAATATTAGACAGAAAACTGTTGCACTACAGCAAATCCTTATGTACAATCCCAGGCCTAAATGTTTACCTCCAAACTCCAAAGAAACAGTGGCCATCTAGCATATTTTGTGTGTGTGTGTGTGTGTGTGTGTGTGTGTGTGTGTGTGTGTGTATATATATATATATATATATATATATATATATATATATATATATATATATATATATATATATATATATATATATATATACATACACACACACACACACACACACACACACACACAGTATATACATTTAGACCCCCTTCAATTCTTTACTCTGTTATATTGCAGCCATTTTGCTTCCTCATTAATGACACTCACAGAATTGTTGAAATTGTTGCAGATTTATTAAAAAAGAAAAACTGATATCACATGGTCTTAAGTATTCAGACCCTTTGCTCAGTATTTAGTAGAAGCACCCTTTTGATCTAATACAGCCATGAGTCTTTTTGGGAAAGATACAACAAGTTTTTCACACCTGGATTTGGGGATCCTCTGCCATTCCTCCTTGCAGATCCTCTCCAGTTCTGTCAGGTTGGATGGTAAACGTTGGTGGACAGCTATTTTTAGGTCTCTCCAGAGATGCTCAATTGGGTTTAAGTCAGGGCTCTGGCTGGGCCATTCAAGAACAGTCACAGAGTTGTTGTGAAGTCACTTCTTCGTTATTTTAGCTGTGTGCTTAGGGTCATTGTCTTGTTGGAAGGTAAACCTTCTGCCCAGTCTGAGGTCCAGAGCACTCTGGAGAAGGTTTTCGTCTAGGACATCCCTGTACTTGGCTGCATTCATCTTTCCCTCGATTGCAACCAGTCGTTTGCAACCTTTCTCCCATCTCCCGACTGCATCTCTGGAGCTCAGCCACAGTGATCTTTGGGTTCTTCTTTACCTCTCTCACCAAGGCTCTTCTCTCCCCGATAGCTCAGTTTGGCCAGACGGCCAGCTCTAATAAGGGTTCTGGCCGTCCAAACGTCTTCCATTTAAGGATTATGGAGGCCACTCTGCTCTTAGGAACCTTAAGTGCAGCAGAAATTTTTTGTAACCTTGGCCAGATCTGTGCCTTGCCACAATTCTGTCTCTGAGCTCTTCAGGCAGTTCCTTTGACCTTATGATTCTCATTTGCTCTGACATGCATTGTGATTTGTAAGGTCTTATACAGACAGGTGTGTGGCTTTAATAATGGCTTTAGTATAATCAAACACAGCTGGACTCAAATTAAAGTGTAGAACCATCTCAAGGATGATCAGAAGAAATGGATAGCACTTGAGTTAATATGAGTGTAACAGCAAAGGGTTTGAATACTTAGGACCATGTGATATTTCAGGTTTTCTTTTTTAATAAATCTGCCAAAATGTCAACAATTCTGTGTTTTTCTGTCAATATGGGCTGCTTTGTGTACATTAATGAGCAAAAGAAATAAACTTAAATGATTTTAGCAAATGGGTGCGTGGGTGAATTTAAGGGGGTCTGAATACTTTCTATACTTTTCTGTTGTATCTCGACAACCCTATTAAGTCAACGTTTTTGAAGTGGAACCACCAAATTCTCGCTTTTTTCTAAGCATTTTTTATCGGTTATGTCAAGCACAAGGGGGGAAAAATTTGCCATTTAAGGTCGGTTATCTCGGTGCAGCCGCAGAAGAACTCGCGAAAGTGGCGGAAAAATCAAGTCTTACAGCTGCTACAGGTGTTGTATTGTATACTGGTGAATCTCTGCTGTTAGTTAGTGCACATATGCCTTTTGTTGTTAAATGTTATGCGATGAACAGGAGGCGAAAGCCGCGCTTGGCGGCGCGGAACGTGGCATGAGCAAAATCATAGAATGGAACACCGGCAGGATCGGGGGGATCCGCGGTGCGCTTTGGGAAGAAAAGAGCAGCCGTTGAGAGAGTGCCGGTGGGAAGACACGTACCGGGATATGCATGCGCGATAACAACGACCACCGTGAACCAACATATACCAACAATAACGGACAGTGAGAGTGTGGAAGTTTAAATAGGAGCTGGTGATGAGTGATAAACGAGCACCATATGTGCGCGATTGAAGCCGGGAGCTTCAGAGAAACACCTGCCACGCTGAAGGGGGCCGAAGGGGGCGTGGCAGGTGGATTTCTGACAGATAAACATGTACTGTATGTATTTTTATAGCATGCCTTCATCAAACAAATCGCGGCAATGCTGTTGTGTAAAAAAAAAAAAACCCTTCAAAAACACGTGCATGCACATTCTCATTTATTAATGCACATCATGTACATAAAGAAATTTCAAGCACGTTAATATATTGCCGCCATTTTGATTTTCGTTTATCTCGATCATCGGTTACCTCGATGCTTTTTGGCAACCCCCTAGGACATCGACATAACCGGGTTCCACTGTGTGTGTGTATATACATATTTTATATATGTGTGTGTATATATGTGTCTGTGCAACTATCTGTTCAGAAATGCTTACTAGTAACTGTTAAAATTGTAATTGTAAAAAATATAAAAATTGGGGAAAAGGTAAGTTTTTTCCCCCATACATTGCTGCATGTTTTTATATTTTTTATTATTTCTATTTATTTTTATTTGTGTAGCACTTTTAACAATGTACATTGTTTCAAACCAGCTTTATGCAGAATGCTTTTTTTCAACTTGTAAGTTTGTAGCCACTTTAAAAATAAATTAATACTGTGTTAATACCATAAAATAATATAATAATGTGTATAAAGTGCAGTTTCAGCAGAAATGATGGGGTTGTGTAAAAAATTTATTTTTTACAAAGTTTTTACAATTGCTGAGAATAGCTACCATCTACATTGGTGCTACAGTTTTTGCTATTATGACCTTGTCATTTGTCTGTTCATGCATTAAAGGAGCAGCGTTGCAAAGTCCCAGGTACAGAGAATGGCACAGCTATGCCACAACAGGTTTACATTGGTTATGGGGAAAGAGCTAGAGCCCAGTCCACATCTGGAAAGGTAATGGTTTGCAAACATCTAGCTTTAAATCACTGCAAAGCAGCTGGAAATGTATTAGCTAACGTATTAGTGAATGAGAAAAGCTGGCCATGGTTTGCATGTATCAGAATAGGACTAATAGCGTTGAATTAATTAATATGTTGGGATATATTAATTGCTAGCTTTTAAATGACAATCTCTCTCTCTCGCTCGTGTGTGTGTGTGTGTGTGTGTGTGTGTGTGTGTGTGTGTGTGTGTGTGTGTGTGTGTGTGTGTGTGTATGTGTATATATGTATATGTATGTGTATATATATATATATATATATATATATATATATATATATATATATATATATATATATATATATATATATATATATATATATATATATATAGCGAAGACAGCCAGAGAGCAACTAGCTCTGACGTTATCTGGTGCTCTTAACTCGGAGACTCCCCACACTAGTCATGATTCTCTGCACTGCTCCAGTGGATACAGTACCCAGACAACAACACCATCCTGTTCTGAAGATACAATACCCTCTCAGCATGGTGAGAACACACACATCCCTGATTACTTTTAATTTGTTCTCTAATTCAATACTGTACCATATACCAAAATCTGTAGGACTCTTAAAAGCTTAGGTGTTCCATTTGTCTTTCACGTTTTTTGTAATAAACATAGTTTATTCCTATTTAGATGTTATACCATCTTGCCTTGCATTCTGTCTTATAACTAAACAAAGACTTCACTTATATAATAGAGAGCAATTTCACTGACATGAAATTATAGTGTAATTGATTACACACATCAGTAGCAGCTTGTACACATTGTCAAACTGCTGACTGTATGCCAAAAAGGTCTCTTTCTTGTTTCCCAGATAAAAACACTGTATTATTCTTTTACAGCAATAAAGAAAGAACCTCCTCTATATGGTAGGTTTCTGACTACAGACTGAGTTTTACTTCACTTTTTCATTTCGGTCATCAGATAACTTAATGAGGGAGTCAGGTGTGTCAGAGAAGTATGTGAGGGTGGTGCAGGACATGTATGAGGACAGTGTGACAGCAGTGGAGTGTGCAGTAGGAACGACAGTCTGGTTCAAGGTGGAGGTTGAATTGCATCAAGGATCGTCTCTGAGCCCTTTCGTATTTGCTTTGGTGATGGACAGGGTGACGGACGAGGTCAGACAGGAGTCTCCATGATGTTTGCAGATGATTTTGTGGTGAGAGTAGGGAGCAGGTTGAGAAGAGCCTGGAGAGGTGGAGGTATGCGCTGGAGAGAAGTTGAATGAAAGTCAATAGGAGTAAGACAGAGTACTTGCGTGTAAATGAGAGGGAGGGCAGTGGAGTGGTGCGGTTGCAGGGAGAAGAGGTGGAGAAGGTGGAGGAGTTTAGGTACCTGGGGTCAACAGTGCAAAGAAATGGAGAGTGTGTAAGAGAAGTGAAAAAAAGAGTGCAGGCAGGGTGGAGTGGGTGGAGAAAAGTGGCAGGAGTGATTTGTGATAAAAGGGTATCTGTAAGAGTGAAAGGGAAAGTTTATAGGACTGTGGTGAGACCTGCGATGTATGGTTTAGAGACAGTGGCATTGAGTAAAAGACAGTAGGTGAAACTGGAGGTAGCAGAGCTGAAGACGTTGAGGTTTTCATTAGGAGTGATGACGATGGTCAGGATTAGAAATGAGTTTATTAGAGGGACTGTGCATGTAGGATGTTTTGGAGACAAGGTGAGGGAGGACCGATTGAGATGGTTTGGACATGTGCAGAGGAGGGACATGGGGTATATTGGTAGGAGAATGCTGAGGATAGAGGAAGGTGGAAAAGAGGAAGGCTAAAGAGAAGGTTTATGGATGTGGTGAGAAAAGACATGCAGGTAGTTGGTTTGAAAGAGGCAGATGTAGAGGACAGGGGGGGTATAGAGACGGACGTTCCGCTGTGGTGACCCCTAATGGGAGAAGCCGAAAGAAGAAAAGGAGGTCTTTAGATAATTTTACCAATATTTTAAGATAAAGATCCTTCTGTTCAGAGAAACAGTAGTATCTTATATTCAAATACCACAAAAATTGTGCGCACATGTGGGTTTCCATTTTTGTTTGGAAGCATGTATGTGTTTTTCATTCATCAGTCAAAAATTAAGATGTATCTCACCATATTCAGACCTGGAAATATTGCATCTGATTGAGGCTCTCAGTGAATGTCAGGGGTTTTTTATCCATCAGTTAAATTCCACTGAACATCCCAGAAAACTCACTGTTTTACAGAAAAGCCTTTATTTGATCACATTAAAGTGTAAATAGAATTTTTCACACCAAAACAAATCATCTCATAAACTATCTTAAGTTCATAATACTAATAAGAATGTTTCTCCCTTCTTATCCTACCTGTACTGTTTTCATTTTCTGTTTGCTTTTGTCTTTCTTCTTCATTCTCAGACTATGATTATATCTCCCTTCACGGAGGCGAGGACACCCCCAGTCCATCTGATTTTGACAAGTCCTGCACAATTCCACGTAACAGTGAGCTGAGCCAGAACTACCGAAAACTGTTCCAGAGCAAAAGACCAGCATCCACAGTGAGCCTGCTGACTGAGCCTGAGTCACTACTGCTACAGCAACCCCACACAGCCACCATTCGGCGAAAACCATCCAGCAAAGCCACCCTCCGTCGTGGCACTATTAGTGGAGGAGTGCCTATCCCCATTTGTACACCACAGGTAATTCCCTAAGTGCTAACAGTATAATATTTTAATTATTATTGCTTGCTGAACATCATTAATCTGCATTCTTTTGTCTATTGGTTTTGTGTAACTTAACCATTAAACGTTGTGTTTAATGGACAAACAAATCTAAAGATATTTACTTCCAGACAGTAATTTAATGGATCTGGACTTCTCTTCACAGGTGCCACTGAAGCCATCTACATCCACAGCAAGTTTGGTTCCAGGTCGTAGTGGTAGCGAGGAGGCAGTGTGCTCACAAGTGAACCCTCAATCAGCACAACTAGTCAGCTCTTACTTGGCACATGCTAAACATACTCTTTGCTCTTCCGCCCATAATATAAGTCCAATGCCAACCCCATACTATGCTATGTTTCCTGGGCAACCACCAGTAGGCGTCAATGAGCAGATCTACCAAACTAGCAAGCAACAGCAAAGGCAGTTCCAACAACACAATGACTATCAACTGTACAATCAAAAACAGCTACAATATCACCAAGAGTGCAACAAACAGGAGCACCCAGTACAATATCAACAACAGTTGAATCGAGCACAACAGGAGTTACAATATCAACAGTACATTCAAGCACAACACCAGCACCCACATCAATATCAGCAGCATCAGCAACAGTCACAGCACATACCAGCTCAGAATCCACGATTTCCCAAACAGCATTCGATCCAGCAGCATGAACTACAGCAGCAGCAGCAAAAACAACAGCAGTGCCAACTACCTCAAAAGAATCCTGTACTACAACGCTGGTCATCTGCTCCAGTTCCAGACACTGCGAATCATTTAGAAGATGCAAATGAGTCTGATGGGATGCGTGTCGTTGGCGGCAATGATATGCTAAGCATGATCCGCAGGGGGGTGAAACTCCGACGCACATTTACTAACGATCGCTCAGCACCTCTCATCACTACCAACTATCACGAGTGAAGATTATTTTACATGCATTAGACTATTTCTTTTTTTTCCCTGCTTTGTACATGTTTACCTTTTTCCCATTTTATAAGCTTCCCATCAGGGTTAAAGAGTCTTCTTTTCACAAAGATGACCTTATTCACTTAATTATAATGATGACTTTGTGGCACTGGTGTGTCCATATGAATGTCAGCTTTCACATGCTCAATTTTATTATATTCTTACTGCAGATATTAAAACACAGATGCATCTGTATCTATTAAGAGCAAATAAATATTTTAGGTTTTGGATTTTATTAGATTGTGTACTTTTGTAGAGATTTAAATTGAGAGCGACTGCTCCACTGCCATTACCTGGCTGGAATCTGGAAACAGTACATGAATGAGTGGAGTACAAATATGTGTGTGTGGAGAATATGGCCATTCTTTCATTGCTTGTAATTAATCACTGTGGCTATCTATTCAGTCTGCACATTCTTATGACTTCTCTTCAACAAAGCTTTGAAATGTTAGCCGTTAGAAGGGATACAATGGCAACAAACATTATTGAAATTTTTATTTTAGAATTTGCTACCTTCCTGCCTGTTGTGTAATCTTCATGATATTTGGAGTTTTTATTTAAAAATAAGATTTTTATATATATATATATATATATATATATATATATATATATATATATATATATATATATATATATATATATATATATATATATAAAATCATTTTCTTAAATTCTTTTTTTGTTTCCTGTATACATTTTTTTTTCAACACTATTCAGGATATTGTTTTGAAGTGTTCCAGAATTAGTGACGCTATAAATTGTACATTGCCAACTGTTAAAGGTGATTTAGTTCTTGAGTAATATACTGTTCATGTCTACATATTCTAAAAACAGTCATTATTTGTGATTGTGTGGCTTTTTTTAGCTGGTGATTGTTGAAATACCTTGTTTTTCCACTTGCTTAATTGTGCAGCTTTTACGCTTCTGCAATGAAAAAGAAATGCTTGCCATTTTATGTAGCGCAAGCCATTTGCTTTCCCTTATGGCACACATCTTGAAATCCTAATCTGTTTGCCTTATAGAAGAACAAACGAAGGGTGCATTGTTGCAGTTTCCAAAAGCATTTGATAGGTTTAGATATGCTATGTATGGATCTTAAATAATTTACCTATATAGTTGTGTGTTTTCAATTATTGAGATAAAGCTGTGCCATTTTTATGTAGTTTGAACTTTATCAATTGAAGTGATTTTTTTTTTTTTAATCTACAGCTTGATGCTTTTCTCTAAGAAATAGCTTAAAGAAAGAAGACTTGTTTTTCATTGGTTGGACTGGTTACATGGCATTTATAGTTCTACTTGTTTTGCTGTCCTGTGTAATCGAGGAAGCTAATGCTGGTCATGGGCTTTGGGACAGCAATTTCGTTGCCTTTATTGTAGCCGTAAATCATCAGCCATTCTTAATCTGCGAATTGCATTCATTAGAACATCTTGCATTGTGGTTTATATTCTTTTATTGCAGATAGCCAGAGGTTCTTTTTACTATCTTATTGCCTTTGCCCTAATGAGGCAGGTAAATTGTTGAAAATTGACATGTACTATGTTCATTATAACAGAATTACAAGTTGTAATTTGTAATTTATATTCTATCAGATTAAGTTTTATCAAAACGTTGATACATTTTGACCTGTTTACTGTCCCTCATATGTTTTTTTTTTTTGTTTGTTTTGTTTTTATATTAATTTTGTTCTGCCAAACACTATATAAAAAAAAAAAATTGGTTACGTTGGGATTTTTAATCTTGGTATCTCTGACCCCTGCTGGTTTTTTCTTGACCATTACATTTGTAACCAACCCTTGTATTCTATCGTCTGAGCAGGAGAACTCTTTCCTGTTTAACGAATTTACTTTGAAAGTTCATAAACATTTCCGTGTTTCATATTACAGTATATTTTTGCTGTAGTAAATGAAAAGGGTTTTGGTTGGCTCCCCTAAATGCAGGACATACTTTTTTTTTTTTTTTTTTTTTAAATCAGGACATCAGGTTTCATATCAGATGATTTAATCTTTGTTGTTTTGCAGAACATGCCCCAAATGTGAAAGGCCAAAAAAAAAAATAATTGTTTACAAATTGGGGATATATTGGTGACTATAATTACCAATGATCTAGGAAAAGGCACAGCTTTAGAACGGTTATCATGCTGTGCTGCATTTTCTGTATTTTGGGCTAACATGACCATCTATTTAGCAACACTGTATTATCATTACTTGACAAATTAGTAAGTGAATAAAGAAAGTAGGAAGATGTGATTAACCTCGGATCTTTATATGTCTATGTTTTTGAAGCCATCTGTATCTTGCAGGCATTTTTAAAATGAGTACAGACCCTGTAAAAGTAACATGATTTTGTCAATCTCATTCCATTTTCTTTTTAACCTATCTCTCTAGCATTTATCAGGTACTTCTCTTTCCTATTTCTATCCTACCAAAACACCACTATAAACACATGCAGCATGGATAAATATAAAATATTAAATTCTAAGCAAACACTGACTTGTCATTCATCCCCTTCTTTAATTCCCCCTGCCCACAATTTTTACCAACTGCTCTCAGCTTTTCTGCTTGTTCTTTTTTGTTGTTTGATCCCTCATGTGCTTTTTCACAATCTAGTCCTGGTAATAAGTTTAAAAAATGTATCTACTTCTTTTAATCAAATAACCAATTCAGAAATTCCCATAGATGCACATACATACAATTTGTTTAATTTATTTACTTTGAGAAACAAAATTCCTGCAGAGCTTATACCACCACTGTTGACATACTGTCTGAATTCCTAGGTGTAAACTGGGGCCTTAAATTGCACTGCTATTGCAGTTTTTACCAGGTTCTATCACACACTCTCACATACCATAAGACAAAATTAAGCTGTAGTCAAACCACACACGTAATAGCTAGTGCTTTTTTTTCCAGGTAGGAGGTTATAAAAGTTAGATTGCAGTTTTTTGAAGAATCTTTTCAGACATTATGAAGAAATAATAATCTTACAAAGCATCTACCATATATATACAAATTACAGACCTTACAGCTAAAAATGCATATCAGAAACCTAGCCATGAGGTCAAAGAAACTGCCTGCAGAGCTCAGAGAGGATTGTTGCAGGGCAAGGATTGTTGAAGGCTTCAAAAAAAAATGCTGCATAATAAAGACTTCCAAAGAGCACAGTTGCCTCTATTATTCTGCAAAAAAAAGTGTGGCACAACCACGATTCTTCCAAGAGCTGGTCACCTGGCCAAACTAAGCAATCAGGGGAAAAGGGTCTTAGTAAGAAAGGTGACAAGATCCTTTTCAATTTATTTCATTTTTATTTCTATTCAATTTATTTCATTTTTATTTGTATAACGCTTTTAACAATTAACATTGTCTCAAGGCAGCTTTGCACATATTATGCAGTGATAAAGAATTAATAAGATGGTGAAATGTGTACGTTTTTATGTGTAAGTTTGTCCCTGATGAGCAAGTCGGTGGCGACTGGCATGGAAGAACTTCCCGAGATTGCATAAGGAAGAAACCTTGAGAGGAACCAGACTCAATGGGGAACCCATCCTTATCTGGGTGTCCAATGTCCATTTATTACAGATAAACGATGTTGAGGTGTGCAGTGTTGGTGATCGGATGCAAACTGTAGTCCTGCGTCATTGTAAATGACTGTTGACATTAACTACAGTCTAAATTTAAGATCTTGTTCTTATTCAGTAATTTCATGGATTCAGTAATTCAGTAATTTCATGGAACACAATCCAGAGACAGGCCAGGACAAAGTGGGCAGATCCGAGGGGAGGGGTAGGAACAGGTCACTGCAACTTTAGAAGCATGTTTAACTCAACCGAGAGAGAGAGAGGGAGGAGGGGTGACAGGGAGAGAAGGATATGGATTATTAAGTATCCTTATTGTATGAAATTTAAGGACACTGTGCAGTTGGGGACTCTGGCAAAACCCGCTAGGGCAGCATAACTAAAATGGAGAGCCAGAAGGTAACACAGACATGAGGGATCTCTGGGATAAGAGACGGCATGCCACACTACCATCAACAAACCTGAGTGAACGTGTGAAAGTGAGGGGACGACAGCATACAAATATCCCAGTTCACTTAACACTATATCCATGATCTCTAAATATCTGCTCCTTTACCTAAGAAAAAAATCTACTGATAAAAGGCTTGACTAAATAAATATGTTTTCAGCCTCGACTTAAACACTGAGACTGTGTCTGAATTCCAAACACTTATTGGAAGGCTGTTCCAAAACTGTGGAAGAAAGAGAAGATCCATTATAGTCTTCATTATTTGAGGTACCAAAAATAGCCTGCACCTTTTGATCTAAGTAGGCGTGGGGGATCATATTGGTACAGATTTTCACTCAGATACCGTGGCACAAGACCGTTAAGTGCTTTATATGTCAGTAGTAGTGGAATTTTTAATAAAAGCATGATTTAATTGGGCCCCACTTGAAATTTGTCAATAGGTACCTGAAGGACTTGGGCTGTGTGGTTCAAGGTTCTGATTAAACCAAGATTGGATTCTGATATGTCCAGAGGAAATCAGGCACCACTCATCACCTGCCCAAACCATCCCAAAAGTGAAGTATAATGGTGGCAGCATTGTGCTGTGGGGGTGTTTTTCTGCAGCAGGGACTTGGCAACTGGTCAGGGTCGACAGAAAGCTGAATGGGGCAAAGTACAAAGATATCCTCAATAAAAACCTGTTCCACAGAGCTCAAGACCTCAGTCTGGGCCAAAGGTTCATCTTCCTACATGACAACACAGGAGTGGCTTAGAGACAACTCTGTAAATGTCTTAGAGTGGCCCAGCTTCAAAGCCCTGATTTGAACTTTATTAAACACCTCTGGAGAGATGCTTAATATAGCATCTCTCCAGAGACTATTTTATAGTGGCTGTCCACTGGTAGTCCCCATCATGCCTGACCCAGCTTTAAAAGATTTCCTAAAAATATAATGGCAGAAAATTCCCCTAATCCAGGTGTGCAAAGCTTGTTATGTCATACCCAAAAAGACATATAAGTCTTTAGCTGATCTCTTGCCTTCCTTGCGTGGAGCTTCCACTGTTCGTACATGGCAAACAGTCTTTTCTCTTTTCTCTTGGCCTCTTCATATTGATGCGCGAGCATCTTCTCTGTAGGATGGCGTGTGCGTTCAGAGCGTCTTGGACCTTCAAGAGCATTATCATCCTTATTAAATTTGCCTTGGAGATCAGTTAGACATTGTTGTTTAACTTCATTTGTTTCCTTCAGACACGGTCGCTCTGATTGGTCTACCATTATGTGGGTTTCACCTTGTAAATCTTCATGCTGGTAACCAGCCATCTGCTCCTCCACCTCTATCTCATTTCCTGACTGTGACATTATCACTTATAAATTTTAACTCTAATAGCCGAAGAAGACCCCCTTAACAGATATGGAAAAGCCCTGAATATGAACTGTATAAACATAAAATATCAGAACATCAATTTAAGCAGCTGACACATATGCATTAACATATAGACACTAGAATTAGTGTAAATGTCAGTGTAAATACTACAATGAACAAGTTATCAACAATAATAAATCCAAATGAAAGAAATGTGAATGTTAAATCCTCAATAAACACTGTTAACTAAGTGGATGAATGCAAAATTCAAAAAAACAAAATCTATGTCCTTAATTAGACAAAGTCCATGTGGCAGATAAACTTCGTGTGGTGTTTGATTGCTCAGCCAGATACAAAGGAACAAGCTTGAATGAGCACCTCCTCTCTGGGCCCGACATGTTGAACAACTTAAGTGGAGTTCTCATCCGTTTCCGACAGTACCCAGTTGCGTTGATGTGCGACATTCAGAAGATGTTCCATCAGTTCCATGTGGTTGAATCTGATCGCAACTTATTGCGCTTCCTCTGGTGGAAGCAAGGAAATTTGAACTCGCAGCCCACCGAGTTTCGCATGAAGGTACATTTGTTCGGTGCAGCTTTTTCTCCGGGATGTGCAAACTATGGGATGAAACATCTAGCTAAGGAGAATCGCGACATCTACCCTCAAGGCTCAAGATTTGTTATGAGGCACTTTTATGTGGACGATGGGCTCGCAAGCGTCGAAAACACTAAAGATGCCATTCAGCTTGCCAGGGAAGCTCGTGAACTCTGCGCCGTGGGCGGTCTCCGACTACATAAATTTGTGTCTAATGACAAAAGGTATTAGAGTATACCACTCTCCGAACGAGCCACCAACGTGAAGGATAAGAATCTCTCATTTGATGAATTGCCACTCGAGAGAGTGAATGGGATGTGAAGTCTGACCGCTTCAAGCTTAACGTCAGCCTCAAAGAACAGCCTGCAACGCGACGCGGCATTTTATCTACAGTAGCTTCACTGTACGATCCTCGGGTTTGTAGCGCCAGTCGTCCTCAAAGCAAAGAGCATTCTTCAAGAGATGTGCAGGCGAGGTACTGGCTGGGACGATCCTCTTACTGATGAGCTTCGACATAAATGGGAACAATGGAAAAGAGATCTAGCCCACTTAGATAATTTTACCATAGCCCGTACCTACTCACCTGCTGGATTTGGAAGGGTCTCTAAGACAGAGCTGCATCACTTCTCTGATGCCAGTATGAAGGGTTAAGGCCAGTGTTCATACCTGCGACTTCAAAACGAAAAGGGAGATATTCATTGTGCCTTGGTTGTAGGAAAATCACGTGTCTCTCCAACCAAAGTCACAACCATCCCACGACTAGAATTAACAGCAGCAGTTGTTTCCATGAAAATAAGCAACATGCTTAAGGAGGAATTGGGATGCATTAATGCAGAGGAATTCTTCTGGACTGACTCTAAAGTGGTCTTAGGATATATAAGAAATGAAGCGCGATGGTTCCACACGTTTGTAGCTAACCGGGTTCAAAAGATTCAGCTCAGCTCAGCCCCACAACAGTGGCGATATGTCCCGACAAATGAGAATCCTACTGACCACGCCTCCCGGGGCTTGACTGCCAGTGAGTTTTTATCATCTACCTGGCTTGCCGGACCCAAGTTCTTATGGAACAAGGAAATAAAGCTAGATACAGAGGAAGTACCAGAGTTATCAGTCGGAGATCCAGAGGTCAGGAGTGTTCTAGCACTCAGTACTAAAACCACGGAACACGTAAGCATTGTTGATCGTCCGTCTAAGTTCTCATCTTGGTCGCTAACTATACGAGCAATTGCACGCATTCTAAGGTGCATAAGCAATAACAGATCAAACAATCTCACCACTGTAACCGAACGTGAAGAGACAGAACATCATCTAATCAAAATTCTGCAGAAAAATGTGTATCCTAAGATCCACTCTCGCTCTTTCCTCTGGTAGACTAAATGATGCTTCGTTACGGGCCTTTTTCTATGAAGCTATGGCTATAGTCAACAGCCGTCCTCTGACTGTTGACAATCTCAGTGATCCCCATGGCCTCGAACCACTCACCCCTAATCATCTTCTGATAATGAAATCTGTCCAGGCCTTACCTCCTCCAGGTGAATTCATCAGAGAAGATATGTATGGCAAGAAAAGGTGGAGACATGTTCAATACCTTGCAGAACAGTTTTGGAGTCGATGGCGAAAGGAATACCTCGCCAACATAGCTCTTAGACAGCGCTGGCATGCTCCAAGAAGGAATTTACAAGTTGGAGATATCGTAATCCTGAAAGGAGAGGATTTGCAGAGGAATGAGTGGAGATTGGGTAGAGTTTCAAAAGTCACTACTGACAAAGACGGACTTGTACGGAGAGTTAAACTCCAGCTTGGTGACCGTAAGCTTGGCAAAAAAGGGGAGCGTCTTCACGAGTTGTCAGAAGTTGAGCGCCCAATCCAGAAGCTTGTTCTGTTGCTGGAGTCTAATTAAATCTGCTCCTTCCCTCTATAGTGCATAATAGTACATAGTCGTTGCTAAGTTTCCAACTTTGGCAAAAGTTGTCTTTGTCCTTATACGGGTTCCGGGAAGGTAATTTTCAGTTTAAATCATTCGTGCTTAATGTAGTCTGTGTACGTCCCATTATTCACTCATGATTGGTGGGAGTGTAACTAACTCTAAGAAAATAGTAAATAATTGTGTTTCCCAAAGAAAAGGCTGACGGCTGAACACAAAATAAAGGCTTTTTGAAACATCAGTACGCTTCACCATTGTCTGGCTGGGGATTAGCTACACTTACTTTTGAGAGAAGTATAAAGGATTTTGAGCAAAAAACAGGCTTTTGCAAAAAATCCAAGGTATTGTTTTGAGAATGCACTTACTGATTTGCAAATCTTAAGGATGATTTGAAAAATGCTCCAAAGCAACTAAGAAAAACTGTAAATAGCTTGTATCTTTTGATCAAAGAACATGGCAGATAGAAATGGACCAGAAGCTCACTCTTCAGCTACTGTAGCACGAGACTATTACATTTTCATACATCAGTATGAGAATAGGGTTAGAATGTGTTAGAAAAGAAAATTTAGATGTAAATATCAAGAAAACAAGGGAACTTCTAAAAAAAGTGTTTACATCCACATTAGTGATGGTGTGTGCATAAAAGTACTTTACAAATAATATTTTATTACTCATTTCTTTTTGGGTGTCAAATACTAAAGCTCGGTGCAGCTGCAGAGTAAGCTGTCAAATTAGTAAAATAATTATTTTAATACAAAAAAAAAAAAAAATAAAGTTTCTTATACAGCACGGTTATGATTAAATTGCCAATGACAGTTTCCTGCTTTCATGGGACGATTAATAAAGTTCAGAGTTTTTACATTAACCGTTGGCCATGGTAGCTGTGGAAACTCCTGAAACCAGCAAAGAGTTTATTTGTGAGTGTGATCAAAATAAAATTGTATGTGACATTGGGTTGCTCCAATTCCGTGTCCAATTTCTTTACCCCAAACTAATTTTCTATATCTAAATATTTGTCCACGCTAATTACCATCGCACTTGCAGGCTTGATTGCTTTAAACACATTATCTGTGTAAAGCTGCTTTGAGGCATTGTTTAAAAAAAGCGCTATACAAACAAAATTGAATTGAATTGAATTGAATTGAATTGAATTGAATTGAATTGAATTGAATTGAATTGAATGTACAGTGACTGTCTTCTCATAGCATTTTCTTGCCACTAGGTGGCTCTCTAATATTAGGTCAGCCATATTTCATTCAGTACACGTGGGACAGTGTGTAGCACATGTTCCAGGAATTTATACAGTACTACCCAGAAAGTGACGTTCTGAACTGAATGAAATTCCTCTGTGGAGAACACATGCTTCAGATATAAGACTGTACTTTAGGCACATAGCTTTCCTGGTTGACTAAGTGCAGATCCTTTCATGTATTTATGGATAAAAAAATGTTTTTGTATTCAGATTTTCTGTATTCACTTTAGATCTAGCAAGCTCTCTGTGTTTGGATTAAGTTCTGACAGGAAGTTTTAATGTAAATATATTTCTAGATATATTTAAGTTGTATTCTAATTTTGAGTTTCTTTAGGTGTGTCTGTACATTTAAATGCTGTATTGTATGTCTGAGTTGTTTTGTTTTTTTGTTTTTGTTTTGTTTTTTGTATAATAAATCTGATCCAGAAGCTAGAAAACCATCTGGACTGGGTCTTTGCCCCTACAATCTTAACTTTAAATTCCCCCTCCCAAAATTATCTTTGAGAGCGAGGGACATACTGGGCTTCTATGTATGAGAGAGTGGCAGTGTGTGTGTGTGTGTGTGTGTGTGTGTGTGTGTGTGTATGTGTGTGTGTTGCATTTCTCCACAATAGCACTTCACCGTTGCCCTTTATTCTGTACTTGGGTCGTGTAAGGGGAGTGAAAACGCGCGAAGCCACCAGCCAATGGCAAAGAATTCCATCATGTGGTGTGCTTCTGACAAAGGGAGGACCTGTTTCTGACAGAACTGGATTGGCTCCAGTTGTACATTCCTCAGAGAATCTGCTTCAAAGGAAAGTCTGAACAGGAACTTTAAATTCTTGACTTTTTTTATTATAGATAGATAGATAGATAGATAGATAGATAGATAGATAGATAGATAGATAGATAGATAGATAGATAGATAGATAGATAGATAGATACATACATACATACATACATACATACATACATACATACATACTTACATACATACATGCTTTCTTTTTGTTATTTTATTCATTCATATTTACACTTTTATTGTCATAAACAAAAAAAAAACACTATTTTGCCAAAAGTACATGACCATCGCACCCAAAAGTTGGGAGCACTTAATTCTATAGAATGTCTTTGCTTTAGAACAGTGGTTCTTAACCTGGGTTCGATTGAACCCCAGGGGTTCGGCGGAGGTCAAGACACAAACCCGACTAATAGGATTCGTGATGACACGCCCCGCTTGGCCATCATTGGAAGGGTTCGGTGGATGCGCATATGAAACTGGTGGGGGTTAGTACCTCCAACAAGGTTAAGAACCACTGCTTTAGAACAACAATATCCCTTTACTCGAAATAAGGGGCCAAAACATGTTCAAATGTATGACATTGCCCCATGCTCAAAGCAAGGTCTGTGAAAGACATGAGACCAGGTAGAACTTCAGTGAATTGCACAGTGCCCTAAACTTAACCCCAGTGAACATCTTCAGGGATGAACTCAGTGTGGCTGAATAGGCAGATCATTATAGACATGCTCAAAAATCTAGTGAAAAGCTTTTCTTCCCAAAATGTAAGTTACCGTAATTTCAAATTTTTAAGTTACGGACTATAAAGCGCATCCATATATAAGCCGCGCCCACTGAATTTGACAAAGATTTTTATTTTAAACATAAATAAGCCGCACCTGTCTATAAGCCGCACTACACTGAAACTAATGAACTTTACACAGGCTTTAACGAAAGACAGTGTCTGTTACACTGTGTAACGGGTGAAATATGTTGTCGCTTCTTTAAGAGCAGCATTTTTCCGGTATTACTGCATGTGTGCAAGGCCGAGGAATATGTCCTTATTATTTTCTGATGCTCATTTCTAAGTTTCTTTGACTAACCCGTAACGCTGTTGCCAAGAAAAATAAAAAAGAACGAGTTTTGGAAACCTGTCTGTGCTTATATGATTTCTGTTGCAACTGGAGTTAGCGAGCTATCCCATGACCCAGACTCAACACGTTACAACGGCTTGTATCTAAACAGTAGCCTACCAAGTAAGTCATTGTTCACTGTCTTCCTCCTTCCTTTCACAACTATTTCTCTCTGAAGTTTATCTTTTGGCATCGTCAAGGCCTTTTCTGCTGGCTTAAACTCTAACAGAATCACTGACTTATGTTTTAATATATTTTTGTCTATGAATATGTATTAAAATTTTACCAATAGTCTATTTTATACATTCTATAGTGTTTCACAAAGGGTGTAATTTCACGTTGTAGTTTTAATCCAACACACATTTTAGAAATGACATAATGCTGCTGGGGGTCAAAAGAATCTGTCTGACGTAAGGCCTTTAGAGTTAGCAGCTGTGTTGCTGGAAGCGGATGTTTTTACCAATCAGATTGCGATTTGGCCACTTAGAGGCCCTCTAGCAGGGGTTCAAACACATCAACATTTTCACATCCTTTGACAGAGAGCACACTAGTCAGAGCTCACAACCCACATCTGTAGCAAACTGCACAAGCTCAAACGTATTAATGTGGTGTTCAATAGTTTTTTTTATTCCACAATAGCTGACAGTGAAAAATTAATTTATTTGGTCACATATACTTACAAGGACAATTACTAGACCGACTTTTCAAGAAAAGCTGGACATCGTAAGGAAAAGTCAGACAAAACAATTTAATGCAGTTGTTAAGCTTTTTCATGAACCAATTATACTTTAGCATTTTCTTCCCTGTATAATTTGCACAAAAACACACAATTGCCTTAATTTCAAATTCCCAGAAAAAACATAATGCATGAAAAAAATGCAAAAAGCATTGTGGGTGTAGTGAAAGGAGATGTGTTGTATCTGTCTGTGATGCTGTGCTCTGTTATACTGAGCTTCACTAAAATATTGATTGTTTCTATAGCTGTGACATCAGAATTATGGTATTAAGAGGTGGACTGATTCAGGCAGATGAAGGCTTAGGTGTGAAAAGCAAGATGCACCACTGTGGACAGGTGACCACAAACCGTTCTCCATATAGTTTTTAAGGGGAGAATGGAATCTAACTGGCCATGAAACTAAATCTGGAAAGAAAATGTAATTAAAAAAGAGAATGACCCCAAATATACAGCCAATCTATCTGAAGAAAGCTTTGCCAGGCTTAGCCTATATGCTGAATTTATCCATCAACTGAGCCTTTGCAACGTTATTGAACATAAGATGATTTTCTGGGACACATTTGACAAAATTCAAACACAATGTTGCAAATTTTAATTACTTCTTATCCATACAGCTGTAATTAACAACAATGGCTTTGCAAATGATTTGTCAGAATATATGTTAATTTAGTTTAACCTTATAATCACCAGCTAGATTCACACCTAATTTCCTTTGTACAATTCCAGTCCACAGTAAAACAGTCTTAAACCAAATTGTTTTATTCCAAAAAAATATTCTTATCTTTTTCCACAAGCCTCCTGCAAATATAAAATAGGCTGCTGCTCTCCAAGTAGATTTATTTTAAAAAAACATCCACAGCTGCAGAAAACTCAAAGCAAAGGTCAGAGTGAGTCAGGCAGGTCTGACAGAAGTGCTTTCTAAAGTTTAAAAATCACTTGGGGGAGGGGGGATTCCACACAAATAATTCACAAAAAGCAGTGTTAGAATGTTATGCACATTTAATTTCTATTTACTGCACCAAATAGAATTATATGAAAACTTAACAAGCAGGGGCACATCTAAAAAAATGTATACGTAGGGGCCACAATGGGGCCACACTTTGCGAGTTGTCAAGTATAAAGTCATGTACAATTTTTACCTTAATGAGTTTTACATACATTTTACCTCTTTACTGCTGGCCCTAACATTTTGTCAGAGTATATCTTCTTAGCTGTTCCTTAACGCTTTCAATAACTTTTACAAACAAATAGTTTAATATTTATTTTTTATCAATATTTTAATGTTGAGAATTATGTACATACACAATAATACACAAAATACAATGTTAGAAAAACATGTTTATTGGGCCAGAATAGCTTCTTTGTGAATCTGATTCTAAATTTGTACAAATTTACATCACTGATCAACAGTGCTAGCTGCATTCCATTTGTGTTGAAGTCTCTATGCACCAGACACAGCATTACAATATAGCTGTATAACTAAATATTGGTTTTATTTATCAGTCACTATATTTTACTTCCATAAACTGTAAAACCTAAACTGATTAGCCAGCTAGCTAGCTACCATCCAACAATGCTTAGCCTAACAGGCTGATAAAATAACTAGTATCTTGGTGCAGCAAACTAGCTTCCTAAGTTTGGACACTAAGAAGTTAAGTAACTGTGTCCTTTGAGGTGTTTATTAAAGTAAATAGGTACTTAACCTAAGTGGACATGGCTCTGCCTGCTTGTCCCACTTCTGGATTAAATTCTCATCACCTGAAAACCACTAGTTGCTCCTGAGGATGGCTCCATATGTACAGATTAAAGACAAATAAGATTATTGATTACCAGTGTTGTGCTCGTTACTAAAAAATAGTAACTAGTTACAGTTTCTAGTTACTTCATTCAAAAAGTAACTCAGTTACTTTGTTGATTTCTTACACCAAAAAGTAATGCATTACTGTTAAAAGTAACTTTTTAGTTACTTTAAAAAAAAAACGTTCTTTAATGTTTCCATTAATGCCCCTTTATGCGCTATGGTCTGTACAAACACAAAACTGACTTAAACACAAAGTCATTTTTAAACACTATTTTATTTAAGTCAGACCAGCACAAACTGAATATATCACAAAGATTTCTGAAATAAATAACAAAACAAGCCGAATAATATATTCACAATTAAAAACTAAAGTGGCTTCTGCATCATAAAAGCTGTTGTGTTGAGCTCTTAAAAATGTTAATTTCATAGATTAAGTATGAAAACTATCAACACTGTAGAACAGAACACCAGGTTAGCTTCTAGCTTCTAGCTTCGTCGAGGCATGGAGTTTCTGGAGGAGCTTCGACAGATTGGAGTTGCTGTTTATCGCAGTAGATACGAGCTTCAAACCAGAAAGACGCTTACATTTGACTAAAACATTTAAATAATGTGATAATGTGAAATAATGAGCATATTTCCACTTTGAGAAACTCACAGACCTGAATAAACGGAGACACGCCCACAGTGCGTCTTCTTTGCGTTTACAGTGGTTCATCCACCAATCCTACTATGGGTCTCTGCTGTAAACAGTTTAGACTGTGAGCTACACTTCAGCCAAAATTAATTAATTTTTAAAACGTAACGGGTAACGCACCATACGGTAACGGTAGGGGAGTTACTTTATTTAAAAAGTGATGCGTTACAGTATTAGGTACTGTCAAAAGTAACTGCATTACAGTAACGCGTTACTAGCACTAGAATTACTGACTTTTTATTTTCTGGTGCACGTCCTGAGGTGTTGGTCACCCCACTGAGATTTTCACAGTTCTTCAGCTCAATTCTCCTCCTGCTTTTGTTGTGCAAACCACCCAACACCTGTGAGGCCTGGCACATTTGCATCTGTTTACTGAGACTGAGAGAGCCTAGTGAGTTCAGGAGACCCACGAGGGCTTGAATTTAGAGCTTGAACTAGCAGAGTTGACTTCAGCTTTACTGTTAAATTCTGCATATCCTTGTAAAGGACCCTTAGTTGTCCTCCAGAATGGCCGCCTTATCTCCACGGAGTTGGCAAATCTCCTGTGATGTCCTAAGCAGCTTGTCTTTGCTTGGTAAACTGTGTGTCTGCCTCTAGTGTGGACTGGAGATACAGCTAGTTTTGATCTGTTCTCCCTCGAAATTCAAGCTCTCGTGGGTCTCCTGAACTCATTAGACTCTGAGAGAGATGGTGAACTACAGTGTGAACTACCAGTGGCCATTCGACATTGTGCAACCTTTCACTTAGCACTGACCATTCAGGAGAGTCACTCAGCACTGATCATTCAGCAGTGGTCACTCAGCAGTGGCCTTTCAGCATGCATTCTGCATCACGCAACCTACTGAACAGCAGCTAAGATAGCAAGAATCACCTCATATACGATCAGTTCTATACCCAGTAAAGTTGAGTGTTCTGAATCCTGTACCGTGTTTTGACTAACACGCTGGGGCAAGTACAATCCCCTGATCAGCGCACACCAGATAGTGAAAATCCTAACATTTTGTCCTTGAGCTGGATAGGAAACCTTCCTGACAATTGGTCGTGATTCTGTCCATTGTGACTGTGTATGTAAAGGAGTGGCATTGCATGACTACAGCACATTGCTGTGCATAAAAGCAAACTGACCCAGGCGGGACAATCATTTCTTCTTCGCATTTTTGAGAACGCACATCAGGATGGCCTCCGGATCACTGCCACGAAGGAAGAACGTCTCCGCGCAACAGGCTTTGGCCTGGCTTCAGGAAATGGACGAAGCAGACTCTGATGAAGGAGAGATTTCATTTGTCCAGCAGGCCACTGATACCTTCTCAGAGAATCCGAAAAGGAGACGGAACAAGAACCCAATATGCCTCCACGGAAGATGCACCGTGGTACTGGAAAGCCCTGTCTGAGCCAGAAGGCAAAAGACGGTACTGTGTGGGTAGAGGAGGACATTGGAATGCCCAGTGCAGTAGCAAATCACTCGTGCTTCACTGCGCAAGCTGGACCCACAGAGTCTGCTAAGGTTTGTCATTGCCATAGTACATATGATATTTATATAAACCCATTTAGAGTGAGGTTCATGTAAATTTACCATTCTCTATTTGTTTATCTTCCGACAGCGTAAAATTACAAGCGTGTTTCAAAGCTTCCTTTGCCTGTTAGACTTGGGAATGCTGCAGACCATCAGGAAGTGCACGGTCCATCAAGCCCGCAGAACAGAGCCGGACTGGAATTTGGCAATTCATGAACTGATGGCATTAATTTCAATTCTGTTTGTAAGAGCAATCATGTGTCCCGTTGGTGCCATTTGGATTGCTGGTCAGAAAGCTTTCTGGTGCCAGTAATCAAAGAGACAATGCCCCGAGATAGATTCATTTCAGTTATGCAACACCTTCGATTTGATGACAAGGACACGCGGGTAGAACGGGTGAAAACAGACAAATTTGCTGCAATCTCCTACATCTGGACACGCTTCAACAAGAATTGTGCTGAGAGTTTCACTCCAGGAGAGCACATGACACATAGATCAGACCTGGGCAAACTACGGCCCGCGGGCCACATCCGGCCCTTTGTATGCCCCTGTCCGGCCCATCATAAATTATAGGGATGCACCAAAAAATCGGCCACAGGAAGTTTTCTGGAGAAATACCTAAATCACTGAAACAACACGGCCGAAACACAATTGTAATGACACAATAAAAAAGCGCAGCATGCACACGGTTATCTGGATAAGAGCAACATGTCTGCAGTGTGGACTTATTTCAATATCTCGGAGAAAGACCCACGGATATTTCGATTTGCAAAACATGCAATGCTGAAATTTCAAGAGAGGATGTATCTGCAAAGAGTTTCTCCACATTGGGTTTAATTTTTCACCTGAAATCCAAACATCCCGATTGCCATTCTAAATATGAGAAGAATGCGGCACAGAAAAGAAGTCAATCCGAGCATGCGCACTCCGTCCGCAGCGGACGTTTTTGAAAAGACAAGAAAGTTTTCCAGTGATGTGCCAAGGAAAAAGGCATAACAAAAAAAATATGGAATTCATTGCCTTAGGTCACGTGGTCATCTTTGAAACATTCCCCGTATTTAATATTTATATTATAATATATTTTTAATTCAATAATACGTTCCATTCACTTGAATGGGCTTCCAAACTTTCGGCAGGCAGTTATTTCGTATAACAGACCGTTGCTAATAATAATTGACCGCTGTCTGTCTGTCAATACTATGAATGGTAACAAATAAATAATAATAATTTATAATAATAAATAAAAAACTTTCATTGATTTTAGTGAGTTTAGGTTAACAATAATTTTTTTTGTTTTCTTATTTGACCTATACACCACAATTTCACAAATATTTACAGAATTCCGATTATCAGTACCAGCTATTCAAAATATATAATTTAGTGCATTTTACAATGAAAGAAAGTTGAGCAGAATGAAGTTCAAGTTATTGTTGGTGTGGCCCTCTAACACAATTCAGGTTTCTCATGTTGCCCCTTGTAAAAATCAATTGCCCACCCCTGAAATAGATGAACAGCCGTTCCCTACCAAGGTTTGTTGTCCATTCACACAGTATATCGCAACCAAGCCAGACAAATTTGGGATCAAGTTCTGGATGGCCACGGATTTGGAGACCAAATATGTCTGCAATGCATCTCCTTACTTGGGAAAGGACCCCAGTCGTCAGAAGGTAAAAAAGGCTGGCAGAGAACGTGGTCATGAATCTGATGGAGCCATTTTTGGATGATGGGAGAAATGTCACGACAGACAATTTCTTTACTTCACTGTCACTGTCGCACAGACTGCTGCAGAGCAAAACAACGCTACTGGGCACGGTAAATAATGTCCATGCACCAAGACAATAGATCGGTGACGGCAGAAAGAGGAAACCCAACACGATGTATTCCGTAAGAGCAGCAACACGCAGGTGGGCAGTAGTGTTTTTTTACAATATGCTGGACCTGGCGGCGGTGAATGCCTACATTTTGCACAAGGCATGCACAGGGTGGACAGGCAAAAGAAGATTGTTTCTGAGTTTTCTTCTGGCCTTTGAGCTACTCTGAGTAAACAAATGCAAATGTGCTAGGCCTCACAGGTAATGGGTGTGTTTGCACAGCAAAAGCAGGAGAACAATGGAGCTGCAGGCCTGTGAAAATCTCAGCAGGGGTGCTACTAGGTGTGAGGGCCAGGGAATTTACGCAAATTTGCGCAGGTTTAGTAAAGCTAGTGCTAGTAACACGTTACTGCCCAACACTGTTGATTACTTACCTTTGAAGCATAAGTAGACATGGACCTACCTGATCCATCCTAGTGTCCTACTATTGGATGTAGCTCTTATCACTGTAAAATCATTAGTTGGTACTGAGGATAGCTTCACATGGACAGCATAAAGATACATCAGATTACTATGGATGGTAGAACTTAAAAACCATAAATATTGCTCTGAAGTGAAATGAATTCAAACAGTTTTCCTACAATGAGTTAGAACTACAATTGCAAAAACTTTATCAGTAAACATTTGATAACTTCCACATAATAGACATCATGATGAAACTATAATGAATGAGTATATGGTGTTACCCAAATAAGTATGGGTTCCCTTTTATGTCTTGTTCCTTTCAAGGGTTCTTCTTCCTATCATGTCAGGAAGCTTTTCTTTGCCACCATCACTACAGGTTTGTTCATTAAAAATAAGCTTATAGACATAAATTCATGAATTTAAAAATACTATTCTCAGTCTATATATTTCTGTAAAGTTTATGACCAAGTCAATTGTAAAAATGTGATTAATAAATACAATTTAATTTAATTGAATTCAGTTCAAATAAATATAGAAAATGTCTGCAAAACACATTAGGTGCCAACTTTATCATCTAAATTCAAATAGGGCTGCAGAATGGTGCAGGAGTGTTAGACAAAGGACAACATTTGAAATTGAGTTTGTTATATTGTATTTAGAATTTCCTGTTGTTATTTAGGTACATCACACTGCATTATACAGGGAGTGCAGAATTATTAGGCAAATGAGTATTTTGACCACATCATCCTCGTTATGCATGTTGTCTTACTCCAAGCTGTATAGGCTGGAAAGCCTACTACCAATTAAGCATATTAGGTGATGTGCATCTCTGTAATGAGAAGGGGTGTGGTCTAATGACATCAACACCCTATATCAGGTGTGCATAATTATTAGGCAACTTCCTTTCCTTTGGCAAAATGGGTCAAAAGAAGGACTTGACAGGCTCAGAAAAGTCAAAAATAGTGAGATATATTGCAGAGGGATGCAGCAGTCTTAAAATAGCCAAGCTTCTGAAGCGTGATCATCGAACAATCAAGCGTTTCATTCAAAATAGTCGACAGGGTCGCAAGAAGCGTGTGGAAAAACCAAGGCGCAAAATAACTGCCCGTGAACTGAGAAAAGTCAAGCGTGCAGCTGCCAAGATGCCACTTGCCACCAGTTTGGCCATATTTCAGAGCTGCAACATCACTGGAGTGCCCAAAAGCACAAGGTGTGCAATACTCAGAGACATGGCCAAGGTAAGAAAGGCAGAAAGTCGACCACCACTGAACAAGACACACAAGCTGAAACGTCAAGACTGGGCCAAGAAATATCTCAAGACTGATTTTCTAAGGTTTTATGGACTGATGAAATGAGAGTGAGTCTTGATGGGCCAGATGGATGGGCCCGTGGCTGGATTGGTAAAGGGCAGAGAGCTCCAGTCCGACTCAGGCGCCAGCAAGGTGGAGGTGGAGTACTGGTTTGGGCTGGTATCATCAAAGATGAGCTTGTGGGGCCTTTTCGGGTTGAGGATGGAGTCAAGCTGAACTCCCAGTCCTACTGCCAGTTTCTGGAAGACACCTTCTTCAAGCAGTGGTACAGGAAGAAGTCTGCATCCTTCAAGAAAAACATGATTTTCATGCAGGACAATGCTCCATCACACACGTCCAAGTACTCCACAGCGTGGCTGGCAAGAAAGGGTATAAAAGAAGAAAATCTAATGATATGGCCTCCTTGTTCACCTGATCTGAACCCCATTGAGAACCTGTGGTCCATCATCAAATGTGCGATTTACAAGGAGGAAAACAGTACACCTCTCTGAACAGTGTCTGGGAGGCTGTGGTTGCTGCTGCAATGTTGATGGTGAACAGATCAAAACACTGACAGAATCCATGGATGGCAGGCTTTTGAGTGTCCTTGCAAAGAAAGGTGGCTATATTGGTCACTGATTTGTTTTGTTTGGTTTTGAATGTCAGAAATGTATATTTGTGAATGTTGAGATGTTATATTGGTTTCACTGGTAAAAATAAATAATTGAAATGGGTATGAATTTGTTTTTTGTTAAGTTGCCTAATAATTATGCACAGTAATAGTCACCTGCACACACAGATATCCCCCTAAAATAGCTAAAACTAAAAACTACTTCCAAAAATATTCAGCTTTGATATTAATGAGTTTTTTGTGTTCATTGAGAACATGGTTGTTGTTCAAATTAAATCCTCAAATAAAATTAATCCTCAAAAATACAACTTGCCTAATAATTCTGCACTCCCTGTAGGCTCCAGCCAAGTTGTTCATAAAGCAGAACTTCAATACCTAGCTTTAATTAACTTGTGCAGCAGAAACAGGTAGTGTAGTAGAAAAAAAAACAAGCTGATGACATTCAACTAATCTTCTCCTTCCCTTTCTCAGATACCACAGCTTCGGCTCTGATCTCAGCATGTCTGGTGAACATATCATCATGAATGACTGCTCATCAGCTGAAACTGAATCCCATTAAAACTGAACTGTTCATCTCACGGTCAGGGTCTTATGATATCCCTACACAGCTCAGGTGCTTGTTCAGTTTCTTTTCTATTCGAGCCTGGACCACTGCAGCTCTCTACTGGCAGGTTTACCTCTGAACACATTTCATCCTTTGCAAATGATCCACAATGTAGCTGCCTGACCTGTTTTCAATCTGCTTAAGTTCTCACACATCCCATAGCTTCACGCATCAGATTCAAAACACAGATTCTTGCCTACAAAGCCAACAATTGACCAGCACCCTCTTACCTCAAAGGTCTTATTACTCCTTACACTGCACCATGCTATCTCATATCTTCTAGCACTGCTTGACTGGTTCCACAATCTCTCAGGGTAAGAGGTAGGTATACATTAAGACTCTTTTCTGTACTGGCACCAAGATGGTGTAATGAACTTCCCCTAGCTGTATAGACAGATGAGTCACTATGACTGGTAATGACCCACCTCTTCCTGGAACTAGCACTTATATTCCCTGTTTGTTTTATATATTGATAAAAAAAAAAAGGGTTCTATTATTCCTCCCAAGAGAGTTTTATGATGATGATATCCTTAGTTTGCAACCTCGTGAACCAGTGTTAATTTATTCATTGATAGATTTCAAAGCACTTTTGCACATCGGTTTAATTAAGGGTGTCTTCTAAATACACTTATAACCATAAAAACAAACTCACAAACTCGTCAAATACTACTTGGAAAAGGTTACATACACCTTAGCCATAACATTAAATCCATCTGAATAATACTGCAAAGGCTGCCAAAATAGCTCCACAAGAGCTCTGAAGGACTTCTCTGGTATGTGGCACCAAGCCACTAGTAGCAGATCATCTAAGTCCTATTTGTTTATCCAACACATCCCTCAGATTTCAGCAAGCCAACTCAACACCTTGAACTATTGATCTTTAAACTATTCCTGAACAGTATCTGCAGTGGGGCAAAGCACGTTATCCTGCTGAAAAAGTCCAGTGACATTACAGTTGCCAAGAAAGAGTGTACTTAGTCTGCAACAATGTTTAGGTAAGTGGTATGTGTCAAAGTCACATGAATGACAAGGGCTCTCGGTAGAAATGAAGTCTCTATGACATAAATGGTAAAGATGCATAAACCTCCTGTACACACTTGTTATTTAAAATTTTCCTGTCAGACCACCAAAATCAAAACACCAGCCCACCCAGCCCATATTGGCAAGTCAGAAAAACAGGGCTGTGTGTGCATATAATAAAGAACGTGAGTGAATTCTACTTTGTCATAATGTGTAAGTTTCTATTCTAAGAGGGTAGTTTGCATGTTTCCGTTTTATAACAAAGTGTTTTTGTTTGATTAATTCACCAAGTTCCTGCTTCAGTTTATAACACTGTGCAGGTGGACAGTGGGCCCAAAATGATGAGTCTGCTTTTATAATGTGTGGGAAAGTTATCAACATCCTTATGTATAATAGTGTATGATATATTCCCTGCAACATGACTAAGTCTAATTATATTTAACAATGACTGAAAGCAGTTTACTTTTTCTCAGAAGCCATAAACATTGTTTTTAATGTCATGAAAAGAAAACCAATTCCAACTGCCTATCTCTTTGCATATGACTAACAAATAACTAACAAGCCTATATCTAGGGTTTCCACCTGATTTCTCATTTTTTTCAAAACTTTTATATGGATATGTACACTTAATAACACTTTAGGCGGCATCTATTTGCTCAGATTTAGCCTCTAACTTAGATTTGGCCTCTAAATGTATCAGAGTAATAACACTGACATTACCGATATAGATGGAAATTAAATCATAGCTGGAAAATAGTAGACTTACTCATTACCCCATGTAAATTTAATCCTACATTTTCTTCTTCTGCTTCTTCTTCTTCTTCTTTCGGCTCCTCCCATTAGGGGTCACCACAGCAGATCCTCCGTCTCCATACCCCCCTGTCGTCTACATCTGCCTCTTTCGAACCGACTACCTGCATGTCTTCCCTCACCACATCCATAAACCTCCTCCTTGGCCTTCCTCTTTTAATCCTTTCTGGTGGCTCCATCCTCAACATTCTCCTACCGATATAACCCATGTCCCTCCTCTAAACATGTCCAAACCATCTTAATCTAATCCCTCTAATAAACTGATTTCTAATCCTATCCATCCTCATCACTCCCAATGAAAATCTCAATATCTTCAGCTCCACCTCCTGTCTTTTAGTCAATGCTACTGTCTCTAACCATACATTTATTCCCACATGAAATGGCTTCATGAATAATGTGAGAATAAAATGGTCTTTATTGACATAGATTTTTTTTTTATTGCAGTTATTGCACTTATTATGCAGTTAAGTTTACCTTAGACTTTGCATTTTATAATATTTTACCACTTGAATGGCTATAATATTTTACACTTGAAATCGCTGAATGGCTGTTTTTAATAAATGGCCTAATAATAAAAGACTATAAAATCATACATAAGCAGTAATGGACATGATTTATTAGTTAAATTTAAGATATAATTAGTATAATAAATACAATTTAAATATTAACATCAAGCAGCCTGTGCAATAAAAAATTACAATGACACCAAAGATTAGAACTTTATTTGCCTATGGCTGACTCTAAACAAACTTTATTATTTCCTCTTTTTTTGTTGGGGAACTTATACCAAATACCACAATGTGTAAGCCACAGAAAAAACAGGAAGAAGAAGAATTAAGCTAACAGGAAATAGACACCATTACATGCTTGAGAAAACTGCAATGAAAATGTAATGTTTTCATTTAATGTGTACATACTAACACCAATTGATCATTTAAATTCAAGTAAATTGAGTCCGTAAAGGGCACAGTTTATCGAGTTTGGAGGCCAAAACTGGACAGACTAACTGGAAAATTGCCAATTGAATCTTTTCAGACAGGCTGGCATTTTACCTTTAATTACTCTCAGAGAATTGTCACTCAGTGGATGTTTTTTATTTATTCACACCATTCTGTTTTAGTGATAGACTGTTCTGCTCGAAAATCATTGAAGATCAGTAGTTTTCATCAGCAATTTACTTCAAGTGCAAATGAACATATTGTTTGCATGTAAAGACTACATACCTTAAAAGCTTTAATATAATATGTCTGTTATCATGCACACTAATGTACCCATAAGCAAATCAGCAATCAGAGTATTCACAAATTTTTTTTGCAATAATACAAATCAGCTATGCTTCACTATGAGTTAAACATGCTCCTGAGGTTCCATTGACCACTGTTTCTGCCCCTATTCCTTCCACGGATCTTCCCACTAAGCTTTGAGCAAGGATTTGGACTGTATTTAATGTCAACAGTCTGCTACATTGACTCAGGACTACAGTTTGCTTCTGATCACCATCACTGTACCCCGCAACGATAGCTTATCTGCAATAAATGGACATTCGGTGCAACCCAGATGAGGATGGGTTCTCTCTTAAGTCTGGTTCCTCTCAAGGTTTCTTCCTTATGCCATCTCGGGGAGTTTATCCTTGCCACAGTCGCCACCAGTTGCTAATTTGGGACAAACTAACACTTATAAAGAACATATACATTTTTTATTACCACATTATCTGTGTAAAACTGCTTTGAGACAATGTTCATTGTTAAGAGTGCTTTGAATTGAATTGAACTATGCTATCCTCAGACTCCCACATACAGTTAAAAAATTTACTGTGGCACTTGTGGCACTTCATCAGAACACTGGATGCATTATCCTTTGAGATGTGTGTGGGTGATGGTAGTAAGGGGTTAACTACCAATAACTAGAAAGTCTTAATCATAATTATAAAGTCTTTCATTTTTTATTTTCTTCTTATTTGTCTTCTTTTCTTATTATTGTTTTCTTACATCACATTAGACTATTTTTTGTTGTTATAATTTACGTTATATGGGCTACAACAACAGAGAATCACATCTGATTCATCTGGTCTGGTTTTGATTTCTGATGAGACAAGATGGTAGCATCATAATTTAGCATCAGAGACAGATGTTAGGATCAGAATTTGACCCTTTCAGCATGAATTTATGGACCCAACCTGCCCTGTGTGTCAACAGTTCAGGCTGGTGGAGGTGGTATAATGGTGTGGAGACTGTATTCTTGGAGACTGTATTCTTGTGGTTTGTTAATACCAAATATTAATTGCATGAAATTAAGCATTGTTGCTGACTTTGTACGTCGCTCTGGATAAGGGCGTCTGCTAAATGCCGCAAATGTAAATGTAAATGTAAACTTGGATATACCTTTTAGCATTGATGGTGCCTTTCCAGATGTGTAAGCTCCCATGCCACACGCACTCATGCAACCCCATATCATCAGAGATGCAGGCTTCTGAACTGAGCGCTGATAACAACTTGGGTTGTCTTTGTCCTCTTTAGACATGATGACGACATGGCGTTCTGACCACAGAACAGTTTTCCACTTTGCCACAGTCCATTTTAAATCAGCCTTGGCCCAGATAAAACGCCTGCGCTTCTGGCTTCTTTTTTGACCTATAAAGTTTTAGCTGGACACATGGATTGTGTTCACCGACAATGTTTTCTGGAAGTATTCCTGAGCTCATTTTGTGATTTCCATTACAGTAGCTTTCCTGTATGTGAAGCAGTGCTGTCTAAGGGCCTGAAGATCACGGACATCCAGTATGGTTTTCCGGCCTTGACCCTTACGCACAGAGATTGTATGATATTATGCACTGTAGATGATGATAACTTCAATCTCTTTGCAATTTTTCTCTGAGAAACTCTTCTGATATTGCTCCACTATTTTTTGTTTTCTGGCATTGAGGGAATTGGTGATTCTCTGCCCATCTTGACTTCTGAGAGACACTGCCACTCTGAGAGACTCTTTTTATACCCAATAATGTTGCCAAACTGTTGGCTGAAGGAGGAGAAGGAGAGAAGGAAGACGTCTACAGAGACGGCAGGAAAAGGAGAAGTGTAGAAGAGTGGAGGTTAGGGTTGGCACTTGAAATGTTAAAACTATGGCTGGTTGAATGGAGATGGAGATGAAGTGTGCTGGTACCAATCTTTAAGAATAAGGGAGATGTGCAGACCTGCAGTAACTACAGGGGAATTAAGTTGATCAGTCATACCATAAAGTTATGGGAAAGAGTAGTGGAAGCCAGGCTGAGAGAAGAGGCGACCATCTGTGGTTTAATGCTGAGGAAGAGCACCACAGACGCATTTTTTGCTTTGAGAATGTTGATGGAGAAGTATATAGAAGGTCAGAAGGAGTTGCATTGTGTGTTTGTGGATTTTGATCCAGTTGTACGACAGGAGAGGAGTTGAATTGTGGTATTGAATGAGGACAGTGTGAGAGAAGTGAATTGTGCAGTAGGAACTGGTTCAAGGTTGCTGGAGGGAAGGGGAATGAAAGTCAGTAGGAGTGAGATAGGGAAAAGAGGTGGAGAAGGCGGAGGAGTTCAGGTACTTGGGGTCAACAGGGCAAAGTAATGGGGAATGTGTTAGAGAAGTGAAGAAAAGAGTGCAGCCAGGGTGGAGTGGGTGGAGAAGAGTGGCATGAGTGATTTGTGATAGAATTGTATCTACAAGAGTGAAAGGGAAAGTTTATAGGGTTAAGGTTAGTGGTGAGACCTGCGATGTTGTATGGTTTAGAGGCAGTGGCATTAACTGAAAAACAGGAGGTGGAGCTGGAGGTAGCAGAGCTGAAGATGTTGAGGTTTTCGTTGGGAGTGATGAGGATGGACAGGATTAGAAATTAGTTTATTGGAGGGACAGCGCATGTAGGACGTTTTGGAGACAAGGTGAGGGAGGCGAGATTGAGATGGTTTGGACATGTGTAGAGGAGGGACATGGGTATATCGGTAAGAGAATGCTGAGGATGGAGCCACAAGGAAGGAGGAAAAGATTAAGGCCAATGAGAAGGTTTATGGATGTGGTGAGGGAAGACATGCAGGTAGTTGGTTCGAAAGAGGCAGATGTAGAGGACAGGGGGGTGTGGAGACCCGTAATAGGAAAAGGCGAAAGAAGAAGAAGAATATAGTTATAAGTATAATTAAACTAATAGGTCTCAAGTAAAAGTAAAAAGTAGCTAATTTAAAACTTATTTAGGGTAAAATATACAGAGTTCCTTTTTTTAACAGCAGGGGTGGGGTGGGAGAATCTAGTGTAGTACGAACAACAAGGAGATAATAATAATTTTATTTTTTAAATAAATAAAATATATATATATATATATATATATATATATATATATATATATATATATATATATATATAGTATATGATTTGAGTCTAATGTGATTTATTCACTTTCACAGCAAAAAAGAATCTACTGTCGACTAATTCCTGTGTTTTCTGCAGCAACAAATCAAAATTCTTTGATTCAACAATGCAAGCGTCCAAAAAAGTGTGTGATTGGTTATACAGTAATGCTTAAATCTAATGCAACCTCACCAGGTCTACTCTAAAATATAAAAAATTTATTAATTCCATATATATATATATATATATATATATATATATATATATATATATATATATATATATATATATATATATATATATACATTCACAATTTACCTTTTTCTGCTGTAGACATTGGAGGGTAAACTTGGCCTTGGATCATTGTCATGTTGGAACATCCAAGAGTGTCCCATGATGTGCAGCTTTTGTGCTGTAGAATGCAAATTGTTTGCCAGTATTTTCTGATAAAATGCTGCATTCATCTTGCCATCAATTTTGACTTCCCTGTGCCACTGGAGCTCACACAGCCCCAAAATATAAGAGATATTCTGCTTTATAGATCTGCTGCTTTACTGCTTTACAGTGGGTGTGGCGTAAACATTTTTACTGTAGGCCTTGTTGACTTCTCTCCAAACAATGCTTTTATTGTTTTGAGTTAAATTTTGGTCTCATTACTCCAAATGACTCTTCTCCTGAAACTGTGAGGTTTGTCCAGGTGTTGTCTGGCATACTGAAAGCGGGTCTTTTTGTGGCAGGGGCGCAGTAACGACTTTCTCCTGGCAACTCAACCATGCAGGTCATTTGTGTTGAAGTACCTCCTTATTGTGCTTCCTGAAATAACAACAACACTTTTCTGTATTTCTCAAAGTTTTTTGTGGGTTTTCGTTTGTATCCCGAATAATTTTTCTTGCAGTAGTGGGTGAAATCTCTCTTGGATTACCTGATCATGGCCTAGTATCAATTCCTTTGTCTTCCCCATGGTGCAGTATCTATCCAAGTCAGTGCATCAACTCATGAGCTGAGAAACTTACTGACTATTTATGCACAGACACTAGATTAGATTAGATTAGATTAGATTAATTCAATTCAATTCATTTTTATTTGTATAGCGCTTTTAACAATGAACATTGTCTTAAAGCAGCTTTACACAGATAATGTGGTGATTAAAAGTGAATATATTCTTTATAAGTAAGTTTGTCCCTGATGAGCAAGCCGGTGGCGACTGTGGCAAGGAAAAAGTCCTCGAGATGGCGATAGGAAGAAACCTTGAGAGGAACCAGACTCAAGAGGGAACCCATCCTCATCTGGGTTGCACCGAATGTCCATTTGTAGCAGATATACGATGTTGCGGTGTACAGTGATAATGATCAGAAGCAAAAAGAAGTCCTGAGTCAGTGTAGCAGACTGTTGACATTAACTACAGTCCAATCCATCCTCAAAGCGTCCATTCATACATCAAAATTTCATGGAACCACCCAAGGCGTTGATGAGAAACCGTCCCAAGCTGCACAGAGTGGCCTCCAGTGGAAGAGAACACTATCCAGAGGCAGGCCTGGACGAAGTGGGAAGATCCACAGAGGGGAGAGGGGCAGGAACAGTGGTTTAGATTGCCATTGTGCAAGGTACATGTACAGAGCCAATTAAATGCAGTTAGCAGCTAAGCAGAAGTGCATAAGTGGCCTATTTTCAATAAATAACAGTATGATAAATAGAGAGATAGAATGTTTTAATCCCCTGCTGATTTTGTACATTTGCCCACTGACAAAGAAATGATCAGTCTATAATTTTCATGGTAGGTTTATTTGAACAGTGAGAGACAGAAAAACAACATTTAGTAAACAATTTGTAACAATTTGTAAAATAAGTATTTGATCCCCTATCAGTCAGCAAGATTTCTGGCTCCCAGGTGTCTTTTATACAGGTTGGTAGCACTCCCTATAAAAGACACTTGTCAACAGAAGCAATCAATCAATCAATCATTTTCCAAGCTGGCCAATGGCCAAGACCAAAGAGCTGTCCAACGATGTCAGGGACAAGATTGTAGACCTACACAAGGCTGGAATGGGCTACAAGACCATTGCCAAGCAGCTTGGTGAGAAGGTGACAACAGCTGGTGTGATTATTCACAAATGGAAGAAACACAAGAACTGTGAATCTCCCTCGGCCTGGAGCTCCATGCAAGTTTTCACCTAGTGGAGTTTTAATGATCATTAGAACGTTGAGGAATCAGCCCAAAACTACATGGGAGGATCTTGTCAATTATCTCAAGGGAGCTGGGACTGTAGTCACCAAGAAAACATTTGGTAACACACTACACTGTGAAGGACTAAAATCCTGCAGTGCCAACAAGGTCCCCCTGCTCAAGAAAGCACATGTACAGGCTCGTCGGAAGTTTGCCAGTGAACATGTGAATGATTCAGAGGGAAACTGGGTGAAAGTGTTGTGATCAGATGAGACCAAATTCAAGCTCTTTGGCATCAACTCGACCCTGTTTGAAGGAGGAGGAATGTTGCCTATGACCCCAAGAACACCATCCCCACCATCCAACATGGTGGTGGAAACAATATGCTTTGGTGGTGTTTTTCTGCTAAAAGGACATGACAACTGCACCTGTATTCCAGCATGACAGTGACCCAAAACACACAGCCAACGCAACAAAGGAGTGGCTAAAGAAGAAGCACATTAAGATGAGTCGCTGGCTCAATGCAATTATAGCAATTAAAGATTAAGGATCTAACAAATATGGATCTGAAAAGTCTGTATAAAAGGCACTGAATGTACCATGGAGCACTATTAAAACCATTATCAATAAGTGGAAAAAATGGGGAAAAGTCTGCAACAGGAATTTCTGGCAGGTACTGTTCACTCCTTGCATTTGAATACAGTCTCCTGTATTCTTCACAATTCTGGAATGTGGGGTAGGGTCGAAAGCCATGATCTTTTTCTTACAAAAAGGAATATGCAAAAACCATGTGGGAAAATGTGTTATAGTCTGACGAGACAAAAGTAAAAATTTTTGGCCATAATTCTAAAAGGTATGTTTGACACAAAGACAAATAGAGAGCCATACTGACAGTGAAGCATTTGGCCAAATGCACTTGTCAAGATAAATGGAAAAATGAATAGCTCCAAATACAAAGATATGAAGAGGAATTTCAACATGAAAATTACCAAAGACATGGTATTCAGAACATTCAGAAAAAAGGATGTGTAGACTATTTATATCCACTGATCAATCAAATGTTGTGTTTATTTTGATTTAAGTCCATTCCTTACTATACTTTTGCTCACCTAAATATTGAATGGTCTGCCACCAAAGATGCCATGTTTGATATATAATGAAAAGGAAACAGATGCTGAAATTTGGACCCATCATTTTATCTTCTGAATTTTAAATGTCTGAATTGAAATGTCTTTTGTGTTTTGCAAAAACAAAATAATTTAATCTAAATGACTATTAGATCAAGGCTGTTTCCAGAATCAAGAGTAGTTGTTTATGTGCACTCCTTCTAAATAAGATGGTCTATGGTGGTCTTCATCAGTCACTGTTTTTTTCCACACAAAAAAACTAAATGAAATTAAAGAGAAAGTCTTCAAATTAATTCCAATCTACACTTAGGATTCCTTAGTTTTGTGTCATTGTCTATTGGAAAATGTGTTTCTTGTGAATGATGAATGTGTTAATTGTGAATTGAGAACACATTTTCTTTAGAGCTAAATAAATACAGGTTCTATAAATATTTACATACACACCCCCACTAACACACACACCTACACACACACACACACACACACACACACATTGTGTTTGATATGTTCTTGTAAAAGGGGGGAGTTTTCTTCACCTATCTTCTTACGTTGTGGTATTACTCACAGGTTGTGGGTTTCATTTCACATCTTCAGCCTTCTCTTCTCATAAACAGAATCCATCACACAGTCATTCATTCAACCTTTACATTAAGTAAAAGAAGCCAGGCAGTGATGCTTAATGAAACTATTTTACTATAATTATAGAAATATTTTAACTGGCACATTTGGTCATTCCTTGCAGTACTTTTAATGGCACACTAAAGTAGTTCAAAACTAGGTTCTATATTAGAGGAACTGTTTTCAAAATTACTGTTGAAAATGTTTTCTTTATGACTATCTAACTATTTTGGCAATTACATTCAGCATACACAAAAACGGGTGAAAACAGGATCAGTGAAACAGATGGTATATAGCTAAATGGAACATACAAATAAGATGGTGACATCATAAAAGAATGTTAGGTTGCAAGAGGAAAAAGTTTCTTTTGTACATCTCACCCATGAAGGGGATGTCCCTTGGAGTTTCCTCTTAATTTTTTTTAAACAAAAAATTACACAATGGGGTAAAAACTTACCTATAAGTAAACACGGGTGTACAAGTTTTTTGCCCAATCGGCCTTTGCCTACTGCATAAATTAGTGAATACCGTATGGCCACTACCTCACTGTGATTTTTTCATTAGCCTCTCATGTAGTATACAGGTTGTGGTCCCTGGTATTTGCTTTGCCAGTATTTAAAAAAAATTTAAAAAATTAAGATACAACCTCTTTAACTGTAATTAATAGCATCTTACATTAATAGTTTCCTATTCAACCATATAATATACATTATTATTATTTAAAATGTTTAATATACTGTATATGTATAATATACATTACATACATTGCACAAAATATAAAATCTATATATTTGAATTGACCAGGGTAACCTTACCTTTTCATATGTTTTTTTTTGGTTTTCTTTTGTACGTTAGCATGTATTTAATTACACAGTTGGTGTTTCTATCAACATAATTCACCATTATGTGCAAAACCCATATCAATACATTTGTAATGCACGGTCATTAACAAAATAATCTATAATAGATAGATTTGGTGGATAAAGACATAAAGTAGCAGGCTAGCTGCCATGGCCATTATATTCATAGCCTGAATAAGCTTATAAGTCCAGCTATTTAATCTGTACCATGTTTAAAACAGTACAATTTGTTTGATCTATATTTTACAAATCATAATTAAAAACTATTTATACATAATTTTTGTAATCAATATAAGTAAATTGTTATATGAACCAAATCTCTTCGCTTTGACTATGGAATTTGACCCTCTGGTGTCACCAAAAACAATTATTCAGCACACAATGACTAAGTTCTGTAACCTTCTCATCTCCTTTTGCAAACAAGTGGTGGGTTCCACGTTGGTAGTTGTGGGGGCTTTGCAGTCCCTGAACAATCTGCGTAGGAGGCAGCTAGGGGACTTTTTGAGAAAAGTCATGTGATCCTCAAAATGAAACTGCTGCCTTCAAATACTCACTTCTTTATTTCATGCAAGTCATTTAAAAATAAGCCAAGAAATCATTCCTCACTGGCCCTCTTAATCAAAACACAAAAATCACTCCTGGGACACAAATTAACATTTGCATTCTATTAAAGTATTCAAAAACTATTTTTGAGAGAACTCATTACAGAGTCTATTCAATGTTAGTCATAAAAGTGGCTTTGTAAAAAAAAAAAATAACCAAAAGGTTGCAATATTGTTAGCACCACTACATTTAATATTTGGTTTAATTAAATAAGCTTGAGGGAATGATACTATACACAATGTGTATGACGTGGTGTTAGGTTGGGTTGTATTTCTAACATTGGCACAGTTGCTACTAGCCCATAGTGAGCTTGCACATAACTGCAAGTATAAAAGTTCTACAAACTGTCTCAACCACTGAACAGATGACAACTTCAACAATGATGGAAATATAATGAATGGATATTTGGTCTCAACCTGAATGACAATTTGTTCCCTGTTGAGTCTGGTTCCACTTAGAGTTTTCTAATATCATCTCATGGAGTTTTTCCATCCCACTGTTCCTCCCACTGTTGCTCTGACTGACAAACATATTAGGATTATCTGTTAGGCTGCTCTGTGACATTGTCCATACTTAAAAATAATGTTCAAATAATCTAACTGAGTTGAATTACTCACTAAACATACAGATGACTGCAAATGTAAGAATCTAGAAAATGTTTATAGTACTTTTATTGCAAGGAGGACATTTGAGACCAGAGAGATCAGAGACACTCTTTTATACCAAGAAATGAATAGATCTACACCAACCAGGCATAAAATTATAAAATGATAACATTATCACCTGTGAAATAAATAACACATTTTTAGATAACATCTCTTTATGCTGCTACCTTGTTTCGTTGATTATATAAACAAAAATGAGCGAATTTAGAAACCTGTGTTGTGAATAAATGGTAAGTAAATGTCTATAGTTGGCCCATTCTATGTTTTTGTTTAACAGTTTAGAGAACCACTAAACAATGTATATTTGTAATCTAGTTATTTATGTAAAGCTGCTTTGGGACATTGTTCACTGTTAAAAGTAGCATTAAATTTGCTTACGGCAGTGAGTCATACATCATGACTAAGTTTTACTCCCAGGATTACACCTCACAATTTAACTTGACCACGATTCTTCTATTGATTACCATGACTATTTTCAGACATTGCTTTTTACATATAGAGCCTATATGCTTCCGCATAGTTAGCAACATTAAAACTAACAATCACCTGGGACTGATAAGACTATTCATTTAGTTCCTGAAGACACTGAAACTTATCTGCCAACTGACATTTACTACTTTTGAGCTCTTAAAATGTTAAATAATAATCAACCTCTAATTCATCATACCCTGACAAACACTTCCTATAATATACATGTCAGACAATAGAAATATTTTGTCACTAAGATCTTTATGTCTTGACACAAATATATTAGAAAATAACAGAGGTAGACATATATATATATATATATATATATATATATATATATATATATATATATATATGTAATTGATTGTTTAATATATGTATAAAAACGCTGCAAAAAAAGAATTCAATTTCGCAAATAATTTATCAGAAATAATTAAGAATGACAATAATACCTGAAATCTATACAGTTGCCATTATGAAGGCAATACTAATCTCCTTGGCAGAGGTAGATAAAAGAATGAATAAAAAATATTTTTGAAACACAAGAAAATGTTTCAAATATGAATCCCAATTTTCTGAATGACACTCCAAACTACAAATGATAATGCAAATATTTCACACATCTGGTGTTGTCATTTAAATATATAAATGACTATTCTGTATTATTACAAGGACCAAATTTAAAGCAAACACAAACATTTACAGACATCACATTCATCCTCAAAACTCTAACCTTTTTTTTGGATCCAGCCCAAAATCCTACATCAGTAGCACAATCAATTACAATGAGAGTGTGTTTGTATGTCTGTGCCTCATGGACAAGGCATTTGGGGGTAATAAATATTGTTCAATGATTATAAAATGCCACAATTTTTACAGATTAAATGTGTACATAAAAAACGGTTAAAGTAAACATTAAATTGTATAGAAAATATTTTTTATTCTCATTTAAGACTAATAATTTTGGCATAGCTTTAAAGAACTACTCTGAGAACAACATTTGCATTGAAGATGCATATTTCCAAAAGGAACTTTACAAAAATTACAAGAAAATATAAATCTAGCCATCTCTTTAGAGATGAACAGTTGGTAGATACTGCTGCATTGATCATGTGCAGTATCACTGTGACAGTCTAAGAATGCTGTTCATGCTCCAAACAGTATTCCAGATACATCTAGTCCCAGTACTTTTAAAGCCTCAAAACCTTTTGAGTTGCTCCAATCTGGCCTTGAGTTTTTCCTGTTTCTCTCTCAGTCTGAATCTCTTTTGACCGAGTCTTTGTCCCTCAGATTCCAGGTTGCGGATGCTCTCCCTAGCTCGTTTCAGTATCATCACCTTAGATGCTTTGTCATTGTTAGACAGTTCAGGCACGTTGTCACGAAGACGCAGGAAGCAGTTCTTTAGCTCATTGCGCCGCTGTCTCTCCATAACATTATGGGTTCTACGCCGCTCTTCATCGTCATCCAGGTCACAAGCATGGCGAGAATGAATGTGTCTCATATTTCCACGTACACGTTTTACACTCTGCAAAGCAGGCGGGGGAGAGGCAGGCCGAGGAGCGGCATAATTGTGTTGCTGCTGGATCTCAAGATGACAGCGTTTTAATGCCTGCTTCTGCTGGCGCCTGTCATCATCTTTCTGCTGCTCTGATCGAGTCGATATCTTGCAGCGGCGAACAGTCACCACATCTATCTCCTCCTCTGTTACAAAAAAAAAAACAAATGCACACATATCTATAAATATACTAATGTTGAAAACAGAGCAGCCAAAAAAACAAGCACTACTACAGCAAAGGGAGGTGCAGCACAATCAAACTGGACTAATAAAATGTGGAATTTGATGAAACTCGCATACAAAGGATTTAAACACATATCAACAAAAGATATCAACACCAAAATATATCGTTACAGGATGACTATAACTGGTTACCACAAGAGCAGTGGCCAGTGTATTGGTTGAGTGGAATTACATTATTATAACACTGACATGGAAATGAATAGCGGTAATAATAAGTTCAATATGCACTAACCAGAATCGCTGGATGATTCTCCAGGCGCGGACAAGGAGCCATAATCGGAGGAGGTCTCGCTCTGCTCGGGAGTGCTCAGGGTGAGATCGTCGCTTTGCATTAGCGCCTCACACGCGGCCGCAGCGCCACGACAATTCAGCGTGGACCCGACAATCTCGGCAAAGATTTCCGTATCAATATCCGAAAGCAGAGGACTTGTGGAAAGGACGGACATTTTCTCGTCGGCCGATTTCTCCGTGGCGCATGGCCACAAGCAGTCGTCCGAGTCGAAATATCTCGCACGATCATCACCTAAATCACTAGTCAAGCTCAAATGCAGAAAGTCACTGTCCTCGAGCAGAAGCTCCGACATCAATTCGAGCTGATCCACGCTGGACAAGGACTTGCCGTACTCAGCCTTGATCGGTGGAGACTGTGGCGGCGTGGGTACCGACTGCAGATCCTTGATTAAGTTCTGATAAAACTCGTTGTCGAACAGCAGCGGTTCCGACTCGCCGAGCCAGTCGTGAGGGGTAGAGCGCCTCGGCAGCATGTTTCAAAGAATCCTAAAAAACAGGAACAATGTCTAAAACACAAACCTAGTGACAGATTGTGGTGCTGTTAGTTTAATAAACTAAGCATTAATTACAAAGCAGATCCTATAGCGAGCTGCCCGGACCACGCGGGTACACATGCAAACCTTCCAGGTGTTCCGCTCACCGAGTTGCCCAACAAATGGTTTATTCCGTGTTATTTTGCTATGGCGTTACGGTACGGGCGTAGGTCTATAGCCATGTTTTGTTTATTTCTATGCTAGAGCAGTACATTTCGACAGCGTAAATTAAACCGTAAGAATACACATTTTTTATTGCTCTACTTAGTGGGTTGGGCTTCAGGTCTTCGTTCCCCCTCCTGTTTTATGGTGACATCATGTAACAGCTGGACAGGCCGCATCGTTCACTAACTTCTAAAGAACACCCCTAAACTTTACACTAGAATACAGATTCAACTCAAAAGCTGACAAATCTTTTGTTAAGACTCACTTGGAAATCAATTACGATAATTAGAAACTATGTACGTTAATACTGAAGATATTTAAATCAGTTATGTATATAGGTCTTCTTAATATATATATTATATAATATATAATATATATATATATATATATATATATATATATATATATATATATAGTTGGTTTTATAAGTATTGTCAAAAACTACTACTAATATCGGGCACTATGAACTGTTATTCGAAATACAATGAAAGAACTTAAAAAATAAAAATAAAAAAAAAGCTGCAACCGGCATGCATGCTCATGCACCACGTTTCTCAGATCACACCGGTTGAAGTGTGAATAATGTAAAACGAACAACTTACTTTTTTTACGGTGACCCTGGTAAATATAGCAAAACCCGTTGTCGGTGAGCTGTAGACGTCCAAACTGAAATTAATGCGAAAAAAAATTAAAAATGTATGCTAAGTCCCATATCACAAGACCACGAGGTACAGAAAAGCAGTAGGTGGGGCATTGAAGGGATTTAACTTTATACTACCGAAGCGCTTGTTAGTGTCCTTCCACGTACAAATTCGCGCCAAATTCAATCTCTGGAATATTTAATTTTAATAGTATTTATTATTATCATAAAATATTGTGCGTTGGCAAAAATGTTAAGATCGTTAAACTTGTAAAATGTGTCTGACATCAGGAATTCCGTGGTAAAACACACGAGGCGTGGGAATAGTGCGCTGCGCGGAGTGATATGGCTGCCGCGAACCAGCGTTGGAATTCCAAGAAACGAAGGCGGGAGGCGCGTTTCTTTCCACGTGTCAGTCTGCACAAAAGCCGGCTGTTTGTTCCTTATGTGTTCCATTTCGGGCCACTTCGTGGAGCTGATGATCGTTACTACGAATTCCGCGTGTATCCACAAGGTTTAATGAATAAAAACCTAAATTAAAAAAGGGGCACAAGTAGACTAACAAACAAAAGCCGTTAAACAAAGGTTTTCTGTGCAAAAGGCACATCCCGTTGTTGGGTAGACATCTCAAATATACGCTTCTTCCCTGAGAAATTCCCGTTGCTTGAAAAGAACATGCCGTCCTTCTGCCATTTTCAAATACCAGGGCAGAGATCGTATTAGGAGTCATGCATTCCCATACAATAGTACAGTACCACATTTGCCAGGAAAGTGTAAATATTGTACACTGAATCTATAATTAGACTCAGAATCCTTAATAAACATCGTTTTTGTTCAGATTGTTCTGGACACCAGCTGTGGATTTCTGAAGTGCAACAACAGACATATTATATATATATAAAATTCATCGAAGGCACACAATTGAATAGGATATCTGGAAGCAGTAACATTCTAATTTTTCCTTATTTGAACTAGGAGACCCAAAACCTGTCTAGTACAGTACCATTTTGGAATTGGAAGATTTAATCAAGGCCTCTACATCCTACATAGTGAAATATCTTCCCATAAGGAGTATATATCTGAACTTGCAGTGTAGCGATACACAAAATTCATGATTTGGTACGTACCACGTACCTCATGAATCGATGAAATTTAACATTAAAATAACATTTGTTAACATCAACAGTTTATTTTTAAAAACAATTTTAAATTGATCAATCGATTATATTGCCACAAATTAAATATATTAAGTAAACAGAACATTTTAATTAATTAGTTTACAAATGAAAATTGTAGAGTCACACTGAAGGCATCAAGGGCTATTTGACCAAGAAGGAGAGTGATGGGGTGCTGCGCCAGATGACCTGACCTCCACAGTCACCGGACCTGAACCCAATCGAGATGGTTTAGGGGTGAGCTGGACCGCAGAGTGAAGGCAAAAGGGCCAACAAGTGCCAAGCATCTCTCGGGGAACTCCTTCAAGACTGTTGGAAGACCATTTCAGGTGACTACCTCTTGAAGCTCATCAAGAGAATGCCAAGAGTGTGCAAAGCAGTAATCAAAGCAAAAGGTGGCTACTTTGAAGAACCTAGAATATGATATTTATCAGTTATTTCACACTTTTTTGTTATGTATATAATTCCATATATAATTCCACATGTGTTAATTCATAGTTTTGATGCCTTCAGTGTGAATCTACAATTTTCATAGTCATGAAAATAAAGAAAACTCTTTGAATGAGAAGGTGTGTCCAAACTTTTGGTCTGTACTGTATATATATATATATATATATATATATATATATATATATATATATATATATATATATATATATGTGTGTGTGTGTGTGTGTGTGTGTGTGTAATAGTGGAACCTTGTATGACCCCTTGTGACTAACAAAAAACATTGTATGTAATGTATTAGTACAAACTCTGTTTTAAAATATTTCTCCAAACTTTCAAGCTATTTGCGGCTTCTCGCAAACTATCAGATTTTAGGCGAGTTACTCTTAGTCCGGTTCCAAATGAAAAGTCACGACTATCGAGGTTCCACTATACATTGTGTGCCTTAGGCTGGCCACAATAAAAGGCCACTCTAAAATGTGTAGTTTTATCACACAGCACAATGCCACAGATGTCGCAAGTTTTGAGGGAGCATGCAATTGGCATGCTGACTGCAGACCATGTGTAACCACACCAGCCCAGGACCTCCACATCCAGCATCTTCACCTCCAAGTTTGTCATAGACCATCCACCCGGACAGCTGCTGCAACAAAAAGTTGGTTACGCAGTTCGCTGCGTAACCAACTTGAGTGGGCAAATGCTCACATTCGATGGCATCTGGCACTTTGGAGAGGTGTTCTCTTCCTGGATGAATCCCGGTTTTCACTGTGCAGGGCAGATGGCAGACAGCTTGTATGGCATTGTGTGGGTGAGCGGTTTGCTGATGTCAAGGTGGACCATGGTTGCGGTGGGGTTATGGTATGGGCAGGTGTATGTTATGGACAACAAACACAGGTGCATTTTATTGATGGCATTTTTAATGCACAGAGATACCGTGACGAGATCCTGAGGACCACTGTTGTGCCATTCATCCATGACCATCACCTCACGTTGCAGCATGATAATGCACAGCCCCATGTTGCTAGGATCTGTACACAATTCCTGAAAGCTTAAAAAATATCACAGTTCTTACATAGTCAGCATAATCACCGGACATGTCACCCATTAAGCATTTTTGGGATGCTCTGGATCGGCATATCCAATATCCAGCATTCCATAGGCCACAATCAACAACCTGATCAACTCTATGCGATGGAGATGTCTTGCACTTCTTGAGGCAAATGGTGGTCACACTAGCTATTGACTAATTTTTCGGACCCCACCGGACCCCCCAATACAGTAAAACTGCACATTTTAGAGTGGCCTTTTATTGTGGCCAGCCTAAGGCACACCTGTGCAATATTCATGCTGTCTAATCAGCATCTTGATATGCCACACCCGTGAGGTGGATGGATTATCTCAGCAAAGGAGAAGTGCTCACTAACACACATTTAGACAGATTTGTAAACAATATTTGAGAGAAATAGACCTCATATATATATATATATATATATATATATATATATATATATATATATATATATATATATATATATATATATATATGTACATACACTGAACAAAATATACTATGTGCTACCATGTCAATCTAATCTGCCCAGGGCCTTCAAGTTAACACTGCTGGCTTTTTGGCCATAGAGAATATTAGCAACGGGTTTTGTACCGATTGGCCAGACAGAGGGACCGAGCTGGGAAGAATGTGCTGCAGGTTAGAGCAATAAATGATGGAGATGGAAATGTGTTGACTAGTGAGGAGAGTGTGTTGAGAAGTTGGAGGGAGTATTTTGAGCAGCTGATGAATGTGGAAAATCAGAGCGAGAGAAGGTTGGATGATGTGGAGTTAGTGAAGCAGGATGTGGATAGGATTAGTAAGGAGGATGTGAGAGCAGAGATTAAGAGGATGAAGAGTGGAAAGTTGGTTGGACCAGATGACATACCGGTAGAAGCATGGAGATGTTTAGGAGAGATGGCAGTGGAGTTTTTAACCAGATTGTTTAACAAGATTCTGGAAGGTGAGCGGATGCCTGAGGAATAAAGAAGGAGTGTGCTGGTACCGATCTTTAAGCATAAGGGAGATGTGCAGACCTGCAGTAACTACAGGGGAATCAAGTTGATCAGTCACACCATGAAGTTATGGGAAAGAGTAGTGGAGAATTTGAAAACAAGTCAATACTATAACCTCTTTGTCATGTTCTTCAAACTATTCCCAAACTATCTTTGCAGTGTCGCAGGGTGCACTTTCCTGCTGAAAGAGACCTTTTCCATTGCATAATATTGATGCAATGAAGGACTGTGCTTGGTTTGCAACAATGTGCAGAAATGTAGTACGCATCAAAGTTACATACATGAATGCCAGGATTCAAGATTTCCCAGCAGAACATTTCTCAGAGCATCACACTGACTCTGCCATCTTGCACTTTTCATAGTTCATCTTGGTTCCATCTCTCCACCTGGTAAACATTGCACTTGCCCTCCACATGACATGAAAGAAAACCAGATTCATCAGTCCAAACTGTTCTTTTATTGCTCCATGCTCCTGTCCCAACCCATTGTAGATGCTTTTAGTGGACAAAAGTCAGCATTCAGTTCTCTAATCGGTCTGCAGGCATCTAGCCCCAACACAGCAAGCTGCAGTTTACTGTGTTCTGACACCATTCTATCATAACTAGCATGAACTCTTCCACAATTTGTGCTACGGTAACTTTTCATTGGAATTAGACTGATGGGCTAGTTTTCACTCCCCATATGCATCAATAAACCCTGTGCTGGTTCGCTGGTTGGCCTTCCTTAGATTACTTTTGGTGAAAGTGCATACCCAGAACACCCATCATGAACTACCTCTCTGACCAAATGGCCTAGCCCACCTCAATTTAGCCCCTGTCGATGTGCAAAAATCACATTTTCCTGCTTCTAAAACATGAACTTCAAAAACTGACTGCTGTTTAATATATCCAACCCCATTGTTCTACTTATCAGTACTCATTTATTTTGCCTTTGAAAGCTAAAAATAAAAGGATTTAAAATGAATCAATTAAATTAACTATCTAAATGGTGTTGAATTTGCATTTGGCCATAATTTATTATAACCTTCACTATGCAGTTAATGCAAGTAGAGGAGACCATCATTAGGAATGCACTGGCAAGCTCATCAACACCAATATATATATTGTAATGTTATAATTATACATACACAGTCTCAATGACAGAAAAGTCAGAAAAAAGCTCTAGAGAATCTAGCACATGTCAATTAGATACTAAAGCCTATGGTAGGGCATTGCAGGGTACCTCTATATTTAGTGTGTTCAAAATGAGTGTATGTAGAAGACAGTGGAAACACTATGGTACAACCTACCCCAGATGCCAGTGGCATCAAGTGACAGAGCACTCATTGCAGCCTCTGGCAGTATACTTACACTGCTTGTCACCATTTAGGGAAGAAAACTGGCGCAGGCCTTTCATTGAAGCCCTCAGTGACCTACCACCTGATGCAGCATTCTGAGTGTCCAATGTTAGTGAAGAGCTTCTCAGAAACTCAGCTTCTAACCTGGCTGCCTTTATATAGCTAATTTTTGCTAGTGTTCCTGAAAAATGCCCAATTGCTTCCAAGTAATTTAACCAAAATTTCCTGTTGCAATTGTGCATGTATCAGTTTACATGGCTGAAACAGTTACTGGACAAGAAGTTGATTTGGCAATTGTTCACAATACAATACATTGTAATGCAATGCAATCACCTTGTAAAATAGCAAAAATTATATGGTTAAATTTGACACAACTAAGCTTGATTCTATTCAGGGTATTTTAAAGAGGGACAGAACTTCTTGCTTCTTACTTCTTGTTTATTAAATGTTATGTAACAATATTGCAAAATACAAATAAATAATAAAACCTAAAATGTATTTAAGAATACATTTTTCATGTATTTATGAATACATTTATATATTAATTTTATATGATTTATAATTTTTTTCAATTCATGTAATATGCTAAATACAATTTTAACCATAAACTAACTATTAACTATAAACTAAATTGTAATGTCAACATGATTGAGATGGTTTGGTTTCAGAGGAGGGACATGGGGTATATCGGTAGAAGAATGCTGAGGATGCAGGAGGAAAAGAGGAAGACCAAGGAGGCGGTTTATGGATGTGGTGAAGGAAGAGATGCAGGTAGTCGGTTTGAAAGAGGCCAGAGGGGTATGGAGAAGGATGGTCTGCTGTGGCGACCCCTAATGGGAGAAGCCGAAAGAAGAAGAAGAAGAAGAAGAAGAAGAAGAAGATGTAATGTCAACATAAGTTTCAAATATTAGTTTTGAGTTTGTTTAGCTCTCACTAGAAGTTCAGTAGCATTGTTCAACTGATGTTACATACATCTTTAAATAAACCTCTCTACTTTTTGAAAATGCTTTTAATGAACATGTATGTAAGTGGCCCATAAGTCATTAATATGTATGTGCACTGCTTAATGTTGTATTTTGTAGCATGTATTAGCACAAGTAAATGTAAATAAATGTTTTCAAAACAACAAAAGAACAGGTTTATTGCAGACATTGAATGTGTAATTTTTTTCCTTTTAAACAATAGAATGTGTAATTGCACTGTCTGGGTCACTTAAAAGTGATATTATGTAAATTATTTAACTCTCAGTAAACTTGTCAACTCTTCTTTAATTAATTCAGATAGCATTATCACATATTCTGACACTATCAAATAATTAATTTATGTTTTATTTAATCACTTTCTTTTCTGCATGAATGAATCAGTAAATTCAGATTTCTAAAATTTATGATAAACAGTTAGGGTTTAAGGGTTATGGGTCAGTACAATCAGCACAGTGACAGATATCACAACACTGACACCACCCCTACCATATCCCCAACCTTCTCAGTTATTATGATCATTACCACATATAATGAAAAAGGCTGTTTCTGCAGCATATTATGCTCCCTATTACGCAGCTCCCTGGATCATTGTGGAGAATGCCATGATCTATCTGCTTCACTGAGCTCACGCATACACCTGGAGAGGCCATACATTTTTTAACACTTTTAACAGAGTCTAGCTATCCTGACTGAGCACTTACTGCTGCAGACAGATCAGGCCTGGATTATAATGTACCTCACCAAAAGGCAGGAATATGTCAGATTTGGTGACAATCAACATTGGTGCACTCCAGATAAATGCATTGTCAACATTCTTGTTCACACGCAGGTTAATGATGTCAATTACAGGAGAAATAGATTCATACGAGGTCTGAAAACAACCATTTTTAAATCCTTTAATGTGTGCAATACATTAAAGGATGTAGTGGCCAGCATTATCCTCTTTGTTGTGGTGTTCTTGGAAGGTAGCATTGGGACTTGTGATGTCAACAGACTGGGCAATTAATGAAAAATACCAGCTCTGTGGTGAAGATGGAACTAAACAGTGTAGACACAGTGACCGAGGTGGGGGTGAGAGGGAAGCTAAAAGCTAAAATAGACATCTCTCCTCATTCTCTTAATGATAAGGTTCGCTCAAAAGTTACATCGGGAGAGTGGTTTTGTTCTACCAGCAACCAGACTCCACACAGATTTATTCGAATTTTTTTTTAGATCATTTGTTTTTTATAATATTTTGCATTGTATTGATGATCCCCCTTTTTTTTTGTTACTGCTCCTATCTGCACTGCTGCATCAACTTGTATTTCCACCACAGGGATTTTAAAAAAAGCACCACTTATTTTAAATGCTGTTCCCTGAATGTTTTTTTTCTTCTTCATTGCATTATTCTGAGTAAAGTCTAGAAACAATTATGCGTGAAAATCCCAGATCACATTCTGAGATTCACATTCAAATTTTCTCTATTCTGATGGTTGATTTGAAGCTGCTGTCCTATATGTGCATTTAATTATGAAATGCACTACAGCCCCATGTAATTAGATAGTGAAATAATGAAGTGAACTCCAAAATAAAATGTTGTGTGTGTGTGTGGATATTTATCCTTTCTACTCTTAGAAAAACTAATATTCAATTGAAGCAATAATAATGAACAGCATTTAATTTGTAATAAAAAAATTTGGTCATTTAAATTTGACAGGTTGATACAATAGAAAGGACATAGAGCGTTGACAATAATTAGAAAATGCAAAACTCAGTGAAAAAACAGACAATCTACAATTCAACTGATTCTATGAGTCTTAACATTTTTTACATCTGCACGACCTTTACATGGAATTTAAAGTCTAATGTGTATTGTATGCCTGTTTATTCCTAGAAATTAAGCAAAATTTGTCATGAATCTTTTTTTTATTATTATTTCAGTATAATTCCAGTCTACCTCAAGACAGGAATAAAAACAAATCATAGTTTACATCATAATATCCACCCCCTTATTAAGAAACCTGACCTTGACCCATGTCAGTTGTCCAACTACAGACCAATATCAAATCTCCCCTTTATATCCAAAATTTTAGAAAAGGTTGTAGCACAGCAGTTATGCTCACACCTACTTATGAATAACATTTTTGAAATGTATCAGTCAGGATTTCGGCCTCATCATAGCACAGAGACAGCGCTAGTTAAGGTGGTAAATGACCTGTTATTGGCCTCTGATCAGGGTTTTGTCTCCTTACTTGTTTTGCTCGACCTTAGTGCAGCTTTTGACACCATTGATCACACCATACTGCTTGCTAGACTTGAGAACGTTGTAGGAATAAAGGGAACAGCTCTCTCTTGGCTCAGGTCTTATTTGACTGATCGCTATCAGTTTGTTGATGTAAATGGTGTGTTCTCCACACTCAATGAGGTAAAGTTTGGTGTTCCTCAAGGATCTGTCTTAGGCCCACTGCTTTTCTCTTTATATATGCTGCCTCTTGGTGAAATCATTCATAAACATGGGATTCGCTTCCATTGCTAGGCTGATGACACACAGCTATATATTTCAGCAAAGCCAGATGAGCGAGATCAGCTTAACAATGTTGAGAAGTGTGTAAAGGACATTAGACAGTGGATGCTTAATAACTTTCTTCTGCTCAACTCAGATAAGATGGAAGTACTTTTACTAGGACCACATGCAGCTAGAAGTAAACTTTCCGATTACGGCTGTCAAAGACCTTGGTGTGATTATTGACCCGAGTCTTTCCTTTGAGTCTCACGTGAATATTACCAGGATCGCCTTCTTTCACCTTAGAAATATTGCTAAAATTAGAAATATGATGTCGTTACAGGATGCAGAAAAACTAGTTCATGCTTTTGTTACTTCTAGATTAGACTACTGTAATGCTTTACTCTCTGGGTGTTTCGAGTAAGTTCATAAATAAGCTTCAGTTAGTTTAGAATGCAGCAGCAAGAGTCCTCACTAGATCTAGGAAATACGACCACATCACCCCTGTTTTAATCAGTCTACACTGGCTCCCAATCAAATCTCGCATTGATTATAAAATATTACTACTGACGTATAAAGCACTTAACGGTCTCGCACCGCAGTATCTGAGTGAACTTCTGTACCAGTATGATCCTCCACGCCTACTTAGATCAAAAGGTGCTGGCTATCTGTTGGTTCCTCAAATAATGAAGACTACAGCAGGGGGCAGATCTTTCTCTTATAAAGCCCCACAGTTATGGAACAGCCTTCCAACCAGTGTTCGGGACTCGGACACAGTCTCAGTGTTCAAGTCGAGGTTGAAAACTTATTTATTTAGTCAAGCCTTTTATCATTAGGTTTTTCTTAGGTAAAGGCTCAGATCTGGAGGGAGCATGGATATAGAGTGTTTGGTGAACTGGTATATTTGTATGCTGTCGTCCCTCACATTCACACGTTCACTCGGGTTTGTTGACGGTGGTGTGGTGGGTCGCCTCTTATCCCAGAGATCCCTCATGTCTGTGTTACCTTCTGGTTCTCCCTTTTAGTTATGCTGCCATAGCGAGTCTTGCCGGAGTCCAAACTGCACAGTGACATTAACTTTCATACAACAATAGGGACACTTAATAATCCATATCCTTCTCTTCCCGTCACTCTCTCTCTCTCTCTCTCTCTCTCGGTCGAGTTAAACATGCTCCTGAGGCTCCAGTGACCACTGTTCCTGCCCCTCTCCCCTCCGTGGATCTTCACACTTCTGTGCAGCTTGGGACGGTATCTCATCAACACCTTGGGTGGTTCCATGTAATTCCGGAGTAGAACGGGTGCTTTGAGGACGGATTGGACTGTAGTTGGTGTCGGCGGTCTGCTGCACTGACTCGGGAGTGCAGTTTGCTTCTGATCGTCATCACTGTAAGCCGCAACTTTGTATATCTGCTTCAAATGGACATTTGGTGCAACCCAGATAAGGATGGGTTCCCTCTTGGGTCTGGTTCCTCTCAAGGTTTCTTCCTTATGCCAGCTCGGGGAGTTTTTCCTTGCCACAGTTGCTCATCAGGGACAAACAAACTTACAAAGAACATATTTATGTTTAATCACCACATTATCTGTGTAAAGCTGCTTTGAGACAATGTTCATTGTTAAAAGCGCTATACAAATAAAAATGAATTGAATTGAATTGAATAATTATTGGTTATAAGTTACAAACGATATACTATATTTTCAGGGTTTTCATATACTAGACTTTATGACAAATTCTGAAAATTTGCTTTTGCAGATTTGTAGTTACCCACTTTCCACACCCCGCCTTTTTTATGAGGAAGTCTAAGATGTGGGCACTGTCTGTATATTAAAGCAGTGTTTATAGCACCACATGGTGGTTAACATCACTTGCTGCAAAACAGCCTAAAGTCGTTGAAGGAATAGAATAGCTAAATAGTCCTTTAATGTAATGTGGTCATGTGATTGGTATTAATACAAAACACATTAACAAAGCAATAGGTATAAGTTGACCTTTCATTTATTTTATTGTATTAATTTGAATACTAAAATGTTTAGTGAATTGAGAAACGTTAGAAATAAAATATACAAAATAACATTTATATCTTTCTAATGTTTATCGGGTAATCTAGATTATTCCTCCATGTATATTTGGCTTTAATAAAGCATTTTCTATGTCATTAGCCAATACGATCTAATACCAAACAATTAATCAATTCCACAAAGATGTGGTTTTTTTTATTAAATTGCTATTGTGTATAATTTTGCTTGGTCAGTGGCAATAAGAGTAAGTAAACCGTAATAATACTTAAACTAAATATGCTCACTAGCAGTGTAACTGTACAGTAACTAATGGATTGAGGTTTATTATGGCATTGAATCAAAAATTAAAAAAACCTTCTGCCAACTAGCCATATCATGTTTTTTCAAGGTACTGCCAAATCCTGCGTTTCTATTCCTACATACTAGGGCAGATTTCAGTCTATAAATCTATATTTTATAAATAAATAACAGCTGAAATGAAACAGGCTCATTTTCACAATTTTATTAATATTTGCTATTTATAAATCCAGCACAGACCAATCTTTCAACCAAAAAATGTCAACCACAGCACTTGAGAAAAACAAATAAACAAACAAATAAAACAAGCCCTAGCCCCAATTCATACAAACATCATTCCATCTGTCACAATACACTCTTGGATACACAAAGCCAGCCCTGAATTTGATATGGATACCCAAAGATGTATAGAGTCACTGGCAATAACCCTTACAGTGAACAGAATCTGATCTAGATAGTAAAGAATGCAAGAAATTAAAAAGAAGAGACCATACAAACAACTAAAGAAAGTGTTAAAAAATTAATGTAAAAATCATACTTAATAACAGGAAATATTTTAACCTTTGACACCTGTTATATGGAAGTATATTATCTTCAAGATCAAGTTAGACCCTACTTAAATTGTCTTAATGAGAAAATTTTTTTTTAATGCTGACTCCTGAAATTTAGCAGGAAATCTGTCCATGTATCAGAAAAAGCATAAAAACAATTTAAACATTTTTTTTTAAAGAATTACATAAGACTTTAATATACCATTAATTAATTTATTAAACAGTGGCATTTTAAAATAAAGGCCAATCCAAGCTAATCTACATGGCCTTTTGCATTCTCTGTATTTTGCAGTTCCCCAAGCAAATTCTAAAATTCTAGTACATAAAGCACATTATATTTATACTGAAATGTTTTGTGATTCTGCTGCTGATTTTTAAACAGTTTCATTATTGCAGTTAAAAGTTAGATTAGGGAAATATTAGCTATGTCTCTGGTGGGCATTATCAGTCAAAATTTGAAAGTAGAGTTAATCAAGTTTGCTATTAGTTCCTAAAAAAAAGAGAAAAGAACAAAACATTTTTTGTCAACATTTTCAATGATCTTCAATGTCACAGGTATTCCAATGAAAAATCCAATGTAGAGGAGTAATAAAGATACAAGGTGCACTCTTTCAGCTAGCAATAAAAAGTGGAAGGTTATTAATTTTATCTGCACAGAGTATACAGATGAGCTGGTGACTTTGCTGGATGAACTAGAGGTAGGGATAGTAAGAGCTACACCGCTCTGTCATTACTGCCAGCAGCAGCTCGAATCCATTCTGGGTGAAGTAGTAAAAGAAACCATTACCCAACATGAAAAAATGGAGATGAAACAAACCTCCTCTCTCTCATATTATATATATATATATATATATATATATATATATATATATATATATATATATATATATATATACACACACACACACACACACACACACACACACACACACACACACATACACACACACATACACACACACACACACACACACACACACACACACACACACACACACACACACACACACACACACACACACACACACATTTCCATTATAAAAATAAAACTTAAATGTGACTGGAGCTCAAATAAACATCAGAATTCATAATTTTTAAACTTTAACAATGATAACTCAAAGAAAACACTCCTTCTACTTTGCATTTTCCACTCAGGAACTACAGAAGTTTTTTGTTAAATATGAATGTCAAAGGTTACTAATATTACAATAATTAAATACATGTAAAGTAAACAATAGCTTTGGACTGCTTTCAGTGACATTTATCTAGCAATACTATATTTTTTCAATTTCAATGTACAAATTATTCAACTGTGCCTCATCATCAAAATTAACTCTAGAAATTTCCAGGTCATTAATATGAAAACGTCAGAAAAGAACCCAAGCATGTCCAATGGCGAGGCCATGTGCCCAGGAAGTGTTCTCTGTGGCCAGATTCACACAGACAAGGCTAGACATTCTCTCTTTCAACCAATACAAGTGTCCGGCAATTGTTCATGGTAGGTTCAGAGACATAGCTAGGAAGCTTTTCCCAACTCAATCTTCTTCTGTATGGCTTTTGCAGAGTGGTATATTAAGGAATCAATAAGTCCAGCAACTAGAAAAATAGAAAAATAATTTACAATTGCTGCATTATGGATTGGTACAAATTCTAGGAACAAAATCATTTCACCAACCTGTAAAAACACCACCTATAATAGCACAGACTCCTGTTAGAAAATGAGTGAATGACCTGGAAGGACAAACAACAGTTGGTCAGAGTGCAGTCAGTCAGAATATAAGTTGTTGTAAATTACGCATTACCATTAGTCCTTGGACAATTACTTCAAATTGCAATTATATCGTAAATTGCAAATAAATTGTTAAAGGTTTGTTCTGCAACACAACAATAAACCATGAAGAAAAAAAATCAAGATTCAAGGTATTCCTGCATCCTGCATTTGTGCTGTAAAAACGTACCGCTGTTTCTCTGTGAATTTGACCATCATGGGTGAGAGCTCATAGAGCACAAATACACCAGGAAGACCTTGATCTCCAATCAAACCATTGGCTACTTTTTCATGTCTGGTTACTGAAAATTGGTTTGTTTTCACCACCTATGAATACAAAAACTGTTTAGACACACAATCAATCTAATCAGCACATATCACACACTTGTGACCCATTATTTTCTGTTTGGCTAGGCACATCACTGACATCCAAATGGCATATTTGGTGAAAAATATCATGATAATGTGAGTCATAAACAGGAGTCTTTTAAAAATAAATATCATAATGATAAAAATAAAAATTAGGTGGTGTAGTAGGTCATGTTAATGTCTCAAAACTGCATGGTCCTAAGACTGATCATGTACTTAGGTCACTGTATGTGAGTTCCCAGGATAGGCTGAAGATAGTTAATGAATGAATAAATAATGATAGTGAAAATATATAAAAGCTTCTTGTGCACGCGATTCTCTATAATAATGCATCACTGTTAACTATACAGTTGGCTGAAAACCTACAACTGCATTGGAATGAACAACATTGAAAATTAATGACACTAGTCATCCGCTCGTAATGTTGGAGATTTTTGCCTGTGCTAATCTTATTTCTCTCTCGTCACAGTATTTTACAAATCAAGAAAACAATGCGCTCATTTAACATGGCCTTAAAATAAATTACACTATTCGTTAAGTTTCCTTTTCGATAATCCCGCTATTCGTCCGCGCTCCACACGTTTCTGTCCACTGTTCAATCTCTCGTGGGCGGGGCGTAACAGTATTTTACTCTCATTTGCTAGTGAGATTTAAAACGACAACTACTTGACCCGGAAGTAGAAACTTGCACATTATAAGATTTATACTTTGTTGTTAGTGCATTATCTTTAATTAATATTTAACGTTTTGGTAGCCTTGTACGACTAATTTCTCAATAAATAGAAAACCTATACATGTGGTTTTAGGGAGATGGAATCAGGCTACAGTCCCATACATTTCAGACAGTGGCGAACTATTTAATTTCAGTTTACTTTCACTTGTAGAAAACTCACCTCGCCGTCTCCTTTAACGTAAATTGTTGGAACTATTTTCACGAAGTACTGGTACATCATTGACGCTGGAAAATAAGAGGGGAAAGGGAGAAATGTTAAGAAGAAATCAGCTGCAGACTAGGTTATGCCTGTAGGAGGCGCTAAAAGGCTATGTGCTCCGCTAACTGCTTCCGGTTACGTAATGGCGTCTTTCTAAAAGGGCTAACATTTACAACACGCAGTTGCACGAAGTGCGAGCTTCGAATCGGTCTTAAAACGCTTCTTGAAAATTCTTGATCATTTATTTGGAAAAGGTATAACATTTTTGCATTTCTACATTCTGCAAAGTTTCTGTTTGTACTTTTGACAGTGTTAGAGCCTGACCGAGGTGACAGATTAGCATGGTGGCTAGTCGTACTGAATTATCAGAAAAATAGATTAGATGCTTAACCTCGTCTTAAACAAAACATAGATTTATTATGGTTACATGCATAACAGGTAGCTAACATTTTGGGTTCCATAGCATCAATCTAAACATGGCTCATGTCTTCAGCTAATGTAAATTTTTTGAGGTTTCTAGTTCGAAAAATACGAGTGTATAGAGTAAAAAAAAAAAGCCGAGTATAAGAATATCTATAACTTTTTTGTGTTTTTTTTGTTTTTACTTTAAAATGAGACACAGTTCAAATAAATATCAATTTGAGACTGATGCTCCTAGAATTCTCTCTATAGCAACACTATACTTAAAGGAACTATCATGATGTATAGCATTATCCTGAAATACACTCCCAGCCTTAAGTCTATAATGAAGCTATAGTAATACACATGCCAAAATCTACAGACAGGGAGAAAGAACAAATGTTTTTCACGTCACTAGCAAACATCTTGATTCAATGGCTAAAGATGAATGTGTGTTCGTTTAGACCTGCCCAGAGGACAGATGCCTGTAGCTGTTGGGCCATACGGACAGACACAGCCAAACTGTTTTGACAGGGTTAAAATGGGCTTCATGATGGGCTTTGCGGTTGGAATGGCAGCTGGCGCCATGTTTGGAACCTTCTCCTGTCTACGGTAAGATCTCCACTTTGCTAAACAGTTTTAACAGGGTGGTTGCCAACTTTCAAGGATAAAACATTTTCTAGTGCAGAGGTGTAACAGTAATCTTAGACAAAGGGACACTTTTAAAAAAAAAAGACCCCACACGTTCATGCCCTAGAACTTTTGCAGTGTTGCAAATAAAACATCAGGGGCACAGGCTTTAAGACTAACCAAGTATGGTGTATTAAAACCGTGAGCGATGCCTGGATTCTTTTTCAGTGGTGAAACGTTTTCAAAAGTGTAATTCCCAGGATATTGAGAGTTGAAATGGTGCTGACATAGCCACCTGTGTCATGGGGTTGAATAAAGCAAAGTTGACCTCAAGGAGAGAAGGGTGGAACAGATAATATTGGCATCTTTTGGTACATATATACAGTAATCCTCTGTTTATCGCTGTGGTGACGTTCTAAAACTGCAATAAACTGACACCACCCAAAAATGATATTTTATGTATACAGTAGTGTACTGTACATGTTACTTCATTTTATAATTAATAATTATATTTTTATTAATAAGTTTCATTATTTCAACATAAAACTCCATAAAAACAATTCACCATGTTTTTTGGTCTATCGTGCTATTTGAAAATCAGCGAAACAAATTAGTTATGTGGCAAATGCAATAAACCGGGGACGCGAGATTCAAACCGTGGTAAAGCGGAGGATTACTGTATACTATGTTGACTGACTTATTTTTTGCTATGCTGTATAAATATTATACTTTTTTCTATACAGAATTGGGATGAGAGGTCGTGAACTGATGAGTGGAGTGGGAAAGACCATGATGCAAAGTGGGGGTACATTTGGGACCTTCATGGCCATTGGCATGGGCATTCGCTGCTGACTGCACTGTTCACTTGATTCTAAATCTTTTTCATATATTTGCAATGCTAGAAAACAGTATGTTCATAAAATTGTAATTTTAAAGCAATAAAGTTGTAAAACAAATGTCCTGTTTTGATAATTACTGGGTTTTTTTTTTGTTTTTGATAAAGGAATACAGTACCACTTAATAATAATAATTATAATTATGTAAAAGGAGCCATCTCGAGTTTCCATTACAAGCATCAATACCTCAGTTGTTCTACAAGTTAGTACAACTCTGATTAACACTTGTGCTGTCGTGTGCAACTGAACATTTGCAATTCAAAATGAAATTTGTGAAGAATCCTAGTAGTTTATCAATAGCTTTCAGTCTGGTTCAATAGTCTGGAAATATACTTTTTTTTTACTGCGCTGTAATGTGTATATGAACAATGCCATTCATATCCTTTGCCATGCCTCTTTTAAAATTTGCCAGAGGTGGTGTTCTAAACTAAGCTTTAGCTGTATAACCACGATTTCTGAGAACTGCTTCACATCTGTGTTGCATGGAGCGTACCAACCTCTGGCACACAGGTATTCCAGCCCAGGACGACTGCAATACACACCACAATTTCTCTGAATTTCGTGGTTTTGCCTCAGAAACAGCATTTTTGTGGTCACCCAGTTGGATTAAGGTTTGGGATTAAGCTGGCCACTATAACATTAATCTTGTTGGTCTGGAACCAAGATGCTGGCTTACTGGTGTGTTTACATTTACATTTGTGACATTTAGCAGACGCCCTTATCCAGAGCGACGTACAAAAGTGCTTTGAGTCTCTAGTAATAAATAAATCTACACTGGTACGCAAGATTACAAACTTAATATAAATATAACTCGAATTCTACAAACTTGGGAAGTGCTAATGTAGGTATTTCAGGAAGAGGTAGGTTTTTAGTCGTCGTTTGAAGATAGTCAGGGACTCTGCTGTACGGACATCTAGGGGAAGTTCATTCCACCACCTCGGTGCCAAAACAGAGAAGAGCCTGAAGAGTGTTTGGGGTCGTTGTCTTGTTAAAACACCAATTTCAAAAGGCTTTTAAAAGGCAACATGACCTCTTTAGGTATTTTAATGTACACAAACTGATCCATTATCCCTGGAATGCGATAAATAGGCCCAACACCATAGTATGAGAAGCATCCCCATATCATGATGTTTGCACCCCCATGCTTCCCTGTCTTCACAGTGTACTGTGGCTTGAATTCAGTGTTTGTAGGCCATCAGACTATGTGTGTGGCCAATTACTTACTTACAGGTAACTTTAGACATTCTTTGATCGCCCTGGAGCTGATTAGTGGCCGAGTCTTTGCCATTTTGTCTTTACTTCAATATATTTGAATAGTAGTTTTCTGTTTTCTTCCACAACTTTCTGGTTTTGTTTGCCATTTTAAAGCATTTGATATCATTTTAGCTGGGCAGCCTATAATTTACTGCACTTTTTTATGTTTTCCCCTCTCTAATCAACTTTGTAATCAAAGTACGCTGTCCTTCTGAACAATGTCTGGAATGACCCATTTTAAGATTTTCAGAGAGAAATGCACAGTACAACATTTGCTTCCTTCGTCCTTAAATAAGGGACACTTGTTTGACACCAGTTTTTCCACAGAATAATTTACCTATTTATTTAAACTACATGCTGCTATTACAGGTGCATCTCAATAAATTAGAATATCATTTAAAAAGTTATTTTTGTTTTAGTAATTCAATACAAAAAATGAAACTCGTATATTATATAGATTCATCACACACAGACTGGTATATTTCAAGTGCTTATTTCTTTTAATTTTGATGATTATGGCTTACAACTAATAAAAACCCAAAATTCAGATCATATCTATTTTATATAGATATCTCAGAAAATTAGAATATTACTTAAGACCAATAAAAAATGTTTAATACAGAAATGTTGAACTACTGAAAAGTATGAACATGTACAGAATTCAATACTCTGTCGGGGCTCCCTTTGCATGAAATACTGCAGTGGCATCCGAGGCGATCAGTCTGTGACGCTGCTGACATGTTAGGGAAGCCCAGGTTGCTCTGATATCGGCCTTCAGCTCCTCTACGTTGTTTGGTCTGGTGTCTCATATCTTCCTCTTTACAATACCCCATAGATTCTCCATGTGGTTTAGGTCGGGCGAGTTAGCTGGCCAATTAAGCACATGAATACCATGGCCCTTAAACCATTTAATAGTGCTTTTGGCCGCGTGGGCAGGTGCCAAATACTGTTGAAAATTTAAATCAGCATCTCCATAAAGCTGGTCAGCAGAGGGAAGCATGAAGTGCTCTAAAACTTCCCGGTAGACGGCTGTGTTGACCTTGGACCGGATAAAACACAGTGGACCAACACCAGCAGATGACACGACTCTCCAAGCCACCATTGACTGTGCAAACTTTACACTGGACCTCAAGCAACTTGGATTCTGTGCCTCTCCTCTTCTTCCAGATTCTGGGACCTTGATTTCCAAATGAAATGCAAAATTTTCTTTCCTTTCATTTGAAAAGACGACTTTGGCCCACTGAGCAAATGTCCAGTCCTTTTTGTCCTTTGCCCAGGTAAGACACCTCTGACGTTGTCTCTGGTTCAGGAGTGGCTTGACACAAGGTGTCCGTTGTAGCCCATGGATACGTCTGTGTGTGGTGGCTCTTAAAGCACTGACTCCAGCTGCAGGTCCACTCTTTGTGAATCTCCCCAGATTCTTGAATGGGCTTCGTTTCACCTTTTTCTAAAATTATTTCCTTACATTCAACTTTCCATTAATGTGCTTGGATACAGCACTTTGTGAACAGTCAGCTTCTTTAGCAATGACCTTTTGTGTCTTACCCTCCACATGCAGGGTGTCAATGATTATTTTTAAAAATTTTGAAGATAAACACTTGAAATATATCGGTCTGTGTGTGATGAATCTATAATATACGAGTTTCACTTTTTATATTGAATTACTAAAATAAATCAACTTTTTAATTATATTCTAATTTATTGAATAAACATATTTTCATCTTTCACATTTTAATCAAATAATTGTGCAAACTACAAAATTCACAATTAATTTTTGTTTAAATGCTTTTCAATCTGAATAATATACTTACAAAAAAAATCCAAAATCATAGTGTTTATATTTAAATTTCTGGTATGATCTCAATTCGAGATCTGAAAGTTGCATGTTGCCAATGTTTATGTTGTTGTACTGATGAGCTTTATTGAAGCGTAAAATCCTTGATCCAAAACATGGTCTGGTAAACATATTAATAAAAGCTACATACCTTGTGCAGCTTCAACATTAGTTCCATCAAGTGGGTTGACAATTCCAGGGTAATCTTTTCCAAATGAGAGATGTTTAATCAAATGGGTCATGTTGATCTATGAATATTTAAGAAATGTAATTAACTTACACCAGTGATATAATAATTGATAACATACAGTATGACAGTATCAGACTTTGTAGAATATAAAAAAAAAAACCAAGAAGCAAAGCTTACATTATCCAGTCCATAACTCTGCAAATCATGAACTGGGAAGGAAAAAAAGTTTTGGCAAACATGTTATAAGTTGTTTGGTTGTGCAAAGTAACTCCTTGATTCTGATTAGTCAACAAAGTCACAATTCTGAAATAAAAGCAAAGCATAATAAAAGAGTGAGAAATCAAAGGTTTTTAGGTATAACAAATGTATGAAGGGGACTGTAAATCTATACAAGTAAAAGTTTGACTTACTTTCCACAGCATGAACTGCAGAAAGAAGAAAAAGGAGTCATGGTAATGTTTTTTTTTTTCTTTTGGGAAACAAGTGTCTTCACTTCAAATTTGTTTTACTCTTTTAATGGATTGGGAAAGTGTCTATTCTTTGTGTGTCTATTTTTCTGTTGTAATGAACAGCAATTTACAAAATAAAACTAAACTACACTGTGTTTGTAGTATTTCTATTAGTAAAACACCTTACACTAAAAGAAATAAGAAACCCCTGTTTTGAGATTAATTGGTGAAAATATTCGAATAAATATTCCTCCAACCAGTATAAGTATATATGTTGCTTGTACAGAAAATGTCCAACACGTCTTGCAATTCCACCCCCACCTCCCTCCAACACAGCACATTTGAAGGCCACAACATGATAATTTTATTTATCTGTACAAAAACATTTTCTCTCATTTTCTACATGGCTTTGGTATCACAGCACAGTTCTGAGTTAATTGTCAAAAGCCTCTAGTGTTTTAACATAATTTGTTCAAAGAACTTCCAATTATTGTCTTTTTTTCTACACACTGAAGACATCTTAGTTCCTTATATTTACAACATTTTGTTAAACAACTTACTATTACAAATACTTACTATACTTACTGTACTTAGAACCTTTTGTTTAAACCCATCCAGTTTTCAATTTATCAAAGGGAAGGAAAAGATTAGGAGCAAATCAACTTCTGAACGAATGTATGAAGACGAAATGACAAATGCCCCAGTCTTTATCAATTACAGAGTGAAGAAAGGGTGTTTTGTTTCATGTAATGTCCTGAAAACTACTACACCAAAATGGACAAGTCAGACAGCAGTGGTGCAGGCCCAGCTGAAAGCATGGCCATCTTTACCAGGGATACTCTGACTGGATCATGACAAGACCTGCATGACATTAATACCAAGGTATCGAAAATTGTCCACTCTCTCCACTAGGGTTGATTGATCTTCCTGGTGTCTACATGGCTCAGGGCTGTGTAAATAAGATGTAAAATGGAGGTATCTGTAGAGGGGTGGTATGCAATCTGTAATAGTCAAGTGCCAGGTAAGTAAGGAGCCAATAAAATCCTTGGCCAGTTTTTAAAAACATCAAAACTGATGTTACTGGACGATAGTCATTGAGGTAGGTGGGTGTGATTTCTTCTGGGACAGGAATGATAATGGACTTTTTGATGAATGTTGGAATTACTGACTGAATTACTGTTCTAGAGAGACATTGAATTACTCTGAATAGAGGTGGTATCTGGTCAGTACAGGACCTGACCTGTGATGCAGTCTGGTCCTGCTGCTTTACTAGTATTCAATATCCTGAAAGTATTCCTCATATCATGCTCAGAAACTGTGAAATGATTTCCCATTCTGACATTCTTTATCTGCATGCAGAAGTGTCTGTATTCACCATTCTGAAGGAGGGTGTCTTATAGACTGTCATTGTGTTATATGCAGTGGTGTGAAATCTCTGGATGGTTTTATCCACCCATGGTTTCAGGTTGGCAAACATTAAAATGGTTGTTTTCTGGAATGTATCAGTTACCCAGTAAAATCGCAAACAAGCTTAGATAAACATACTAATGTCATCAGAGCTGCACCTGAAGTTCCAATCTGCATCATCTTGCACAGGGGTGCATCTTTTCCACAAACGGCCGATGTGGGTGCTAGTTTAATTGTAATTGTGCAATTATAACCAAACTATTCTATAAATTATTCTATATATTCTATAGTGTCATAGTTTTGATCTCAAACTCAGATGTCTTCAGTATATAGCAGTATAGCAGTATATAGGGGACTGCATAATTCAGTCATTTCAGATTAATAGGGTAATATTGCAAGCCTGTGTTGAATTCCACACTCTGTTGAAGTTTAAAACAATTAATTAATCCCTAATTAGTATACTTGTAATTAATATTAAAAGTAATTAATTTCACTGTACACTGCTTTGGTTCACTTCACATTTGTTTTCAGTATGGACAGTCATAAAATTGTCTTCCCACCATAAATCAACTGAACCATGGTTAATTTTTATGTGGACCAAGACACAAAAAACTTGGCTCAGTTGTTTCTTTAAACCGGTCAAAATTAGCTAAACTAAAGAAAACAGTTTGGGCAGTCTAGATAAAAAGAGCCCCCTTAAAACATATAACACAAATAAGCAAAGCATATAAAGAGGGGTGGTTTACATGCACATATATATTCTGTACCATATTCAAATAAAGGATGCGCTTTAGAATCTAACTTATAACAAAATCTCAGATTCTACTCCTGGCTTGTTTGTTACAAATACATAGTTAATCTGAATAATCTCAAAAAACTGAAAATGTGAATCTGAGCTGATAAAGTAAACTAGCCTCAGTACGTACCATGAACATGAGACTGCTGAAAGCTCTTTCCAGGAGCAAAGTGAAAGTTACCAGCCACCTAAGTCAAGAAATAATTTTAGTCATATATTTTATCTAAAGCAACCTGCAAGAAATGTGATAAGCATTGAAGTAGCTGTATAAACAATTTGTTGCATAAATGCTGGCAAATGAAATTAACTTAAATGAAATGACATAAATAGGGACCGGTACGTAATTGGGTAAATACTGGACTACCGATAAGCTTCAGGACAAACAGTACTGTTATCGATACTCGCGTTGTTTTATCTCTGTATACTTCGGTGTTAATTTTAAATTAGAAGCTGCCTGTTTTTTTTTTTTTCTTCATACCTGAATGATGTCATCACGTGACCAAAGTTTGCTCGACATACGTGTGATATCCATGCGCATATGGAGTGTGTGCAATCAGTCATGTGGGCAATGTTGAAAATAGGGCTGCAACAACTAATCAATAAAATTTATAAAAATCGATGATGAAGTGAATGCTGTTTTCGATTAGTTGGTCTGCTCAAGTTACGAGTTAGATAACACAGCCGCTATCGAAACAGAAACCAGACTAGTGTCACGGATAAATGTAAAACGCGGTAAGAGCAAACTATCTCCTTATCATGTGAAATGGTGTAGTTTAATTAAGTGCTTTTGTGTGAATTGTTTGCTTGCTAACTTTGGGACAGTCGCACTGGACCTGTTCTGTCGTGACTCGCGAGCAACAGGTTGTGCAATCAGCTCGCTCTCAAACAAACACACAAAAAAAAATACAACAAAATAACAGCAGCTGTAAACGATTTAAATTTTTTATAACCAATGTATATATTTTTTACTTTCTTTATAAGCCTGTTAGCTTGCTGAGCTTTTCTGTTCCATTCTCTTTTTTTTAACATTTGTCTGCTACAGCATTTAACATATCTGTTTTCAAACGTGATTTACTGCGGCTTACTTCATTCACAGGCATGTTTTCAATGTTTTTATATTTAATTTATGCATATCATTTCATTATTATACTAAATGTAATTAATTAAATTCTAGATGCTTATATATGCTGTATATCTTTTTAGAGCATGGATGTCGAATCTGCAATTATTATTAAAAATATCTCTCAAATACTCTTATTTTTTTTACAGAAAGAAACAACCCAGCATGAGTGAATTTGTTCAAGGGAGAAATACCCCATCCACTTCTCAACAAGCAGCCACTATAGGCTTTAAAATGTCAAACAGTACACTTTTATACATAAATACACTGAGATGACCATCTGTGAGCAACAGTATGGTTTCATGCCGAGGAAGAGCACCACAGACGCATTATTTGCTTTGAAGTATAGAGATGGACAGAAGAATTGCATTGTGTTTGTGGATTTAGAGAAAGCATATGACAGGGTACCGAGAGAGCAGCTGTGGTATTGTATGAGGAAGTCAGGTGTGCAGGAAAAAGAGGTGGAGAAGGTGGAGGAGTTCAGGTACATGGGGGTCAACAGTGCAAAGTAATGGACAGTGTGTTAGAGAAGTGAAGAAAAAAAAGAGTGTAAGCAGGGTGGAGTGGGTGGAGAAGAGTAGCAGGAGTAATTTGTGATAGAAGGGGATCTGCAAGAGTGAAAGGGAAAGTTTATAGGACTGTGGTGAGACCTGCAACGTTGTATGATTTAGAGACAGTGGCACTGACTAAAAGACAGGAGGTGGAGGTGGAGGTAGCAGAGCTGAAGATGTTGAGATTTTCATTGGGACTGACAACAATGGACAGAATTAGAAATGAGTTTATTAGAGAGACCGTGCATGTAGGACGTTTTGGGGACAAAGTGAAAGAGGCCTGATCGAGATGGACATGTACAGAGGAGGGACATGGGGTATATTGGTAGGAGAATGCTGAAGATAGAGCCACCAGGAAGGAGAAAAAGAAGAAGTCCAAAAAGGAAGTTCACAGATGTGGTGAAGAAAGACATGTAGGTAGTTGGTTTGAAAGTGGCAGATGTAGAGGACAGAGTAGTATGGAGACTGAGATTATTTATTTTATATATATATATATATATATATATATATATATATATATATATATATATATATATATATATATATATATATATATATAAATAAATAAATTAATGAATAAAAAAAAATTATCCAATTATTAGTAACGAGTAATTCGATTAAAAAAATTAAATTGTATAAAATTAATCGACAAATAATTTTGCCTCAATGCTTCGTTTAGTCCATTTAACTACACACAATGAGAAATAGAGGAACGAGGAGAAAACTCCGTATCCACCATAAAAAAAAAAATGTCTCGCAACTCCAACTCTAAATGCATCTTCCCTGCAATAGCCTCAAGTAAATGTAACACTCAATACGAAAGAAGTTTTAGTTAGTACTGGTAGTCTTTGGTGACGCCACATCGGTTTTGAAATGTAACTCTAAATATGAATAACCCCACAGGAAACGCTAGGCTAGAAAGGGTTTCAGAGGAATTAGACAGTAACACAATATCAGACACAAAGAAGTAGTCCATTCACACATAATGAAGTTCAGCAATAATAAAATAACTTACATTTTTCAACATCTTTTTACATTGTCTTTTCGCATCAAATTATAAAGAGTAGTATCAATAACAGTATCAATAGGTTTCTGTATTGAAAAGAAGTATCGGTATCAACAAAATGTAAAGAATCCCATCCCTAGTCATAAACCTATATTGCTTTCAGTGTATGTTTGCTACCTTATTGACCTCGAGGAAACCATAGACCTGGCAACCTTCATTCTTCTGCTCTTGCATCTTCTGACTGAAGCCCTCTCTCTTGCACTGCTCAATGGTGTCAGGCGTCTTAAAGGCCCAGCCACGGCGACGGTATGCCTCACGCACATCATCACATGTGTTACAGCACCTATTTATCACAAAGAATTCAGTAGTTCTTTGGCTCAATTATCTGTTGGTTACATTATTTATTACATTAAATAGTAAGTTTGAATTACAATAATGTCACAGCCATCTGTGGCCATAAATAAAAGACAGCAAACGTGGCCTCTGAAGCAATAACACCTTAAAAAACATTCTGTAATTTATGTATGTAGAAGAGGATAATTAGCGCTTTCCTGAAATGTGTTCAACTATGTCAATTTTAAAAGACACAGTTGCTTGGAGCAGGTACATGCTGGCCGTCACACTTGAATTCTGTTAATTATCAGGATATACAAGTCAAAACCCAGTAACTTTTAACAGAATGACCTTGGGAAAAAAAGGATCTCAAACATGCATCCCAATCAACAAAGGAACATAAAAATATTAACTCCCAAGTTGTAGAAGAAACAGCAGTACAATAGTATTAATATAGATTTATACAAATATAGAGATCTATACCAAACATGTGTACACATGCATGCCAACTAGGGCTGCACGATTAATCGAAAAATGAATCTCGATTCATACATACATTCGATCTTCTTTTTAAATGACGGCGATTCACGTGCATATATAGTATTTCCCTGTATTCAGATGCTGCATTCACGTGTTCACGTATTTACTTACAACAATCTAAGATGCTATATCAGTCAAACTTACTCACACTGTGTAAAACCAAACCCTATTTATCCACCAATCAGACCCGATCGTTTCTCTCCTCCCTCGTCCTTATTTGCGGCGTTCTGCTGTCACTCACATGACGTGTATCAAAGCGGCAGACCCGAATACATTGGTGGATTTAGAGCGGTAACATTGGTTTCATTCAAAAGAGAGGAAAAAATGAGTGCCAGTTCGGAAATTCCTGGTGGCGACGATGCAGCAACATTGGTAACGAAAAAAGGAGCACATTGCACCGTGTGGAATTTTTTCGGGTTTAAACCTGACGATGATGCGCAACGAGTCGTAATCTGTAAGCAGTGCTTTGGCATTGTGGCAGCCCCGCAAGGTAACACCACCAATCTCTACAACCACCTCAGACGTCACCACAAAATACAGTGCGAGTTAGCCATGAAAGACAAGGAGCCACACCAAAAATACCAGCCGCCAGACCACACAAACTTCAATAACTCAGACATTACACGGTGCATCCCCATACCCCTCAAGTTCCCAGCGGCACAAAGACATAACAAACGTCATCGCTCATCACCTAGCTAAAGACATGGCTCCAATAAACACTGTTGAAAACGAGGGATTTAAGGCAATGATAAAGACTTCAGACAAGCGCTACTGTCTGCCCTCTCGCAACTATTTTTCATCCGTTGCGTTGCCAGGTCTATATACTCAGTGTCGCATGACAGTCGAGAAAGAACTGCAAAATGCAAATTAACACTACTTTTATTATACTTGAAAATCCTGTGTAGCACTGTTTTTACTTGAGTGCAATAAATGTTTTGGTTGAAAACATGAGAATCGTGTGAGAGAATCGTGATCTCAATTCCCATGGAGAAAAATTGTGACTCACATTTTAGCAAGAATCGTGCAGCCCTAATGCCAACCTATTTTAAAAAGGTGCAAAAAATTAAATAGCATCGTTTAAATAGGACTTTCTTTTTGATACACAGCTCTTTGGTCTTTATGTTGGTTCATCCTTTGTAACAACAAATGAAATGAACCACAACAGTTCTCACAGGTGAAACCAAGAACTCATACCAAGAACAGATGTACAAAGCTTATAATTGATTAAATAATCGAGCTAACAGTATTTTTTAAATAAAAAAATAGGGTGGATCCAAACATAGGTGCAATGTTCTTTAAGTAGTTTAAAACAGTGGTCCCCAACCTTTATTGTGCCATGGACCAGTTGTCAGGCAATATTTTCACGGACCGGCCTTTAAGGTGTGGCGGATAAATACAACAAAATAAAATGATATGACCGGCACAAAAACTGGTATTTTCTAAATATGAATACTGTGTTGTTTTTTGTTCATTTTGCTAGCTTGGGGGTTTGAATTTAGCGGTAATGTATTATGCGTTACCGGCCGGAGCAGCCCCTTTAAGAAGGTAGAGTATTACCTTCTTAAAGGGGCTAGATGGAGGTATGTGATGCAAGCATCATGACATGCATCAAGAGTGAGTCATAGACAGATGTGGTGGAGAGAATCTGGTCATTTTCCAAAATAAAACATTGCTCAGAATCAGATAATAAATAAAACATAATTTAAGTTATGTATTCTTTCTGTGTGGCCCGGTACCAATTGACCCACATGGCCCAGGGGTTAGGGACCACTGGCTTAGAGTATTAAAAACTAAGTATTAATATATGGTACATTAAGAAACAAATAGAAATGTGCGATTTAGATGCAATTAAATATTTTAATCCATTGACAGCCCTAATATTAATATGATGTGAGGTCCAGTTACCAGCGTGACACTAAAACAGTTAGTAGTAATAACTACTTTTTACTTGAGTACACAATTTAACACATCAAGATCTTTATGATAGATCATAATTTTATATTCATGTTCATTTATTAATTCATTTATTAATATAGCAGACCTTATTGCTTGACATAACTTCAATAATCCATTTTGCTTTAATAGGGCAAACAGAATGATGCTTAAAAGAATATCAAGAACTGGCTCAAAGTTTTCTTTTAATATTTTATGCCATTTTGCGATTTCAAGTGCACATTTTTTTGGCTTGCTACTGCTTGTTTTTTTTTTCCCCACTGCTCCAAATAACAGTATTTACACCACTCCAGCTGGCACTTGTCTTTGTGATCTTAAGCTTGTGTGCAATTGCTTGGCATTGGAAACCCATTTCAGGACCCTCCCAAAGCATAGTTTTTGACGTTTTGGAACTGTATAGTGACCCCAGCAAACCTAAATAAATATAATATTTAATGATAAATACAACAAACCCAATATTTTTAAACGTTTCACACACTGTAAGAAATGCTAATGTAGTTTTGCTTTTTGGTTAACTTGCAGACAAGTCTGGCAACAATTCTATATAACAACAGCTATAACGATGAACAAATACATACACAAACAGGCCCCAGCTCAGATAGTTAAAAAATACTCACTTCAAAGTATCTGTTTCTGCTCCATAACAACTTTCACAGCGATCTGGATCCAGCTTACTAGGGTCAAATATCTCACCCTCAACTTTGCCCAAATCTGCAAAGAATCAAATAGTATCAGAGAGCCTTGCTTGTTGTGTTACATCCATTTTAGTTGGAGGTATTTGAAAATCTATCTACATCAAGTATATATTTAAATATTAATTTAATTAATCAAATGGATTAACAAACCATGCTTCTCTGCTTCACTGCTGACCGGTTTGCCATCCTTGTCCAGTCTTAGCTTGAAGAGGTTGTGCTCCACATCCAGTTGCTGGTCTCCTGCTACATCCATGGCATCAATGCTCAAATCTGAGAAACATGAATGACAGGAACAGTTGAAACTTATATGTAAAAGTGGATGATAAGTCCATAGCTACATTTCACATCTGATATATTATATGTATACGATAGGGACCCTGAATATTTGAAGATTTGATACTTCAATAAGAGGAACCTGATTCTAAAAATCTCACTGTTGAATCTTTGCAGAGGTGTCATGAAACAAGGACCATGCTATTTTGGCTATATGGGTGCTCAATGTTCGATTTCACATAAAACTACTGGTTTCCTCCCAATAAGTTAATATACAGCCTACTCTGATAATACTATAAATAAACGTAAAAAGAAAGAAGCTTTTAAAAATATTTTTAATGTGTGTGAACAAATCCAACCACCCCGTGACAGATTTAAGTTTCCCTTTCCATGATCTGTGACTGACACAGGAGCATCTTGGTTGCAGAGATTTAAATATTTAAAGTCTGGTATATTCTGTAAATTTATATAAATTTAATTAATTAATTCTGTAAATTAATTTTGAATGAATTAACTTTAATTTTAACTTAAAAAAAATAAAATGGCATTGTCCGTTTTGTCTATCACTTTACAGGCAGTTTTGGTCGCTTTTTCTGTGTGCTGCGTATAAAAGAAAATCAATTCTCTGCCCGTAATCCCCCACCCAACACACACACAAACACATGCACACACACGATTGGATTGGCTGTCGAATATAGGCAAGACTTGGCGATTCTGATTAGACTATGTAAATCCTTAGTCGGGGACACCCCTAGTATTTAGAAACACAGAGACAAGACATTACTTCATAGAGCCATGTCAACAATGGCAAGGTTTCTCAGTAGAAGCATGTGGGAAAATGTACTTACAAGCACATGGCATATGGGGAAATGTGACATCAATGTTGATCTTTAGCTTGTCTCCTCTTGAAGTGTCCACAAAGAGTTCAGGATAGACCTGTAATCAAAGACGTTGCCTAAAAATATGATCTTTATGTTATATGTAGCTGTCATTACAATAGCATGGTCAGTGTTGTCCTGTGTATCCAATTACAGGCAATGTAACTAACATTAACTTTAGCAAGTGCTAAACAAAATTAGGTTGTTTCACAGTTCACTGTTTAACACCCCAGTGGTCTCAGAGTGGTGTTTTCATATGTATCAATTTATTTTTAATGAACCATACTCAGTTCTGTTATAATAGCCCTGAAAGGAAATCAGCTGCACACGACATTAGTGATCCTCAGGAACGCAGTTTTTTTTTTCTCCAAGTATTTTAGCATTGATGTGTTCTCAGTACCCTATTCAGACCACAACCTTAGTGTAATAGCTATAAGTTGCTTTACACTGTGCATGCAAGTATAAATATTAACTGTAATACCTTGATGCATACTCTACAGCATGTGTGTATACTGCAGGAGAGCACATGCTGTAGAGTATGCAAATGAAGCCTGGCACTAAACAACACATTTTTACACTTTTTGTATTTGATAATAGTTTAATTCATTTTAAATAAATTTTATATGAATTAAACTACAGTCGAACCCACTTATCTCGACCTCGGTTAACTCGACTTCGGGGAGGGAGCATGCACCTTTTCATTAAATAACGCACATCATGTACATAAAAAAATTTCAAAGCACGTTAATATATTGCCCCATATTGGTTTTCGTTTATCTCGATCCTCGGTTATCTCGAAGCTTTTTGGCGTCCCCTAGGCCAGCGATATAACCGGGTTCCACTGTATTATTGCCAAATTCTGCTACTTAATTCAAGGCTTTTATTTATTTTGTAGCAGGAAAGGTCTTTTACAAACTCTATATGACTTTGAGTATGCTTTCTGCACTGTACTGTACTGTACTGTACTAAGCACTAAGCTCAGTGACCTGGGTATCTGCACCTCCACCTGCAGATCGATTCTGGACTTTCTCACCAACAGACCTCAATCTGTCAGGTTGGGCAACCAGGTATCCTCAACCCTCATTCTAAACACTGGCATACTGCAAAGCTGTGTTCTGAGCCCACTACTCATCTCCCTGTTCACCCACGATTGTGCTCCTCTGTATAACTCCAACATCTTCATCAAGTATGCAGATGACACCACGTGGTCAGCCAGATCGACAACAACGATGAATCGGCCTACAAGGAAGAGATCCCTAATCTGACAGCATGGTGTGCCAACAACAACCTGACCCTCAACGCTACTAAGACCAAAGAGCTCATTGTGGGCTTTCGGAAATCCAACAGCAGGAGACATCTACCAGTCAAGCGAGTCTCCAGCTTTAAGTTCCTGGGAGTTGACATCTCTGAGGATCTGTCATGGCAGCAGAACACTTCAGCCCTGGTTAAAAAAAGCACAACAGCGCCTGTACTTTTTTTATTCAGGTCTGTGCGGCAGTAATGGGGAGTCGAGGACAGAGCAAGACTAGTTTCTCAAAGTGGAAATCTGCTCATTATTTCACTTTAGTTGAGTATAAAGACAAAAACTTTTAAGTCAAATGTAAGCTGTGTCTTTCTGGTTCGGAGCTCGTATCTACTGCGATAAACAGCAACTCCAATCTGTTAAAGCTCCTCCAGAAACTCCATGCTAGAAGCCAGAAGCTAACCCGGTGTTCTGTTTTACATTGTTGATATTTTTTATACTTCAGCTGTGAAAGGAACATTTTTTAAAAGCTCAACACAACAGCAGAAGCCACTTTAGTTTTTAATTGTGAATATATTATTCAGCTTGTTTTGTTATTTATTTCAGAAATCCTTGTGATATATTCAGTTTGTGCTGCTCTGACTTTAATAAAATAGTGTTTAAAAATGACTTTGTGTTTAAGTCAGTTTTGTGTTTGTACAGACCATAACGCATAAAAGGGCATTAATGGGAACATTAAAGAACGTTCTTTAAAAAAGTAACTAAAAAGTTACTTTTAACAGTAATGCATTACTTTTTGGTGTAAGTAATCAACAAAGTAACTAAGTTACTTTTTGAATGAAGTAACGAGTAACTGGAACTAGTTACTATTTTTTAGTAACAAGCACAACACACTATATATATATATATATATATATATATATATATATATATATATATATATATATATATATATATATATATATATATATATATATATATATATATACACACACACACACAGTGCCCTCCACAATTATTGGCACCCCTGTTTAAGATGTGGTCGTGGACTTCTAAAAATTCTCCTTTTTTTTAAAACAACATAGAACCCAAATGCAAAAAAAGAGAAAAATCCAACCTTTCATTTAAGTACATAACTTTGGTGGTAAAAAAAATCATACATTCAGAGAAAAAAAAACTTGAAATCATGTGTCCCACAATTATTGTCACCCCTAACAATTCCTCTGAAAATTTAATTTTTAATTTTTTTTTTTTTTTATATTTTTCTGTAGTTGCTAAGGTTGGTCAGGGTATCTAGGGACTTTTAATTAGTAATTCATGATTTCCTGTTTCCCTGGGGTATAAATATGATGTGACACAGAGGCCTAATTCTCTTACCCATTTGTCAACATGGCAAAGACAAGAGAACACACCATTCAAGTAAGGCAGATGTGTGTCGACCTTCATAAGTCAGGCAATGGCTACAAGAAAATAGCCACTCGCCTTAACTTGCCGGTATCTACAGTCAGAGGAATCATTAAGAAGTTTAAAACAACTGGAACAGTGACAAACAAGGCTGGAAGAGGTCCCAAGTTTATCTTGCCACAACGCACAGTGAGGAGGATGGTAAGAGAAGTAAAAAAATTTCCCAAGCTCACCGTCACAGAATTGCATCAAAGAGTGGCATCTTGGGGTCACAGAGTCTCCAAAACAACCATCAGACGCCTCTACATGCCAACAAGCTGTTTGGGAGGCATGCAAGGAAAAAGCCTTTTCTCACTAACACTCACAAACGTAAACGCCTGGAGTTTGCTAAGCGGTACTGGGACTTCAACTGGGATCGTGTGCTTTGGTCAGATGAGAATAAGATTGAGCTTTTTGGCAACAAACACTCTAAGTGGGTCTGGCGTAAAACAAAAGATGAGTATGCCGAAAAGCACCTCATGCCCACCGTGAAGTATGGTGGAGGATCTGTGATGCTGTGGGCCTGTTTCTCTTCCAAAGGCCCTGGGAACCTTGTTAGGGTGCATGGCATTATGAACGCTTTGAAGTACCAGGATATTTTAAATAAAAACCTGATGGCCTCTGCCAGAAAGCTGAAGATGGGTCGTCATTGGGTCTTTCAGCAGGATAATGATCCAAAACATGTGGCAAAATCTACACAAAAGTGGTTCAGCAGTCACAAACTCAAGGTCCTCCCATGGCCATCTCAGTCCCCAGACCTCAACCCAATCGAAAACCTGTGGGGCGAGCTAAAGAGAAGAGTGCATAAGAGAGGACCCAGGACACTGGATGATTTAGAAAAATATAAGCTGCGGGTGTCTACACTGAAACTAATGAACTTTACACAGGCTTTAACGAAAGGTGTAACAAGTGAAATATGTTGTGGCTCCTTTAAGAGCAGAGCGGCATTTTAAGAATAATTCCGGTATTAATGCATGTGTGTATGTCTGAGGAATATGTCCTTATTATTTTCTGATGCTCATTTCTAAGTTTCTTTGACTAACCCGTAATGCTGTTGCCAAGAAAAATAAAAAAGAACGAGTTTTGGAAACCTGTTTGTGCTTATATGATTTCTGTTGCAACTGGAGTTAGCGAGCTATCCCATGACCCAGACTCAATGCGTTACAATGTTACGACTTGTATCTAAACAGTAGCTGACCAAGTAAGTCATTGTTCACTGTCTTTCTCCTTCCTTTCACAACCACAGTGGTACCTTGACCTATGAGTGCATTAATGTGCGAGTTTTCCGAGGTACGAGCGGTCACTCGGTCGATTTTTTGTTTTGTTATGCGGGCAAAAAATTGAGGTACGAGCTCGAGACGCCGCTGCTAGATGGCGAAGTGAAGCCAGAAAGCGAAGACTGTGACAAGCAAAGAAGAAAAAGTAAAAATTTGAAAGTTTATTGATACGTAGTGTACAGAAGTGATAGCAAAAAACGAGTTTTCCCTCCGCTTATCGCCTCTACCACCCCTCCACACACACACACACACACACACACACATTCACCCCCCACCCCCCCACCGGCGTTTTCGTTAGCTCAAGTCGTCTCATCTCCAAGGAAAATACACTGAATAAAACCTTATTCTATCTTTACATACTCTATTATGTTTTTATACAAGATTTGTTATTTAGAAATGTATTTTCCAATTTAATAACATGGAAAAAAAAAACGGGGTGTCATTTTGAGGGTTGGAATGGATTCATGCCATTTTAAGTATTTTCAATATGGAAAACTAATTTGATGTTTGTCACTTTTTTTTGTCACACTCTCAGCTCACAGTTACCAATTTCACTAAGAGACAACAGATTATTCAGGTATGCCTGATTAAACATAAGTTCCTACACCAGAGCTATCAACAGAACTGTTTTCCCAACACACTGGTCTTTAAAATGGTCCAGCTGCTGGCTCCACTTTACACATAGTGGTGCCAAACCTGCTTCAGAATCATGCAACATGTATACAATTAGGCCTTGAATGTGCAATACCATGCCTAAATGTAGAATAACAGATAAACTAGTTACAAACTCTCTCCAGAAACCACTAATAATCTGTTACTTCCTTTAAAGCTTTATTTTATTTATAACATCTCTATAGACATTTAATAAGAGGTACATAAGAAAATATGGTGTAAGCACCATTTTTTCTGTTTTTTTTTTATTTTATTTTTTTTAAGTGGTGCATAGAAAATATTTAAATTGCAGAATTGTAACTAAATTCATAAAAGGGTGATTTTAAAAAATGTGGTGGCCTCTGACTCTCTCACTCTTTATTTCTTTCAATTTACAAGTACATTTATTTGTTAAAGATATGTAATAGAAACAGCAAAACAAAAAAGAACCACTCATTCCACCACTGCAGCATTAATAAGAAAGTACAGGTAGGTACCGTTATTTCTGAGAGGGTCATGTATATGTTATAAAACTCCAAATCATTTTGCAGACTACAGTTAAAAGTATATATAAAACATAAACAAACACACACACACACACACACACACACACACACACACACACAGTGTGCATTGTCTTGCAGTCCTGTCTCTTACCAGAATTGATTACATGTGAGTGTTGCATTGGGTATAAGCTTTAGGGTGTTCTCTTACCTCTTTGGTAAGATAATATTGCAACTCCGAGACAAACAGGATGAGCATAATAAGCCCACTGACGATCGTTACTGTCAAATAAACAAAAAAAACAAATAAAAAAAAAAACGTTAACAGGCATTTTGAAAACTGATTATGCTAATTGTAAACAGGTTTCACTTTATTTAAGCTTGCAAAGAATTATTAAAGAGTAATTAGTTCGGTACGGTGTGTCAAGGTTCATTTCTGAAGATCGGAACTAGATGTTCTAATAGAATGATAAATTATCAGTTTAGACAAACAATAACGCTACTTAGCTAGCTACAGTCAAGCGGTTTAAAAGGTTGCGATGTCTGATTCTGCAGCGTTTGCCTGCAGTTTCACTCACCCGTGGCTCCACCACACGTTTTGATTCTAAAATCTTCTAGAGTCTTTGGATAGGCATCAAATTGTTTAAGTTTATTTAATGCATCCATCTTCCCTTACACTCCTACAGCAGTGACGTTTCCGCCTTGGGTAGTTCAACTGGTTCTCTTCCGGTGTCAGGCGGAATTGTGTTTATACAGTTGTGCGCCTGCAGATGGCACTGTTTTTTACAATATGTAAAAAAATAATTCATTCAGTCAGTCAGTAATTAAGTGCTCAGATGTGTCAATCTTATTCCTGAAAAAAAGAAGTACATCGAAAAAGCTACGGAACAGAAGTATTTTACTTTCAAATGTATTGTATTAAACTCAGTTTAAATGTCAAAAAAAAAAAATAAATAAAAATCAGTAAACTCATTGACAACTGAAGGCTTCCATGCAACAGTAAGTGATTTTCATAAAAGTTAACCTCCAATCATAATTTGAGCATCTGTATGAATTAAGTAGGTTCGTAGAGTATAAGGACTCAGGATCATTGTTATCTCAGAAATAATTTATAAATCAAAGAGTGCAAGCAAGAACTGTCTGAACCAACGGTCACCTACATCTGCACTTTCATAAACATCCTCATAAACCATAATGATTCGAATAAATGTCTGTGTGCGTGAAGGTTTTATCATGAGAAACCTCGGTAGGTTTTGGGGCAATGTTTTGTGTACAAATGTTGACTTGAGGATAGGGTAATAAGCTTAAAACAATAAAATCATAGTTCGACCCAAAGATTAAACTGTTAGACATTCCCCACACAAATATTACCTAATGCATTTTTAATTAATGTTTTTATTCGAAAAGTAACTTTTGAAAGTAAGCCGATTTCATCACAGGAAATAAAACTAATCTATAGATACAGTATTTGTATTAAATGTATTTTATTTCCAGTAGGTGGCGAACATTCTCCAAGTCATTGATTGCTGTATGAAGAGAAGAAGAAGAGGACAGCGGAAGTCTCTCTGAAAGGGAAGAACATGGCGGCTCTCCGGATGGTTGTGTTGTCCGGGTGCGGTAAGACCTTCCTTACCGCACCAAAAACGTTGCCCATGCCTCGGGTATGATGAAAAGATTTCTTAATATAAGATCCTTAATTATATTCTATAATATTTCCAGTATGACGACTATGAAATACATGCTGTCTTCGTGTGCACCTAAGCTAGATACTGCATGTAAGCTAATCTAAGCAAGGTCACATTGCCATTTGAATGAGGAGGTTTGTTCACTTGGCTAATACTGATATTTCAGACAAAATATATTTTACCTAACCCGAATGGTCAATTATTAAGTGATGGCTCGAGTTTTTGGTTTGGCGTGAGCCTTTTTATCAGCTTAAACTGGATGGTATTGTTTGCGTCTATGGCCTGGTGTTTTTGTCTCAGTTTGTGGTATATCATTTGCCTGCACAATTTCTTAAATTGTATTTTTAATACAACACAACCTCAATTGCCGTGTACTTCTAAGTGAATTAAGAGGATTTATTCTTGTGTTATCAGAAACCTTAATGATCTTTTTAAGTGTCTTTTATAGTGCAGTCTTTATAACTTCGCAGCCCTAACGCATATTACTGTGAATAAAAAAAAAAAAAAAAATATATAAATATATATATATATATATATATATATATATATATATATATATATATATAAATATAAAAGCTGGCAGTTGATACCATTCCCACTTTCAAAATACTCTACTTCTCTGACTGTGATGGCACTCATTTTTATTTGGGCAGCATAAATTGAGTTTATCTCAAGTGTTTAAATACAGTGACCCTAGGTTTGTAATACAAGCTTTAGGTACTGTTGATTTAACTCAACAGATCTTGTGCTTCACATTTACAGAATAATTTACATTTCATAATTCACATATACAAATTTGACATTATGGATCACACCTGTTACTTAGATTAGTGTTTATCATCAGCTTTTTGTAAACAAGCTTGAGATAATTGATTAATGTTAATTGAATGTGCCAAATAATAAAGAAATATTATTCAGTTAAAACCCTTCTTCACATTTACCCATTAAAAATGCCAAAGAAAATGTATTTTTATTTGTCCTCATAGGAATTGTTGTCCTATGTCTGCTTTAAAAAGTATGTAAATCGTAAAAAGCGTAAAAAGCATTTCACTGCATGTCGTACCCTGTATGTATGTGTATGTGACAAATAAAATTTTATTTTGATTTGAAATCGCAGATTTTCTGCCTCATGAAGCCAACGAACTACACCTTTTTACAATGCTCTTGTGTGGCATCACTGTGCAGCAGAACCAAGGAGGAAAGCACATGTTTGCAAACCTGAGATTACAATTGCTCACCATTTGTGATTAGTAGCTGAGAGAGAATATGGCCAGTTTTGTTCTTTAAACTCTTAGTTTGAAGGGCTGTATCATTGTCTGGAGCCATACTTGTGAGTTCTTTACAGTGGGTAATGTTTTGGGGCCCCTGTTCAGAGTTTTAATCAGAAGAATATTTAATGTGTCTCAAAATGATTTCCAGAATTTATGTTGTGATAGAAAAGATTTTTAATACAATAACAAAGATGATACAATTAAAGTGATGGGAGAAATTGAAAAGAATTGTTTGACACAGATGTACTGAAAATTGTTTGATTTAATATCATGAATGATATGAAACCGTTTACATTTGACATGTGACATCTCAACCAGAGGAAAAGTGATATTACTCTGATTACTCTATTACTTAAGTACAAGTAAAGTTACCATTCAGAATATCTACTATTTTTGAAGTGGGTTTGTATGAGGTTGCTTTTGCTTAGTCAGTGTATTACTTGCAGTAGATAGCAATCTCCTGTTTGAAGGAGCAGTAGCACAGTGACAAAAAAATTAAAAAAAATTATCCTCCAAAAAGAAGGCTTGTTGCTCATCTGATCAGCTCTCTGGTTCTGTCTCTGCATTGAAGTCATGGACTGAAAAATAAGCATGAACCAAATGTTTAAAAAACACTTAAAAATGTGTAGTATAAAACTGAAAAACAAATTTAAAGTTATCAGAATTGCAAACAAAATTTTTTTGTGCTTATATTACATTTTTGCACATTTATTTATTTATTTATTTATTTATAACTTTGTTTCTGTTTTTTACATTAAATTTTACATTTGCAAATGCATTTGCATTTATGTTTACAAGTTTTCCAAAAACTTGTATAGTCGAATGTAAATCAGGGGGAGTCATCTTTGGCATCCATGTTGTCGGGCTGAAGTGTGAAGCTGTTGGTGTATAAATGAGTCGCCACCGGCTCGCTTAATAGGGGCAAACTTACACTTCTAAAGAACATTATTAATTTTTATCACCACATTATCTATGTAAAGCTGCTTTGAGACAATGTTCATTGTTAAAAGCGCAATACAAATAAAAATTAATTGAATTATGAATGAGGATCCTCTGCTTCATCTGTCTTGTTACGCTGATTGTTAGACAGGGATCGGAGGCTTAGTTTGATACCATGCAAATCTATTGATTGTAAACTTTGACTTTCAATGTGTAACGCTTTCTGGCACCACAGAGGGGGTGATGCTGCCTGATTGGCTAAAAAAATGGTAGAATTGTGAGAAATAAAGTCAAAACTTTTTTTTAATGTGTGTCGGAAACGGGCTTCCATATTAATAATCTTCTCGCCCCTTGCTGTTTTCTCCTCGTTCTTCGAGTTTCAGTTCAGCGGGTGGTGTGTCAGTAATAATGCTCTGTGGTGAAGCATTGTATAAACGAAGCATCGTGGCAAATTATTTGAATTTTTGTATTTAAGTTACTCAAGTAATCTTTTCAGCCCTAAAGGATATTAATGTATGTGGCATGTCTTATAGGTCAACATGTCCTTTGCCAGTTTGCCAAAGGGGAAAAAGATGGCCCTTACTACACTGGGAGTGTTAGCTACAGGAGGAACAGGACTAGCTCTGCTGCTCCATCAGTCAGTCAGGGCATCTGAATTGGAGCTGCATCCTCCCAGTTACCCCTGGAGCCATAATGGTTTACTGTCTGCTCTTGATCACAACAGGTATTAAATGCCTTAGTGTAAACTAAACATATTCCTAGAAAAATGGCTGCTAGGATAAATGCCTAATTTATTTTAAACATCAATTATTAGAAGTGCTACACAAATAAATGTGAATTGATTATAAAAAAGAATCACATAATGTAAAACTAATTGTTGGAAGTTTAATGTTTAATTTTCTTTCTATGTGTAGTATTCGTCGTGGGTATCAAGTCTACAAGCAGGTGTGTTCAGCTTGCCACAGTATGGAGTATCTGGCTTTCCGTAACTTGGTGGGAGTTTCTCACACAGAGGAAGAGGCTAAAGCATTAGCTGAGGAGGTACCACTGTTCTCTTATTCACAATATTTTTTTGAGGTAACACCTGTTCAGAACACTTTTTGATTTAAATAGAAAACAGGTTTATAGTTATTTGCAAAGCTGAGCTCCGCTGCACAACCCAGTTAAAACAAACAAACAAACAAATACCACAGATCCTCAGGTCACGTATATGCCAATAAGCATGCCTGTGTTCTTTGTTTAGCCATTGTGTCCACCCAATCGTAACATGGTAACCATATATAATTTTTATATATGTATGTATACAAATATAAAATAACCAGGGTTTTTTTTGCCAGCCAGATACCATATGGATGTTAACATGATTGCTTAAATCCCTTGCAGATTGAAGTTCTTGATGGACCTGATGAGACAGGAGAAATGTTTACCCGGCCTGGTAAACTTTCTGATTATTTTCCCAAACCATACAACAGCCCAGAAGCTGCTCGTGCTGCCAACAACGGCGCTCTGCCCCCTGACCTCAGTTACATTGTTAATGCAAGGTAAAATATGTCTACTTTTACCAAAGGACATGCTATAACCATATGGTTGGAATATGGCCACAAAACATAATTACAAAACACCCTAAACTAATTGTGCCTCTGCAGAATAACACACCTACCTAAATTAGACTTGATCAAAACACTAGGTTACAGTAGTTTGTCAAAATTGGGCCAGTAATTAAAGTACTGGTTGCAATTATTTGTTTAGATTTTGGCGACTGATTGACAAGAAAAAAAAGAAAGCAGCCTTCAAGGAAAATCTGAAGATATTTATCTACAATATGGTTTTCTCTATATGAGCAGTTCACATGCTCCATTAACACATTCCAATTAGCTAATGAGTCAATGAAGCCCTTAAAATTGCTTCAGTATCTTAAAACTAATCATTAAAAAGTCAACATTTAAAAGACAAGCCCCTCACAAACACCCCACCAGCCAGTCTGTGAGAATGATTTAAAAATGCAACTGGTCCTTGTTGACCTCTGTCTTACCAGGTCTAGAAATGGTAGTGTATTCGTGAACTTGAACTTGTGACCTTATTAGTAGACATGGAAAAAAAATGGTTCAACCAGTGAGAGAGAAATGTTTTCAGACCAAGTACTTTTGAGACAATTTTAAAGAACACATCACTTGCAATATACAGTCTTCTAAATTAGATTTAAAAAAGGCTAATACAGCCATTAGACTGAATGATAGTCAATTATAATGTACCTATGGAAAACATCAGATTATACAAAAATGTAGAGCTGCAACAACTAATCAATAACAATCGATGATGAAACTCGTCAACGAATGCTGTTATCGATTAATTGAACTGCTCAAGTTATGGTCTTAGTGTAAAAGCAAGATAACACAGCAGCTTGTGAAATGGTGTAGAGTACAGGGTCAACCGGCAGCAGGAACAAGTGTCATCCAACCATGGGTGCATTTCATATTAAACGCATCAAAGAACTTATGCAAAAGCGGGACCTGTGTGGGATGGAACTATTACAGTGATCCTCTGGTGAAGACGAAACATCAGCACGGTAAGCAAAAACTGTATAATCCTCATCATGTGAAATTTTATGAAGTGCTACTGTGTAAACTGTTTGTTTATTAACTTAGGGAAAGTCGCACTGGATCTGTTCTTTCGTGACTTACATGCATCGGGTTGCGCAACCACCTCGCTCGCGTTATAGTGATGGATTTAAATAAAATGGTGCGAACAAACACTAAATCTGAAAGCAACAAATAACAGCAGTGGTAAATTATTACATTTTTAGTCACAGTTGTGTTTTTTAACGAATGATTATGCATTTTATTTCTTCCTTTATTGAATCAAGTCTGTTAGCTTGCTGCGTTTCTTTATTCCATTCTCTTTTTATAGCATTTGTCTACAACAGTTAACTTTGTTTTCAAACGTAATTTACTGCGGCATTACTACGTTCAAATGCTAATCAGTGTTCGTATATTTAATTTATGCATATCATTAAATTATTATGCAAAATTAAATGTATTATATATTCTAGATGCTTTTCTTTACAACTGAACAAATGTCTTTTTTTTTTAACAAAAATTGGCAAATTAATAATGTATTATGTTTTATATTGATTTTTTTAAGCATAGTTGTCAACTTGCCATCTGCAAAATACAATACAATGTTGATTTATACAAATTGCTTCACCTTGCATACACAAATGCTGTTTTTTGTCTTTTTTACAGAAAGAAACAACTCAGCATTGGATTTGTTCAAAGGAGAAATCCCTCATGCACTTCTCAACAAACATAAGCTTTAAAATGTCTAAATTTAAGATGGTTAAACTGACTGGTTTTTGCATTTTTAAGTACACTTTTATACATGACTACCTTGAATTATAATATTGTATATACTTATAATAAGCAAAACATCTCATTTATAGTTTTTATCCGATTAATCAAAATAATCGTTAGTTGCAGCCCTACATCATTTAATTATTTTGTCCCAGTTGGTTATCATACCTAAATAAATAATTTAAAAAATTAAATCTTAAGCATTGCATTGTGTATAAAACCAAATCTCTTAATAAAAAAGTTTACAGTTTCCATTTGTGCATTTTCTTTTTTTTTTTTCTTTCTTTCTTTTTTTTTTTTGTTGTGTGTTTAACCAGCTTCTTTGTGTAAAAGAGAATGCATATTATAACTAGGGCTGTCAATAAGTTGAAATATTTAATCTAGAATAATCACATAATTTGTCATGAGTTAACTCGTGATCAATTGTATCTTGACCACATATTTATCTGTTCTGAATGTACCTTGAATTAATAATTGTATAAAATTACTCTAATGAACATGGACAAGTATGGATGCTTTATGCAAATGTAAGTTTATTATAAGTGAAACCATACTCAACCTAGAGCATGAACACAAAATATCCTTGTAAATTCTTTTTTTAATTAATGATTGTGTTTTAACTTGCGTAATTCATCAAACGGACTTTTGCTGGATGTTTCCACACGGATGGTTTTAATTGCCAGATGAGTGCATCTGGGCAGATTGTGGTGCTTGATTTGAGACTTGGCGCATCAGTAAAACAAATGTTTATTGATTGATTTTTTTTTTTTCCCCCCAATGGAGCGTTTTTTTTTGTTTTTTTTGTCATGAATAAGTGTGTTGCGTTGAAGGTTTTAATTTCGCTACTATTTATTTATTTATAATTAATATTTTTAATAAAAAAAAACCCTCAAACCGAAATGCATTCTGCATTATTCACACCTTAATACAATTAGTGCCATTAAAATGTATTTGCGTTAAAGTTTTTATTAAATTATAAATACTTGCACCACATTGTTTTGGATTACTACCAGTAGCTAGGTATTTACCCTCTTGGTTTACTGTTTGCATCGTGGTTTATGCACTTTCTGCATAAGTCTTGACACATTGGTGTAAATTGTTTTAAAAATTATTTAGATGGTTTATACAGTTTTTATTATAATTGACAAAGCAGCTATACCTGCAAATGCTCTGTATCCTGCCATGTTATCACATTGGTTTTATCATCCGTAGCAAACGTTATATTGTTCTTGTGCTGTACCTGTTTGAATCAATAAAATACATCTCTGTCTGTAATTCTTATATGACTTGACTTTAAGAAGTAGGCTGGTGTATGGATAAAAATGTAAAAAAAAAAAAAAAATTTTTATGTAAACATTGACATTATTTTGTCTCTTCTTTTCTCTTTTGCAGGCATGGAGGAGAAGACTACATTTTTTCTCTCCTTACGGGCTACTGTGAGCCTCCAGCAGGTGTGTCTTTAAGAGAGGATCTATACTACAACCCTTACTTCCCTGGCCAGGCGATTGGAATGGCACCACCAATTTATAATGAGGTGCTTGAATATGAAGATGGTGAGTAATGATGGTGAATGTTTTCCAAAAATAAACTAATTAGCATTTACAGATTTTAATGGATACACATTTATAAACTGTTTATGGTGGATAGTTTGATAATATATTATGTATAAAACTTATAAAATCTTTAATAAACTTAATAATTCACAGATTTTGAAGATCGGTTATATTTTAAATTATTTTCACATTTAATGCCATTTATATCTGAATCATTGATGCTGCATTAAAAAAGCCTTCCTTTTGTTGTAATAAATAGTGCACAGTGCAGTGGAATGATTGGTCATAGTCAATAGGAAGACCTTAGGGTGTCGGTTATTTCTGCACACATTGTTTATTTAATTAAAAATGATGATCTCTTGTTTCACAGGTACCCCAGCAACAATGAGTCAGGTGGCTAAAGATGTGTGTACTTTCCTGAGATGGGCTGCTGAGCCAGAGCATGACCAGCGCAAGCGCATGGGACTAAAGGTTTTATTCTGCCTTAGTTTTATAATGCTATTATGCTATTTATCACTTGGATTGTTTTCGATACAAAAAGGGTTGTGTATTTTATTCATCTTTATATTTGTTGGGTTATTTGAGTAATTTGAATTAGGGCTGGAATTGTATGGGAAGTTAGTTATAATGACCACAAAACCCAATGTCCAGTTTTCTGATAGAACACTCTTATAAATTTTTCCATGCAAGAGTATTCTCTTACCCAGGGGTTATTTGTTAAACTGCAGAGAATATCTATTGGGTAATGCATTTTTTAAGAATTTACTTCATACTAGTGTATACTTATACTTCATACTTTTCATCTATTTCAAGTTATCAGTAAAAAATATATATGCTTGTTGTTTATTTAATTTAAGTGTAGATTGTATGGATAGTTACTTCTGTGTCTGGTTTATGATTTGTGTAATTTCTTTTTGTTTTTCTTTCCTTTCTAGCTGCTAATGGGTTCAGCTATCCTCATCCCTCTTGTCTACTACTTGAAGAGACACAAATGGTCTGTGCTAAAGAGCAGGAAGATTGCCTATAGGCCTCCAAAATAAAGTTGTCAGCAGGCTTGAGCTCCCGTTATCACAGTTGATATACACTTGTCAGACTTTTCAGCGTGCACAGATTGTCCTAATCTATTGCCAGTTTGTCAACTTGTGTTCCAAATTACCTGCTGACCTAAAAAAAAAAAATGGGCACCAACTACAGCTGCATTTTGTTTTACTGTATAAATATAAATTATCTAAACAAAAAAACCCCTTTGTTTGAGGTTAATTTTTTTTTGCTTTAGTATCAAATTTTTATATATTTTCAGTGTTGGGCAACGTTACTTATAAAAGTAATGCATTACAATATTGAGTTACTCGCCAAAAAAGTAACTTAGTTACTTTTTATGGAAAGTAATGCGTTATATTACTTTTGCGTTACTTTTGCGTTACTTGTATCTCTTTCACGCCTTACAGATGTAACAGGTGTAATATAGATAATTGCCATTAAGAAATCAGTTATATTAGGGCAAAAGACATTTCTTAAACATTTAAAATGCTTAATAACTTCTTAGAGAACAATAAGATGATCGACTAAATTTTGACCACAAGGCTGAACACTTTCCAGTCGCACTTCTGTACACTGCTTTGCAATCTGAATTCGCCGTCAGAAATGTAACTATCGTTCGTGTATATAAGATTAAGGGTGTGGGCTGCACACCGGTGATGTGGAGGGAGAACATACCTTTCACTATCATCTCATAAAACATCGTGCAATTCCGTAAATATGACCTCGTCCTCGTCTACATCATTCTCTGCTTCATCATCAGCTTGAAACATTCTGAACGCTTTTACAAAGTTCGCGCTATTATCAGTGACCGTGGCAGTTTATCTTCCCACAAAGAGCAAATGAACTGTGAATTTGCTCTCTATCTCTGCTGCGATGGCATCGTACATGTGTCTCCCACGGAAAACTTTTATTCTGAGCAGTCCATAGAGCTGCAGTGGTGGAAAGTCGGCAAAAGTTTTCTATATTTCTGTCTCCATTTCCATATATGCAACATTATACACACACACACATCTGTAGTGCTGTGCTTTGCATGCAGATGTTTTTTTTTTTTTTGAAGTGGTATTTTTTGCAGTTGACAAGAGCTTTTCACCAACACATAATCTACACTTAACCATTATTCCTTTCTCCTTTTCCTCGACTATTTCAAAATAATAAGAATACTTCCATCACAGTAATGTAATGCTCTGGTTTGCCATCTCCGCTTCTGACCAGCTTCTGTTCCCGCTGCTCGCACGTATGAGTGCGCGATTCTACGTGACTACGTTCATTTTAATTCAGTATTTATTTTTTTATGCAAAATAATTTAATTGAAAAGTAACTCGCATTACTTTAAAAAAAAAAAAAAAAGTAACTCAGAATATTAATGTGTTAATTTATAAAGTAACGCGCTACTTTACTCGTTACTCCAGAAAAGTAATATTACGTAACGCACGTTACTTGTAACGCGTTACCCCCAACACTGTTTATTTTACGTTGAAGATCTCATTTCTTCAAGCTAAACTATATTCACAAGAGAAGCAATTCTCTTCTGAGAACACACTGGATAGTCTTTACAATTACCAATCAAACAGGAAAAAGCATACGATATGAAATATGTTGACATTTTCATTGTTTATTATGGCACTATTGGGAAATTCTTGTTTTTTTGGGGGGAAGTGTTGTATGGAATTTAAAATATTTGTGAGATTACCCACAGCTCCAGTAACTATTTCAACAGGCAGGATAAATAGTTAAAATCCAATTCATATTTTATTTGAAACCTACACATTCATACAGAGTACGACATGTAATTAAATGTTTTTCACGACTGCCCAACATGTAAACATGAATAACTAGTAGTACAACATAAAAGATTAAAAAGAATAAAGTAACATAAGTATAAATAAAATAAGTATAAAAGTATAGTCTAACTATATAGTATGAAAAATAATTATTTATATATAGATACACACACACTCATGAATTAAACAAAGGGATGGATATGTCTATGACAGATTTTGACAATAGTACAGATGAAAGGGTTAGGGTTAGAAATCAAGTGTATAGTGACACTGTGCTGTGCTAGTTCAGAGTTAAAGTGACATGTCAGTGCAAATAATGCAAAAGATTGTGCAGTGAAGGAGAGTGAGAATGAGAGAGGTCCTAGTTCTAGGTGCTAGATGTTTCCTGGGTTAAATTCCGAATGGCCTGCTGTTAGATGCTCCTCTTCATTCTCTGTGTTTGCTTCCGTGGATCAGAAGCACTTCCCTGAGCGTAACAGAGAAAGATGTTGATAGATGTCCTGCAGGTGACCGCACCACCCTCTGGAGGGCTGAAGAATGAGCTTATAAAGATGTTCTTTATAAGTAAGTTCGTCCCTGATGAGCAAGCCGGTGGTATCATCTGTCTGTGTCCTGTTTTATAAAACATCGCTTTTTTTGTAACAAGCTGCCTGCTCTGTTGCCTATTTTGACATTGTTATATCCGGTTCCGCCCAAATTCACAGCAGATAGCCAAATAACCTTTGCTTGCTAAGACTAGCGTGACTGCATCCTAAACGGGAGCAGATCGCTATACAGTGGAACCCCGTTGTACGAGCATAATTCGTTCTTGAAAATTGCTCGTGTGTCCATTTGCTCGTATGTTCGAACTGATTTTCCCCATAGGAATGAATGTAAAAGTGATTTAATCCGTTCCGAGATGTCATTCGATCACTTATTTCTGCACTTAAAAAGTATTTGTAGTCTATTTTTAAAAACAAATACACCGCAAATGACCGTAATATAAACATAATTTAACACTTATGTGGTAGTGGTTGATTGCGAGTGAAAGACGCGCACCACACTCATAACCTCCTCGGTTTCCATGGTAATTCTATTTACTTTTGTTTTCACAGCACCATCACTGATTTTCTTGGGAGACATTTTTCAAGATTTCTAGTGAAATAAAAGTATAAAACTAAAAAAAAGTTACTGTGGGAGAGCGTATGAATACGGGAGCCACTTTTATTTTATTTTATTTTTATTTTTTTGTGTCGGTCTGCTTAGTGCCCCAAGCAGCACGTCTCTGGCGCGCGTGCGCACACACACACACACGCTCTCCTCCTTAAAAGCATGCTCCGATCACTTGAAAAGAGAGAACAATCTTTAGGTCACATTAAACAATGAGAGCGACTGAGTGACACGTCATCAACTAAGCGACTGATGCGACCCTCCGCCGAAAACGGGGAACCGGTGTTACTTCATTCAAAAAGTAACTCAATTACTTTGTTTATTACTTTCACCAAAAAGTAATGCGTTACTGTTAAAAGTAACTTTTTAGTAACTTTTTTAAAGAACCTTCTTTAATAAATATATATATATATATATATATATATATATATATATATATATATATATATATATATATATATAAAATTACATTAAAATGGATAATAATTATTTAATAGTGATGAATAATTTAATAATCCGGTGAATAAATAAAACAATTTCATTTCCAATTAAATGAAGTATATAATGATTTCACTCTCAACCTAATTGTTACTTAAAATGCTAAGTATATGGCCAAAAGTTTATGGACACCTGACTATAAGATTGCTATGAGCTTTTCTTTGAACATCCAAAATCCTCCATTAGCTGTAATAATAAGATCCAGTCTTCTGAGATGTTATTCCTCTAGATTTTGTGTGAAATTCATTCAGTCACAGGGGTTTTAGCAAAGTCAGGTACTGATGTAGGTGAGGTGAGGAGGCCTGGGGTGCAATCAGCATGAAACATGTTTTTTTAAAGTTTTTAACACGGTTGGAGCTCTACAGCAGGAGATCCATGTGAAGCAGATCTTCATGGAGCTTTCATGCTGCTGCATCTGAAGACGTCCTGCACAATCATGTGCCTGCAACAGTTTAGAGAAGAAGCACATATGGGTGGGGAAGTCGGTGTCCCAATACTTTTGGCCATATCACGTATCTACACGCACTACTGTCTACTAACGGATCGTCTGTATTGAAACGTGAACCGTTTTCGTGCTTTGTGGTGATCACGTGTCCTTGCCGAGGTTAGAGCTGGATTTCACACGCTCGTTCAAAAAAATAAGTCTCAACAATAAAAAAACACAACATGCAGAAAGGTGTGTGTGTGTGTGTGTGTGTGTGTGTGTGTGTGTGTGTGTGTGTGTGTGTGTGTGGACATCCAGACTGAGCAGAGGTCTGAGGAGAGAAGGTCAGGGGTCAAGTTAGTGACAGAATTACAGCGTTAGAGTGACGTGAGAGAGAGAGAGAGAGAGAGAGAGAGAGAGAGAGAGAGAAGAAAGAAAGAAAGAAAGAAAGAAAGAAAGAAAGAAAGAAAGAAAGAAAGAAAGAAAGAAAAAGACAGAGGGTGGGGGAGAAGAGAGAGGAAGTGAAAGAGAAAGAGAGGGAGAAGGAGAAAGAGGGGACAGAGAGTTATGACTTTTAGCACACCTTTATTTTTCTTTTTTCACTTAGTGAACATTCCACCTTAATACCTAAACTATTGATAACATGCTTAAAAGGAAAAAAGAAAAAAAATAAAGTAAAAAAATTAAATAAATGCACAGATGGATGGCCACTTTCATAATTAATTAGATGGATAAATAGGGAAAAGGGAAAAAGTTAAATTAATGAATAAATACTGGTGTGTGGTGTGTGTAAAAATGTAAAAAATTAATAAAAAATGTAACAAAAATAAAACCTGTTTATGCACCCATTAAAAACGACGCTCGGCTTAAAACATCACACATTTAGAATCAGTTGATGATCCTGGTCCAGTGTGCACAAGACATCATTCAGGTCCCAGGCATTAACAAAACCATCCAGATTCGATAAACAGATCAGTGCAGTAGTGAAGGCCAGCTTTACCCAGCTGACTACTCAGTATGGTCAAATCATTCTTGTCTCGAGCTGACCTTGAAAAAGCTATTCATGCCTTCATCAGCTCGAGGACAGACTACTGTAATGTTTTCTACACTGGACTTAATCAATCACTGCTCAATCGGCTTCGAATGGTACAAAACACGCCCGCACGTTCTTCTCTCCAACACCTCCAAAAGCTTACACTACCGTCTCACCGCTCGCGTCTCAGTCCGTGAGGGTTACGGTTTCAAACGTTCCTCCGTTTATTTCCGATTCCAACATTGAGAAGGAACCTGGATTCAGGGAGATGAACAGCTTTACACTGCTACGGAGATCAATGATTTTCTAGACGAGACTTTTGGTAAAGCTGTTGAAGTTCTGATATTTTCCAGGATGTTAATAGGTTTCTGAAGTCAGTAGAGTAAAACCCTGTTGTACGAGCAACCTATAGTACGAGCAAACGGAGATACGAGCGACCTCGCTCGCAAAATTTTAGTTTCACGAGCAAATTTAGAAGGCACGAGCAAACCCACGCTGCCGGTTCCCCGTTTTCGGCGGAGGGTCGCATCAGTCGCTTAGTTGATGACGTATCACTCGGTCGCTCTCGTTGTTCAGTGCAGCAAAAACGTAACTTTTTTTAGTTTTATATTTTTATTTCATTAGAAATCTTGAAAAATTTCTCCCAAGAAAATCAGTGATGGTGCTGTGAAAACGAAAGTTAATAGAATTACCATGGAAACTGAGGAGGTTACGAGCGTGGTGCGCGTCTCACACTCGCAATCAACCACTACCACATAAGTGTTAAACTATGTTTACATTACGGTATTTTGCAGTGTATTTGTTTGTTAAAACAGGCTACAAATACTTTTTAAGTGCAGAAATAAGCGATAGAATGAGGTCTCGGAACGGATTAAATCACTTTTACATTCATTCTTATGGGGAAAATCAGTTCGAACGTACGAGCAAATGGACCTACGAGCAATTTCCAAGAATGAATTATGCTCATCAAACAGGGTTTTACTGTATGGTAATTATTTTAATGGCTTTGTGAAGAACATTCAAGTCATTGCAAGTAAAATAGATGGAGGTAACGGATTTCGATAACCTGTAATGGTGCCTTATCAAATTTGGTGACACTGCTGTAAGTTTGTTACCTTTCACTTTTCAGGATATAAGAGAGATTGAGAGAGAGAGGGTTCGGCATCACTAGAATGAATATGGAGAACAATTCCAGTCGTTTATTTAGCACTTTATTACCGAATAACAATAACTCTATTATAATCTAATCATATATATATATATATATATATATATATATATATATATATATATATATATATATATATATATATATATATATATATATATGTCGCACGCATACACACACTTTCATTATTTACAATGTTATCATAATGAATAATATATATATATATATATATATATATATATATATATATATATATATATATATATATATATATAAAATTAACAGTCTAAAGCATCCGCATCTCACTACATTTTATTAGCTTTAATTAATAAATAACATTCAGGGGTGTTTTTAAAAATATCAAAAGCATTTGAATAACAGTTTTTTTTAAGTACTGTAAATGAGTCTTTGATTCGTGGAATTTTAGCAACAGCGCCCTCTATGGTCACAACATACGATGGTCACAGAATCTGATGTAACACTGGCAGCGTGGGTTTGCTCGTGCCTTCGAAATTTGCTCGTGAAACAGGGTAGAATTTTGCGAGCGAGTTTGCTCGTACTATAGGTTGCTCGTACAACGGGGTTTCACTGTATTCATTCGTGACCTTTTTAGAAATAGATGATGGAGGAAAACGCTGATTATAACGTTGTGATGCCGCTATATACAGGAACAGATGGCATATTGTAACTTTGGCACGCGATTTCATATCTGGTTGTCATGTTTATGGCAGGTGTCGGAAAACATTTGGTATGTTGGAGGGCTAGTGTGAACACTCTTTAAAGCTTAAAGGTCACACTTTGCTTTTTGTTCCCACTGAATTCTATTTAATGCATCCATTAAATAGAATTCTGGAAACCGAAGATCTGGGCGAAGAGGTTGCGCTGTTCTAGGTCTAGATAAGAGTCTCGCATGCTGAAGGTCTAGTCTAGTGTGACATAACTATGAAATTAAAAAAAGTTGCAGATATATGTAATAATGTTAACATTTATGTTTAGCCACATGGCTCTATGTTAGTGCACATTCAGAAACCATTAATCTGACGACTTCTTTCGGCTGCTCCCATTAGGGGTCGCCACATCAGATAATAAGTCTAAAAACTAATCTGTCCTCTATAACACCAATTACCTGCATGTCTTCTTTCACCACATCCATGGAACTCATTTTTGGTCTTCCTCTTTTCCTCCTTCCTGGTAGCTCCATCCTCAGCAGTCTCCTACCGATATACCCCACGTCCCTCCTCTGCACATGTCCAAACCATCTCAACCTCGCCTCCCTCACCTTGTCTCCAAAACATCTTACATGCACTGTCCCTCTAATACACTATTTTCTAATCCTGTCCATCCTCATCACTCGAAACGAAAACCTCAACATCTTCAGCTCTGCTACCTCCAGCTCCACCTCCTGTCTTTTACTTAATGCCACTGTCTCTAAACCATACATCGCAGGTCTCACCACAGTCCTATAAACTTTCCCTTTCACTATTACAGATACTCTTCTATCACACCATTAATCTGACTAATTACTCTAAGTTGACTGTAATAAGCATGAAAAATAACACCATTCTTCAAGCTGCTGTAATCATTTAATTTGCCAAAAAAACGAATGCCATTTAAAACATAATGAAGTAGACATTTAAAAGCTTTTATTCATAAACAATTCTCTCTGCAATGTTATTGATAACCTGTGGTCTTTAGCTCTCGTACTGTGGTCAAGTGAGGCTTATCATTTGTGTTCCTGTGATCTTTGGTGCTTTGCAAGTAATTGCATTTTATTCTGTAACAAATCATTGTCAGCATAGTACTGTTTTGCTGCTTTATCTTTACCATGTTTGTTATACTGCCACTTGATATGCTTGCTATTTTATAAGACATTGAGGATGCCAATTAGGGAAATCCCAATACTATAACCCAAACAGAACAGAGATCAGGTTAATAGGTTTCAGAAAACTAAATCAATGTGGCCAAAGTGACATTTTAAAATATTTCTTTGTTCATAAAAATAAAACAGTATTGGGGAAAAAAAAAAGATTTGGTAGTCAGTTTTCAAATTATATTTTTTTTGAAATTATGTTTGCCACTACCAAAACAAAGAAAAACACTTATAAAAATTAATTGGATTAAACTGTGTCAGTATTTTATACATTTTCTTGGTTTTCAGAGCCAGAGATGAGTATATCAAATTCCTAAGTTTAATTTCACATACATTTATGATGTGTTGTAAGAAAGCAACATCATACTCATAATAAAGCTGTTAAAGTGAATGTTATATGGCCCGTGACAGATAGTCGGTAGAACTGACTCTTGTGCTTGTGTTATAAGGCTCAGGACTATGTGCCATTTTGTGTATTTTGGTTAAGAAAAATAAAAAAATCCAATATCAGCAAGCAAAATTCAAAGCTTGAACATATATAGGCAAAACTGGCTTTGTTAGCAACACCTATTAGTATATCTATTACTTAGTATACCTATTTACATATCTGGGAGCCAATTAAACTTAATATTAAGAAAATCGTTTAGGTGTTGGGCATGAAAGAAACAAGAGGTAGTACTGACACTAATAATTCATAATTTATTAATCAAGAGAATGAGAGAAAGTCAAAAGGTCTTCTGCAGTGAAGATCAGGTTCTATCAGCCGAATCTTCTGTCACCCGGGAAAAACATGCTTCTGTGTCTGCTCCTACAAAAGGACAAATAAAGTAAGTAATCAAAAAAGTCTGATGAAACAGTGATGGATAAATGGGACAGTGGACTTCACGTTTTATAGCGCAGACACTCACATTAGGCCGTCTTCACTTTAGTGACCTTCACGTTAGCTTCAGCACTTTTAATCGCCTCTGATCTAAGCTGAGGTTTCAGCGCTGATCGCACGACCCTGGCGCAGATCGCCGAGTACCTGATGTAGCTGAAATAACACAGACATACATCCATACATGATTCGGAAAACATATGAACCGTATACTTTAATTTAGCTACAAACTAGAAACATAGTACACCTGCTAACTAGTTCGGCTAGCCACAAATGCTTTTTACTTTAAGTACAAATCCTAAATTCAACATGAACCTACACTGTGAACATTTTCATGCTCCCAGTTACGTACCTGAGTCCAGCTTGCCTCCAGTATGAAACCATTTCTGTCAATATTATGGCTCAGGTGAAACCTCTAAAGACGATAATCAACACGGATAAGGCCTATACGAACCTTACAGAAGCCACACTGACGTTGCAACGAGTTTTCTTCTGGTGCTTCTTAAATGTTTTCCGAACCCAGTTGTGGGCTCTTTAGCGCCTCAACTGGCCTGGAGTCACTGTAACGCAAATTAGTATTATTATTTTAAAATAAATTTTTATGATCATTACCTATCAATAATGTAGTCAGCTTTAGTTTTGGTAAAATATTACTCCAGTAAAAGTGCTCCAGTGCTCCCTTTAAACTTTCACTTCTGTAAAAGTGCAAAAGTATTTGCCTAATTAATCAGAAACAGGTTCATTGGCCAAGTGTGCTGGCACACACAAGGAATTTGGTTCCAGCTGTTGGTGACTCTCAATGTATATAAATGCAGAGTGATCTAAAATTCAAAGAGACAGGATAGTCTATACATGACGTTCACGTATCCATGGCAATTAGACGCTCACTTGTCACGTCATCATCACGCGCCCAAGCACGGTAGCTCGAGTCGCATCCGCGGTCTCGCGCGCGATCCAACATTCGGTTGTGATGAGCTCAAAGCGGCAAAAACCGCTTCACTCCTTTTTTTTTTTTTTTCTTTCTTCAAAAAAGTCAAGCAGTGTAAGTTGGCATATGGTATCCGAATTTTGTTGCACAATGTTTAGTAACTCTGCCTGTTGCTCTTGTTGAATAATTAGCAAGTTTTAAAGGTTTTAAAGGATTATAAGGAAAAATAGCTGCTTGGACAAACGATCACTTTTTTTCTGTGTATTTTCCTTAAACTCTTTTATAACGTCTTTTGTTTTAACAAGTGTGTTATCAAAAGCCTTCAAATAAGAATAAAGATAATGTGGAAATGAGATTTTACAGCATGTTTAAATCTGCCAATTCTACATAATATCAAGTATGTGTCACGGTATGTACACGGAGAGACCAGGACGACGAATAGTAACATTAAAGATGTAATTTTAATTAAAGCTGCAAGCAGCGATGTGCGGGCCCTCGCACCCGGGCCACCGCCACCCGGCGGCCTGAGGAAAACAGCGAACAGTGGGGCGAGGTGCATGTAAGCGAGTAAAGACGGGTTAATTGTGGCACATTCGTTTCGAAGTGCCACACTTCTTGTTGCCAGCAGGTGGCGCTATGACTATAACTAAATATGGAAATGTAGAGCTGTTCAGATCAGGAGTCTTATCAATCATGTGAAGTTTGGGGCAGATTGGACATTGTATGTTCGAGTTATAGCAATTTCCCTTTTTCATGGCGAATCGTCAAAAGTTGTCAGACCACCATGGACACGCCCTTCGACGAAAACTCTAGATCTTCTCAAAGTAACATTGCAAAGGCGTTTAGATTATGCATACCAAATTTGGTGTTGATCTGAACAAATCTCAACTGTTATTCCCATGGCGAGACAGTGAAATTTGTCACGGCGCCATGGACACGCCCTTTAACAAACGCTCAAAATCTTCACATTTCACTAGCGCAAAGGTCTTACGATAAGACTGGCCAAAAACAAAAGGGGATGGCATAATATTTCTAGGAGTAGTTCATTGCAAAGTAAAACAGGACACTTCCTGTTGCCAGCAGGTGGCGCTATGACTAATACTAAATATGGAAATAGAGAGCTGGTCAGATCAGGAGTCGTATCAATCATGTGAAGTTTGGGGCAGATTGGACATTGTATGTCCGAGTTATAGCAACATCAGTTTTCATGGCGAATCGTCGAAATTTGTTAGACCACCAAGGACACGCCCTTCGACGAAAACTCTAGATCTTCGCAATTTAACATCGCAAAGGGCTTTAGATTATGCGTGCCAATTTTGGTGTTGATCTGAACAAATCTCTAGGAGGAGGTTGTTAAAATACAACATGTGCGAAAGGCAAAATCGACCAAAAATTTGCTCATTCAATTAAAAATACCCAACTTCCTGTTGGGTGTCGGATTTTGTACCAAGAGACTTTTTTGTAGGTCTTAGTGTGTTACATGTGTGAATCATAGCTCGAGCCACACACCGTTGAACGTGTATAGGTGGCGCTACTGAGCCGGTTCTGCTACATCCACTTTCGAGGAACATGGCGTACCTAATCTTTCGACTTTTTTCGCTGTATATGCAAAGTTTCGTGAGTTTTAGAGCAATTAAAAAAATAATAATAAGAAGAAGAAGAAAAAGAATAAAGAAACGACACAATTACAATACGGTCCTACGCACCTTTGGTGCTCGGGCCCTAATAATAAGGAGCAGGTAAATCACACATACATACAACATAGTAAAGACGTTAACCGACAATGAGTGAAGACAGTGGTGATGAGTATAAATAGCGTCCAGGTGAACAGACAGGTGAAGTGGGAAACAAACATGGTGGATGGCGGGGTGCAAAGGATGATGGGTAATGTAGTCCGGTGAATGAGGGTAGATGACAGGGGAAACGTTACAGTATGCTGATAGGAACTGATCTTTATTTTATGGCCTGCTCTTTCATTATTGCACTAATTTTACATTTTGGCAGTTTTAAGTAGCTTTATGTATTGAGATATATGTTCGCTTTAACACTGTGTAAAAAGCTACTACTTTTAAACAAACCAGCCAGGAAGCTTAAAAGAAGTGACACTAAATGTTTATTTCATCACATTGTATAATTGATATCAGGTCTTGACATGTTTGTCAGTTGAGTTCAATACATGTTTTCTTTCAATTGTTTGTTTTGAATTACTTGTTTTATTCCTGAATCATGGACTGTAGAATAGAACAAAATGAAGTATTATTTGAATGTGCAAGTATCCATTACTGTGTGCAATGTACTGTGCATACACAAAATACAATTTGAAATATGTAAACAATGTACTCTTAGCACCATTATAAGGACATCCTTGTACTTTATACTCAAAAAGGTACACATTACTACCTTAGAGTACCAATGTGTACCTTAATGTACAACTATACATTTTTGGGGTAAATAAGGTACAAAGATGTCCTTTTAAGGGTACTGTCCCAGTGGCAAGCTGTTGTATTTCTTTCTTTCTTTCTTTCTTTCTTTCTTTCTTTCTTTCTTTCTTTCTGTTTTATAATCATATATAATCATAAAGCATATAAAGCAAACAAATTATGATTAAAAATAAAACCTGTCAATTACGCAAGGGTTAACTGAAAAAAAAAACAGGTAACACTAGACCAGGGGTCACCAACCTTTTTGAAACTGAGAGCTACTTCTTGGGTACCGATTAATGTGAAGGGCTACCAGTTTGATACACACAGTTTTCAGTTTGATCTGAAATAACAAATTTGTTCAATTTACCTATTATTATTTGTTATTATGGTATATAATGATATTAATTTATGTGAAGACACTGATCATGTTCTCATAATAATAATCAACAATGATTTAACAAATTAGGAAACAGCTATTTTTAGAAAAGGCCCGTGGGCTACTCATGTGGTCCTTGCGGGCTACCTGGACTAGACTTTTCGTCCCCCCCACTTTGATGATGGCTGAAATGATGGCTACGCCCCTGTACTAACATTTTATATATATATATATATATATATATATATATATATATATATATATATATATATATATATATATATACACACACACACACACAGGCGATCAAAATTGGAAAACAATTAATAAACAATTGAACAATTCTGAAATAATGTAATCTTCACTGCTCAACAGTTGAAGGAGTTTTTGTCCTGTCTATACCATGCTACCAGAACACCTTTTCCACAAAATAACTAAGGCATTTCCAAAAAAAACATTATTTTGCAGAAAACACACTAATCAAAATTAGAGAACAACAATGACTGTAGCATGGAAAAAGGTTACAACAGTCAGCAATTAGTAGGAAGTCTACAGGCCTCTGCTCTGAATGACTTCAGCACATCTGCGACCACAGGACAGCACTAGTCTCTCACACTGCTCTGGTGTGATTTTGGTCCACTCTTCTTCCAGTCTCCTCCACAGTTCGATGACTGTAGTGGGTTTCTTGGCCATAACTTTGTCACCAAGGAATTTCCAGAGGTTCTCTATTGGGTTGAGATCAGGACTCTGGGCAGGCCATGTCATTATTTCAATGTTTTCAGTTTCAAGGAACTGCTTTACCCGTTTTGCTGTGTGACATGGAGCGTTGTCCTGCATGAACACTGCGGACTGATTGGGTGATGAACGCAGGGAAGGAACCATATGTTGTTGAAGAAGGTTCTGATAAACATTTGCATTCACTCCGCCATGTAGCTGTATAAGAGGTGCAGTATCCTGTCCTCTCTTGTATTTGTCTTCCGTGGACGAGCAGCCTTCTTGGCGGACTTGAATAAGTTTGTGATGTTGTAAAGATTCAATATTCTTGAAATCACAGATTTGGAACGACCTACTTGTCTTGCTATGGCTGATAGGGTCTTCCCTTTGGCCTTCATCTGGACAACCTGCTGCCGGAGGCTTTCAGTCACTTTAGAACGGTCCACCATCTTGCAGAGTCAGTGAAACTGGAAGTTAGGCTGCCAGTTAAATAGGGGTTGACAGATAATCAAGGAAATTAGCAACAGGTACCAGATTAACATCAATAACTGGGAGGTATCTGAAAGTGTTCTCTAATTTTGATCAGTGTGTTTCTGGAAAATAATGGGTTTTTTTTTTGGAAATGCCTTAGTTATTTTGTGGAAAGTTGTTCTGGTAGCATGGTATAGACAGGACAAAAACTCCCTCAACTGTTGAGCAGTGAAGATGACATTATTTCAGAATTGTTCAATTGTTTATATATGTGCCTCCCACTTGTTAAGGGACCAAAAGTAATGGGACAGAATAATAATCATAGATCAAACTTTCACTTTTTTGAAACTTGGTTGCAAATCCTTTATAGTCAATTACAGCATGAAGTCTGGAACGCAGAGACATCACCAGACGCTGGGTTTCATCCCTGGTGATGCTCTGCCAGGCCTCTACTGCAACTGTCTTCAGTTTCTGCTTGTTCTTGGGGCATTTTCCCTTTAGTTTTGTCTTCAGCAAGTGAAATGCATGCTCAATAGGATTCAGGTCAGGTGATTGACTTGGCCATTACATAACATTCCACTTTTTTCCCTTAAAAAACTCTTTGGTTGCTTTTGCAGTATGCTTTTGTCATTGTCCATCTGCACTGTGAAGCACCATCCAATGAGTTCTGAAGCATTTGGCTGAATATGAGCAGATAATATTGCCTGAAACACTTCAGAATTCATTCTGCTGCTTTTGTCAGCAGTCACATCAATAATAAATACAAGAGAACCAGTTCCATTGGCAGCCATGCATGCCCATGCCATGACACTACCACCACCATGCTTCACTGATGAGGTGGTATGCTTAGGATCATGAGCAGTTCCTTTACTTCTCCATACTCTTCTCTTCCCATCACTCTGGTACAAGTTGATCTTGGTCTCATTTGTCCATAGGATGTTGTTCCAGAACTGTGGAGGCTTTTTTAGATGTTGTTTGGAAAACTCTAATCTGGCCTTCCTGTTTTTGAGGCTCACCAATGGTTTACATCTTGTGGTGAACCCTCTGTATTCACGCTGGTGAAGTCTTCTCTTGATTGTTGACTTTGACACACATACACCTACCTCCTGGAGAGTGTTCTTGATCTGGCCAACTGTTGTGAAGGGTGTTTTCTTCACCAGGGAAAGAATTCTTCGGTCATCCACCACAGTTGTTTTCCGTGGTGTTCCGGGTCTTTTGGTATTGCTGAGTTCACTGGTGTGTTCCTTCTTTTTAAGAATGTTCCAAACAGTTGTTTTGGCCACGCCTAATGTTTTTGCTATCTCTCTGATGGGTTTGTTTTGTTTTTTTCAGCCTAATGATGGCTTGCTTCACTGTTAGTTACAGCTCTTTGGATCTCATCTTGGAGAGTTGACCAGCAACAGATTCCAAATGCAAATAGCACACTTAAAATGAACTCTGGACCTTTTATCTGCTCATTGTAATTGGTATAATGAGGGAATAACACACACCTGGCCATGGGACAGCTAAGAAGCCAATTGGCCCATTACTTTTGGTCCCTTAACAAGTGGGAGGCACATATGCAAACTGTTGTAATTCCTACACTGTTCACCTGATTTGGATGTAAATGCCCTCAAATTAAGCTGACATTCTGCAGTTGAAGCGCAACTTGTTCGTTTCATTTCAAATCCATTGTGGTGGTATATAGAGCCAAAAATGTATTGCGTCCATGTCCCAATATTTATGGACCTGACTGTATATATAATGTTAGTAGGTAGTATATATAGTAGTGTGTATATATATATATATATATATATATATATATATATATATATATATATATAACGTTATATATAATAAGATACACAGTGATACACAGAAAATGTCAATTAAAAATGACGGACCACAATGAAAATGGCTTACCTCTACGTTTTTCCTTAGATTGGAAAGAGAATTCTTGTAAAAGGAAATTATACAGCGCTGAAGCAGGCAGAGAACTTGAAATGGAAGACTTGTTCTTTTTTACAACCACTTCAAAATAGTGATGTGTTAAGTTGGAGTCAGGAGTTTCTTGCATTATTTATTTCTCTCAAAATGTTATGCTTACTGTTGATCTGACGCTGAACTCTATGTTCCTGCTGAGTGAATACTAGCAAGCGGCAATCAAAAGTTCTAAACAGAGTGCGCGCTCTACCCTGATTGGTGACTTGCTATGCGCTTGACCAAGTAAGAAGTTTAAAGATATTTTATTTTAAAATGTAGTGAAGTTCAGGTAAAAGTCTTCCTCACCTTTGGCACAAGTTACAGCTTCAAGTCTTTTTGAGTATGATGCTACAAGCTTGACACACCTGTTTTTGGGCAGTTTCTCCCATTCTTCTTCGCAGAACCTCTCAAGCTCCATCAGGTTGGGGAGCGTTGGTGCACAGCAGAGGTGGGAAGTAATAATAGTAAGAATAGTACAAATACTATAGGTAACAAAGGTAACAGTAGGTACCTTTTTTTGTAGTGAGTTTAAATTAGGTTACAATTTTTAATTCGTTTTGTATTAATATATATTAGGGCTGTCAAAATTCAAACGCAAATTCTTTTGAACGGCACTACATTTTATTAACGCTATTTTATAATTGGAAAGTTTGCTTCTAGCTGCATGTGGTCCTAGTAAAAGTACTTCTATCTTATCTGAGTTGAGCAGAAGAAAGTTATAAGGCATACACTGTCTAATGTCCTTTACACACTCCTCAACATTGTTAAGCTGATCTCTCTCATCTGGCTTTGCTGAAATATACAGCTGTGTCTCATCAGCATAGCAATAGAAGTGAATACCATGTTTTATTTTGATGTAATTTCATCCAGAGGCAGCATATATAAAGAGAAAAGCAGTGGGCCTAAGACAGATCCTTGCGGAACACCAAACTTTACCTCAAGTGTGGAGAACTAATCATTTACATCAACAAACTGATAGAGATCAGTCAAATAAAACCTGAGCCAAGAGAGAGCTGTTCCCTTTATTCCAACAACATTCTCAAGTCTAGCAAGCAGTATAGTATGATCAATGGTGTCAAAAGCTGCACTAAGATCGAGCAAAACAAGTAAAGAGACAAAACCCTGATCAGAGGCCAATAACAGGTCATTTACCACCTTAACTAACACCATCTCTGTGCTATGATGAAGTCTAAATCCTGACTGATACATTTCAAAAATGTTATTCATAAGTAGATGTAAGCATAACTGCTGTGCTACAACCTTTTCTAAAATTTTGGATATAAAGGGGAGATTTGATATTGACCTGTAGTTGGACAGCTGACATGGGTCAAGGTCAGGTTTCTTAATTAAAGGGGTTGATAACTGCCAGTTTGAAGGATTGAAGGTACATAGCCAGTGCTAATGGAATAGTTAATTATTTTTAAAACAGGTTCAATTACCTCTGGAATTATCTGTTTAAAGAAACTTGTAGGCAAGGGATCGAGAATGCAGGTTGATGATTTTTATGATGAAATTAATGAAATTAAGTCATTTTAATGAATAGGGGGTAAAGCTTTGTAATTGATTTTCTGTTATATATACACTGCTGTCTACAGGGTTACTTGTAAAATAATTTGGGTTTATATGAATCATCTGGATTTCTTGCCTGATGTTTTCAACTTTATTATTAAAAAAGTTCATGAAATCATTACTACCTATTAATGGTGTGCATCTGAGTGCAGTGCTTTTATTTCCTGTTAATTTTGCTACCGTGCTGAATAAAAATCTAGGATTATGCTTGTTATTTTCTATGAGGGTGGAGAAATATGCTGATCTAGCAGCACTAAGAGATTTTCTATAATTTAGGTAGCTCTCCTTCCATGCTATTTGAAACACTCTTAATTTTGCGGGGTCAGACGGAGATCTATTTAATATCGTAATTTCTGGAAGATTTTTGATAAAACGCGCTGCTGTAGCTGACGTGAATGTACGCTTAACACGGTAACGTGGCGAGGTACTAATGCAATGATTGAGGCAGATTTTAAAAGAGTTTATGACTAAATTTTTTGTTTTTAATCCAAATGTTAACAAATCAAGAGTGTGTCCACCACTATGAATGGGTCCTATAACATTCTGATTAATTCCAACTGAATCTAGAATGGACACAACTGCTGCTCTAAAGGAGTCTTCCTGATTATCAAAATGAATATTAAAGTCACCAACAATTAATGCTTTGTATAAAGAAGTAGATACATTTGTGATGAAATCTGCAAATTCTATGAGAAAATCAGAGTAGGGCCCTGGGGGTCTATAAATAATAACTAATGGAATTGCCTGACTGGACCTGCTTTTGGACACTACATTTTTTATGTTGGTGTAAAGAACTTCAAATGTTTTACATTTGTGTTTAGTCTTTTGTGTGAGGCTTAGATTATTATTATAAACAGTGTTGGGGGTAACGCGTTACAAGTAACGTGCGTTACATAATAATATTACTTTTCTGGAGTAACGCGTTACTTTATAAATTTACACATTAATATCTGAGTTACTTTTTTAAAAAAGTAATGCGAGTTACTTTTCAGTTAAATTATTTTGCATAAAAAAAATAAATACTGAATTAAAATGAATACGTGCGAGCCGCGGGAACAGAAGCTGGTCAGAAGCGGAGATGGCAAACCAGAGCATTAAATTACTGCGTCAAGCAGTATCTTAATCGTTAAGTGTAGATTATGTGTTGGTGAAAAGCTCTTGCCAACTGCAAAAAATACCACTTCAAAAAAAAAAAAAAAACATCTGCATGCAAAGCACAGCACTACAGATGTGTGTGTGTGTGTGTGTGTGTGTGTGTGTATATAATGTTGAATATATGCAACATTATGCAATGTTGCATATATGGAAATGGACAGAAATATAGAAAACTTTTGCCGACTTTCCACCACTGCAGCTCTATGGACTGCTCAGAATAAAAGTTTTCCGTGGGAGACACATGTACGATGCCATCGCAGCGGAGAGAGAGAGCAAATTCACAGCTCATTTGCTCTTTGTGGGAAGATAAACTGCCACGGTCACTAATAACTTTGTAAAAGCGTTCATAATGTTTCAAGCTGATGATGAAGCAGAGAATGATATAGACGAGGACGAGGTCATATTTACAGAATTGCACGATGTTTTACGAGATGACAGCGAAAGGTATCATCTCCCTCCACATAACCGGTGTGCAGCCCACACCCTTAACCTTATATACAAGAACGATAGTTACATTTCTGACGGCGAAGGCAGATTGCAAAGCAGTGTACAGAAGAGCGAGGGCTGGTTAAACGGGGCTGGTGTATGCAACTATACCCAGGAGGACTCGCTTCATTTAATGCTACATATTCATTCGGTTTAATCCACGTTTCTGTCAAACACATTATTTTAAACTCCTGTTCGGTAATAATTAGATTATAGTAAGCACTTTTGATGTGAGAGATCTAATATTCAACAATCCTATCTTTAGATCAGAGGTGCTGGCTGTGCGTTCAGTCCTATTTAATTTAATGTTAATCAGGTTACTTAAACAGACTTTCGGAGAATTCTTACATTTTGGTTTCGCTTGGGGGACAGACACAGTCTCATTTTGGTGGATCCTGAGTGACGACTCTGTGGAGCTAGCAGACGGTAGGTTCAGCCTGTCTGTCTGCTCCCTGGCCTTGGCTCTGGACAGTCACTTGTTAACTAGTGCTGTTCTGAGACTATGACCTATACTACAAGAAATGAGAGCAGCACCTTCCCGAGTGTGATAGATACCGTCCCACCCTAACAGGCCAGCCTTGCCCTCAAAATTGCTCCAATTATTAATGAAGCCCACATTGTTTTTGGAGCACCACTCAGACATCCAGCAGTTTAGCGACCATAACCTGCTGTAGGCTACATCGCCACGTCGCATTGGGATGGGGCCAGAGCATGTTACTGCATCTGACATTGCCTTCGCTAATTTACACACCTCTATAATATTACTCTTAGTAACCTCAGACTGTTGAAGGCGTATATCATTAGCTCCTGTGTGAAAAACTATTTGAGAACCTGTGCTTTCCTAAGAATCTAAGCTGACCTGGTATGTCCGGTGCCCTGGCTCCCGGTATACACATAACCTGTGCTGCTGGTGCCCCTAAAGGTCTAGCTAATTTCACGTGCCTCAGAATGGAGTCTCCTAAAACCAGAGGTCTTTCAGGTTTCTCAGCGGGTGCTTCACTGAGGAGAGAAAACCTTTTGGACACGTGAAGCGATAGCTTTGGATCCATCACCCATTCGCCCCGCTGCGAGGGCTCTAATGCCGTAGTCGGGGGAATATTAACTTCACCTATTGCATCCAGACTTTCCCCTGCAGACCCTGGACTGCTCTCACACTCACTACTTCTCTCTAGACTCTGGATGCGCTCCTCTAATGCTAAGATCTTCTCCGTCAAAGAGCAAACTAGCTTACACTTTTCACAGATAAAATTATCGCTAACAACGGAGAAAGACTGACTAAACATGTCACACTTCACACACTGAATGAACTGGATGTTCGCCATAGCAGAGAAATTACGTACCTTAATGGGATTACTGTAGTGTGTGTTCGTAGTTCTGGTGGAAATGTCCTCCGCTCACTGCTTTCAAACCCTCAAACAGGGGACACCACTCGGACATCCAGCAGTTCAGTGACCATAACCTGCTGCAGGCTATATCGCCACGTTGCATTGGGATAGGGCCAGAGCATGTTATTGCATCGAACATTGCCTTCGCTAATTTACACACCTCTATAATATTACTATTAGTAACCTCTGACTGTCAAATGCATATATTATTAGCTCCTGTGGGAAAACCTATTTTAGAGAACCTGTTCTTTCCTGTTCCTGTTCTTTCCTAAAAACCTGTATTATCAAGTATACAGGAGGTTTACTAGTCGGCGCTATACTTGGTTTTTTGTTTTTTGTCTTGTCTTGTGTTGTCTGTCTGCACTGTTTTTTGTTTGCACCAGGTTGCACTCGATGCACTTTGTTTGTGTTGTAGCTCTATGCTGTTGTTGTTTAGTGTAGCACCAGGGTTCGGAGGAACGTTGTTTCGTTTTACTGTGTACTACTGTGTATAGTAAAAATGACAATAAAAGCCTCTTGACTTGACTTGACCTGCTATGTCCGGCACCCTGGCTCCTGGTATACACATAACCTGTCCTGCTGGTACCCCTAAAGGTCTAGCTAATTTCACATTGTAATTGGCGATGTAATTTCACATGTCTCAGAATAGAGTCTCCTATAACCAGAGCTCTTTCAGGTTTCTCAGCAGGTGCTTCACTGAAGAGAGCAAACCTGTTGGACACGTGAGCGAAGAGGAATGGTGCTCCTGTGGGCGAGCCTTAGCGTTAGCTTTGGCTTTGCGAGTATGCCGCGAGCCGTCACCCACTCGCCCCGCTGCGAAGGCTCTAATGCCGGAGTCGGGTGAATTGCTAATTCCACCTAGGGCATCCAGACTTTCCCTTGCAGAACCTGGACTGCTCGCACTCATTACTTCTCTCTAGACTCTGGATGCGCTCCTTTAATGCTAAGATCTTCTCTGTCAAAGAGAAAACTAGGTTACAATTCTCACAGAAAAAATTATCACTAACAACGGAGAAAGACTGACTAAACATGTCACACTTTACACACTAAAAGAACTGGATGTTCGCCATTGCAGAGAAATTACGTACCTTAATGTAGTTACTGTAGTGTGTGTTCGTAGTTCTTATGGGAATGGTCTCCGCTCACTGCTTTCAAACCCTCAAACAGGGACACCACTGGACATCCAGCAGTTCAGTGACCATAACCTGCTGCAGGCTATATCGCCACGTGGCATTGGGATAGGGCCAGAGCATGTTATTGCATCGAACATTGCCTTCGCTAATTTACACACCTCTATAATATTACTATTAGTAACCTCTGACTGTCAAATGCATATATTATTAGCTCCTGTGTGAAAACCTATTTTAGAGAACCTGTTCTTTCCTGTTCCTGTTCTTTCCTAAAAACCTGTATTATCAAGTATACAGGAGGTTTACTAGTCGGCGCTATACTTGTTTTTTTGTTTTTTGTCTTGTCTTGTGTTGTCTGTCTGCACTGTTTTTTGTTTGCACCAGGTTGCACTCGATGCACTTTGTTTGTGTTGTAGCTCTATGCTGTTGTTGTTTAGTGTAGCACCAGGGTTCGGGAGGAACGTTGTTTCGTTTTTACTGTGTACTACTGTGTATAGTAAAAATGACAATAAAAGCCTCTTGACTTGACTTGACCTGCTATGTCCGGCACCCTGGCTCCTGGTATACACATAACCTGTCCTGCTGGTACCCCTAAAGGTCTAGCTAATTTCACATTGTAATTGGCGATGTAATTTCACATGTCTCAGAATAGAGTCTCCTATAACCAGAGCTCTTTCAGGTTTCTCAGCAGGTGCTTCACTGAAGAGAGCAAACCTGTTGGACACGTGAAGCGAAGAGGAATGGTGCTCCTGTGGGCGAGCCTTAGCGTTAGCTTTGGCTTTGCGAGTATGCCGCGAGCCGTCACCCACTCGCCCCGCTGCGAAGGCTCTAATGCCGGAGTCGGGTGAATTGCTAATTCCACCTAGGGCATCCAGACTTTCCCTTGCAGAACCTGGACTGCTCTCGCACTCATTACTTCTCTCTAGACTCTGGATGCGCTCCTTTAATGCTAAGATCTTCTCTGTCAAAGAGAAAACTAGGTTACAATTCTCACAGAAAAAATTATCACTAACAACGGAGAAAGACTGACTAAACATGTCACACTTTACACACTAAAAGAACTGGATGTTCGCCATTGCAGAGAAATTACGTACCTTAATGTAGTTACTGTAGTGTGTGTTCGTAGTTCTTATGGGAATGGTCTCCGCTCACTGCTTTCAAACCCTCAAACAGGGGACACCACTCGGACATCCAGCAGTTCAGTGACCATAACCTGCTGCAGGCTATATCGCCACGTGGCATTGGGATAGGGCCAGAGCATGTTATTGCATCGAACATTGCCTTCGCTAATTTACACACCTCTATAATATTACTATTAGTAACCTCTGACTGTCAAATGCATATATTATTAGCTCCTGTGTGAAAACCTATTTTAGAGAACCTGTTCTTTCCTGTTCCTGTTCTTTCCTAAAAACCTGTATTATCAAGTATACAGGAGGTTTACTAGTCGGCGCTATACTTGTTTTTTTGTTTTTTGTCTTGTCTTGTGTTGTCTGTCTGCACTGTTTTTTTGTTTGCACCAGGTTGCACTCGATGCACTTTGTTTGTGTTGTAGCTCTATGCTGTTGTTGTTTAGTGTAGCACCAGGGTTCGGGAGGAACGTTGTTTCGTTTTTACTGTGTACTACTGTGTATAGTAAAAATGACAATAAAAGCCTCTTGACTTGACTTGACCTGCTATGTCCGGCGCCCTGGCTCCTGGTATACACATAACCTGTCCTGCTGGTACCCCTAAAGGTCTAGCTAATTTCACATTGTAATTGGCGATGTAATTTCACATGTCTCAGAATAGAGTCTCCTATAACCAGAGCTCTTTCAGGTTTCTCAGCAGGTGCTTCACTGAGGAGAGCAAACCTGTTGGACACGTGAAGCGAAGAGGAATGGTGCTCCTGTGGGCGAGCCTTAGCGTTAGCTTTGGCTTTGCGAGTATGCCGCCGAGCCGTCACCCACTCGCCCCGCTGCGAAGGCTCTAATGCCGGAGTCGGGTGAATTGCTAACTCCACCTAGGGCATACAGACTTTCCCTTGCAGAACCTGGACTGCTCTCGCACTCATTACTTCTCTCTAGACTCTGGATGCGCTCCTCTAATGCTAAGATCTTCTCTGTCAAAGAGAAAACTAGGTTACAATTCTCACAAAAAAAATTATCACTAACAACGGAGAAAGACTGACTAAACATGTCACACTTTACACACTAAAAGAACTGGATGTTCGCCATTGCAGAGAAATTACGTACCTTAATGTAGTTACTGTAGTGTGTGTTCATAGTTCTTATGGGAATGGTCTCCACTCACTGCTTTCAAACAAACAGGGAATAAAACGCTCTTCCAAAAGCAAAAAGAGATGAAACGGAGCCAACGGAAAATAAAGGAGGAAACAGGAAAATCAAAACGATATTTTGAGATTTTATAGTGATGAAAGAGAGAAAAAAACAAACTGTAAAAATAAACAGGAAACAGGAGCATCATCCCCACAGCATGATGCTGCCACCACCATGTTTTACTGTATGGACAGTATTGACCAGGTGATGAGCAGTGCCTTGTTTCCTCCAGACATGATGCTCAAATTCAAATTAGAATCAATTCAGTGGCTTCTGTCTGGCCACTCTACCACACAGGCCTGATTGGTGCTGTAGAGATGGTTGTTCTTCTGAAAGGTTCTACTCTCTCCACAGAGAAACGGTGGAGCTCTTTCAGAGTCACCATCGGGTTCTTGGTCACCTCCCTGACTAAGACCCTTCTCCCTGATTGCTCAGTTTGGTGGTCCCTGATGGCCCACTCTAGGTAGAGTCCGTGTGGTTCCAAACTTCTTCCATTAATAATAGAAGTCACTGTGCTCATTGGGACCTTCAATGCTGCAGAAAATTTTCTGTACCCTTCTCTCAGACCTCTGCCTCTATGCAATCCTGTCTCTGAGGTCTATAGACAATTTCATGAACTTCATGGCTTGGTTTGTGCTCTGACATGCACTGTTAACTGTGGGACCTCTTATAGACAGGTGTGTGCCTGTCAAAATCGTGTCCAATCAAGTGAATTTACCAAAGGTGGACCCCAATCGAGTTGTAGAAACATCTCAAGGGTGATCAATGGACACAGGATGCACCTGAGCTCAATTTTGAGTGTCAATACTTATATACATGTAATATTTTTCACTTTTTATTTACACACTTTTTTCATGTTGTCATTATGGGGTATTGTTTGTAGAATTTTGAGGAATCCATTTTTGATTATCCATTTTGGAATAAGGCTATAACATAACAAAATGTGGAAAAAGTAAAGCGCTGTGAATACATTCCAGGTGCACTGTACAAGGACCTTTACAAGGCCTGCTTTTCAAGAATAGTTGGGCAGTTCAAAACAATTACCGTAATTTCCGGACTCTAAAGCGCACCCATATATAAGCCGCACCCACTGAATTTGACAAAGATTTTATTTTAAACATAAATAAGCCGCACCTGTCTATAAGTCTATGTCTACATTGAAACTAATTAACTTTACACAGGCTTTAATGAAAGACAGTGTCTGTTACACGGTGTAACGGGTGAAATATGTTGTGGCTCCTTTAAGAGCAGAGTGGCATTTTGGGAACAGCCTGCAGCTCCCAATGCCGATGCCGTGCAGCTTAGAACACTGGTGAGGTGCGTTTTTTTTATTTTTTTCCCCGTTCAGAATTTAATTGGTCTAATGTTATGGGGCTGGGAAAAACCCAGGAAAAATTCATAAACAAGCCGCTTTGTTGTTTAAGCCGCGGGGTTCAAAACGTGGGGAAAAAGTATCGGCTTATAGTCCGAAAAATACGGTAATCCTTTTTGTGAACCATTTATACTTTTTAATTTTAAAATTTGATGGCCACAAAAGTTGGAATTTCAACATGATTTTCTATAAAAAATTGTATCTTAGAGAGGCAGAGGTTGACCAATTTGCAAAAAAAACTGTCTACAAATTGTGATATTTTATAAGTATTTTAGACTTATGTTCTAAAATATCTTCAATATAAAATTGTGCAAACTTTATCTCATCATTAACAATACATAATATAATCAAAAGATTCTGAGAATCTAGACAAAGCTCTGTGCTCCAGGAACAAAGACAAAATACAATATTGGATGCCTGTGTTCTTGAGGCCCTCAGGTGTGCGTTAAAATCAGGCATGATTCTGACATGGAAATCACTGCAATCACTGCTCTGCAAATTTCAAAGAAATCGTTATCTGTGAACACTGTTGGCTCTGGCACCCACAACCCCTGACAGGTTAGAACTTTATTAAGCAAAGAACAAGATTCAGGATTTTGACATTTATAAACTTGATTCAGAAAGCTTGCTGTCTTCTTTTGGCCAAAGCCTACTTGAAATGGACTGAGGCAAAGTGGAAAAATCTTGTGTGGTCTGGGGAATCGAAATTTGAAATTCCTTTTGGAAAACATGGACACCTTTTTCCTTCAGACTAAAGAGGAGAGGGACCATCCAGCTTATTATTAGTGCTTAGTTCAAAAGCCTGCATCACTGATAGTATGTCAAAAGCGCTTACTATAAACGAAATTATTACCGACCAGGAGTTTAAAATAATGTGTTTGACAGAAACGTGGATTAAACCAAATAAATATGTAGCATTAAATTAAGCGAGTCCTCCTGGGTATAGTTACATACACCATCCCCATCTAAATGGCAGAGGAGGTGGAGTCGCAGCTATTTATAATAATAATCTAAGCGTCACACAAAAGACTAAACACAAATGTAAAAAAAAAAGTTCTTTACACCAACATAAAATATAAAAGTAGGTTTAGTCAGTCAATTCCATTAATTATTATTTATAGACCCCCAGGGCCCTACTCTGAGTTTCTCAAAGAATTTGCAGATTTCATCACAAATGTAGCTACTTCTTTATACAAAGCATTCATTGTTGGTGACTTTAATATTCATTTTGATAATCAGGAAGACTCCTTAAGAGCAGCAGTTTTGTCCATTCTAGATTCAGTTGGAATGAATCAGAATGTTATAAGACCCATTAATAGTGGTGGACAAACTCTTGATTTGTTGTTAACATTTGGATTAAAAAAAAAAAAAAATTAGTAATAATTTAAAAATAAAATAGTCCACAGTCTGAAGCTATTTCAGATTATTACCTCATCTCTTTTAAAATCTGCCTCAGTCATTGCATTAGTACCTCGCCACTTTACCATGTTAAGCATACATTCATGTCAGCTACAACAGCGAGGTTTATCAATAATCTTCCGGAAATGATGATATTAAATAGATCTCCGTCTGACCCCGCAGAGCTTGACTGGGCCACTGAATACGTTCTGTTACACTCTAGATGATGTAGCTCCCCTTAAAACCAAAATGATCAGGGAGAAAAAATTAGCACAGTGGTAGAATGATCATACGCGCACCCTAAAACAGACCACTCGGAAATTAGAACGTAAATTGCATCAAACAAAATTAACATTATTTTAAATGGCATGGAAGGAGAGCCTCCTAAATTATAGAAAATCTCTTAGTGCTGCTAGATCAGCATATTTCTCCACCCTCATAGAAATTAACAAGCATAATCCTAGATTTTTATTCAGCATGGTAGCAAAATTAACAGGAAATAAAAGCACTGCACTCAGATGCACACCATCAATAGGTAGTAATAATTTCATGAACTTTTTTAATAAAAGTTGAAAACATCAGGCAAGAAATCCAGACAATTCATATAAATCCAAACTATTTTACAAATAACCATGTAGACAGCAGTGTAATTATAACAGACAATCAATTACAAAGTATTACTCCTATCCAAGAGAATGACTTAATTTAATTTATTTCCTCATCAAAATCATCAACCTGCATTCTCGATCCCTTGCCTACTAGTTTCCTTAAACAGATAATTCCAGGTATTTGAACCTGTTTTAAAAAATAATAAACTATAAATAATAAAATAAAATATAGCTGCAAGCAGCGATGGCGGGCCCTTGCACATTTGTGTATCGCTATACGGTGCCTCCCAGCAAACAATGCACGGTGGGCAAGTGCATCAAGTGGGTAAATATCAGTGGACTATTTTATGTTGTTACTGAACCATTTGGGGACTGTAGGTAAAAGAAACCCCACATTTTAGACAAACGGGGGCGCTAGTGAGCCACTTAAGAGACACACCTTTGTCCGACCTTTTTGTCCACACTTAACAGCCGACAAATGTGATGTATGTGTCAAATTTCAAGTTAATCTAATCACGCCAAAAGCCTTAAATATGTCTGAAATAAAAGTACATTTTGACACGATGCCATGGGAACAGCGTTCGAGATATCAAAAATCTCTTCACAATTTATCATCTACAATGTCTCGGCATCATGTTGACCACGTTTGGTGTCAATCGCGTGAATATCCTAGGAGGAGTATTTAAAAGTTCACCACATGCAACTGTCAAAAAATCCACCTTTTGTGACTGACACACTTCCTGGCGCCTATTGGTGGCACTATGTCTGAGATTCACAATAGGCACATCGATGCGATCGGAATCCTTGGCTGAACATACACACAGCGTGTCATCCCAATAAGACATTTTTTGCTTTAGATATTAGACACTTCCTGTTCTCCGAATTCGCCATAAATTTGTCGCCCCACCATGGCAGATATCAAAAATCCCTTCGCAATTTAGCAAGTCCAATGTCTCGGCATCATGTTCACCACGTTTGATGTCAATCGCATGAATTACCTAGGAGGAGTATTTAAAAGTTCACCGCATGCACTTATAAAACAAACCAAAATGGCCGACTTCCTGTTGGGCGGAGCTCATATTTTTGAGGGCGAAAGTTGTTCGGGTCGATGAGATCTATATGCGTACCAACTCTCGTGCATATGCGTGTATAATTGCCTGATCTGTGCACCAATGTTTGTTTTTGCATTACAGGGGGCGCTACAGAGCCCCCCTGCCACACCCGTGTTCCAGCCTTTGCCTGGGCCTAGTGACAAATGACTCTGATGTGTGTGCCAAATTTCAAGAGTTTTCTAGCATGGTAAGGGACCCCAATTGGCCAATGTGTGTTAAAAAAAAAAAAAAAAAAAAAAAATTTAAAAAAAATTCTAAGGAAAACAATAGGGCTTCGCACCTTTGGTGCAGGCCATTCTGGCCTGCTCCTCGGTGCTCGGGCCCTAATAATAAAACCATTAGCACTGGTTATGTACCGAAATCCTTCAAACTGGCAGTTATCAACCCCCTAATTAATAAACCTGACCTTGACCCATGTCAGTTGTCCAACTACAGGCCAAATACCAAACCTCCCCTTTATATCCAAAATTTTAGAAGAGGTTGTAGCACAGCAGTTATGCTTACATCTACTTATGAATAACATTTTTGAAATGTATCAGTCAGGATTTAGGCCTCATCATAGCACAAACACGTTAAGATGGTAAATGACCTGTTATTGGCCTCTGATCAGGGTTTTCTCTCTTTACTTGTTTTGCTCGACCTTAGTGCAGCTTTTGACACCATTGATCACACTATACTGCTTGCTAGACTTGAGAACGTTGTTGGAATAAAGGAAACAGCTCTCTCCTGGCTTAGATCTTATTTGACTGATCGCTATCAGTTTGTTGATGTAAATGGTGTGTTCTCCACACTCTCTGAGGTAAAGTTTGGTGTTCCGCAAGGATCTGTCTTAGGCCCACTGCTTTTCTCTTTATATATGCTGCCTCTGGTTAAAATTATACATAAATATGGAATTCGCTTCCATTGCTATGCTGATGATACACAGCTGTATATTTCAGCAAAGCCAGATGAGAGAGATCAGCTTAACAATGTTGAGTAGTGTGTAAAGGACATTAGACAGTGGATGCTTGATAACTTTCTTCTGCTCATCTCAGATAAGACGGAAGTACTTTTACTAGGACCACATGCAGCTAGAAGCAAACTTTCCGATTACGTAGCATCTCTGGATGGTGTTTCTGTTTCAGCGTGTACAGCAGTCAAAGACCTTGGTGTAATTATTGACCCTAGTCTTTCCTTTGAGGCTCACATGAATATTATTACCAGGATCACCTTCTTTCACCTTAGAAATATTGCTAAAATTTGAAATATGATGATGTTACAGGAAGCAGAAAAACTAGTTCATGCTTTTGTTAAATCTAGATTAGACTACTGTAATGGTTTACATCTCTGGGTGTTTGAGTAAGTGCATAAATAAGCTTCAGTTAGTTCAGAATGCATCAGCAAGAGTCCTCACTAGATCTAGAAAATATGACCACATCACCCCTGCTTTAATCAGTCTACACTGGCTCCCAATCAAATCTCGCATTGATTATAAATTCCAAACAGTCTGCTACATTGACTCAGAACTACAGTTTGCTTCTGATCACCATCACTGTACCCCGCAACATTGTATAGCTACAATAAATGGACATGGGCTCGGGAGAGATAAAAAAAAAAAATTGACAGGAGTACATAGAGATGTGGCAGCAGGTAAAGATGGATGTGGCAAAATCTAAGGAAAAGGCATATGAGGAGCTGTATTATTAGTTGGACACTAAGGAGGGAGAAAATAATTAATTGTACTGATTAGCGGGGCAGAGGGACAGACCGGAAGGATGTGCTACAAGTTAGAGCAATTAAGGATGCAGATATAAATGTGTTGACTAGTGAGGAGTGTGTGTTGAAAAAGTGAAGGGAGTATTTTGAGCAGCAGATAAATGAGTAAAATAAGAGAGATAGAAGTGTGGATGATGTGGAGCTGGTGAACCAGGAAGTGGGCAGTGTGAGCATCGATTAAGAGGATGAGGAGTGGAAAGACGGTTGGTCCTGATGACATAACAGTAGAAGCATTTACGTTTAGGAGAGATAGTAGTGTAGTTTTTAGTAGTGTTTAACAAGATTTAGAAAGGTTAAAGGATGCCGGAAAATGGAGGAGTGTGCTGGTACCGATTTTTAAGAATAAGGGAGATTTGGAGATAAGAGGAAGGTGAACGTGGGTTTGCATCAGGGATTGGTTCTGAGCCCTAACCCGTAGTGGTGATAGACTGGTAAGATGGACGAGGTAAGACAGGAGTCTCCATGGACTCTGATGTTTTAGTCTGATATTATGATTTGTGGCGACAGTAGGGAGCAGGTTGAAAAGAGCCTGGAGATGTGGAGGTACATGCTGGAAAGAAGGAGAAACAAAGTCAGTAACCGTAAGACAGAGTACATGTGTGTGAATGAGAGGGAGGGCAGTGGAGTGATGCAGTTGCAAGGGGTAGAGGTAGTGAAGGTGGATGAGTTTAAGTACCTGGGGTCAACAGTGCAAAGTAATGGAGGGTGTGTTAGAGAAGTGAAGAAAAGAGTGCAGGCAGGGTGAAGTGAGTGAAGAAGAGTGGCCAGAGAGATTTGTGACAGTAGGGTATCTGCAAGGGTGAAGGGGAAAGTTGGTAGGACTGTGGTGAGACCTGCTATGTTGTATTGTTTAGAGACCGTGGCATTGGCAAAAGGACAGGAGGCAGAGCTGGAGGTGGCAGAGTTAAAGATGCTGAGATTTTCATTGGGAGTGACAAGGGTGGCCACTCATGTAAGACAAGGTGGGGGAGCCTAGATTGAGATGGTTTGGACATGTGCAGAGGAGGGACAAAAAGTATATAGGTAGAAAAATTATGAGGAAGGAGCTTTTTTTTGGGCCTTGCATATTTCAGCAAGACAGTGCCAAACTGCATACTGCATCTATTACATCAGAAAGGCTTCATAGTAGAACAGTCTGTCTTCAAATGAGACACAGCTAGAACCTTCTATCAGAAACAAATTGGACAACATTCCTCTACCAAAAATCTAGCACCTATTTTACTGGTCACAAATAAATAAGGACTTGTAAAAGAAAAGGGGATGCTACACAGTGGTAAACATTGCCATAGCCCAACATTTTAAAAACATTTTTCCTCAAGTTTAAACATTTTATATGTTTTCCATATTCGATTGTAAATAAAATATGGGTTTATGTATATATACTACGGTTGCAACTAATGATTGTTTTGATAAACAATTAGTCGGACGATTATTTCTTCGATAAATCGATTAATCAGATAAAACATTTTTCTAATTAGATATTTTGCTTATTATTACTATATATAAATATTCATGTATAAAAGTGTACTTAAAAAAGCAAAAGACACAGTGATATTAGTAATTAACTATCTTTAATTTAGACATTTTAAAGCTTATAGCGACAGTTTGTTGAGGAGTGCATGGGGGATTGCTCCTTTGAACAAATTCTGCCCCGCTAAGTGGTTTCTTTCTGTAAAAACAAACAAACAAACAAACAGCATTTGAGTGTGCAAGGTGAAGCACTTTGTGTATATCAACATTTTTATTGTATTTTGCAGATGGCAAGTTGACAACGAAAATTTTATATAAAATATAATACATCATTATTTAAAAAAATGTTTTATTTCTGAAGATATAAGCATCTAGAATATATAATTAATATAATTGTGTATAATAATTAAATTATATATGCATAAATTAAATATACAAACATTAAAAACAAGCATTTGAACGTAGTAGAACCGCAGTAAATCACGTTTGAAAACATTCACAACAGTTACTGTTGTAGTAGACAAACGCTAAAAAAAGAGAATGGAACGGAGAAACGCAGCAAGCTAACAGGCATCTTTAAAAAGGAAATTATATATGCATTGGTGTACAAATGCATAAGCATTCTCTGAAAACCAAAACAGTGACTAAAAATGTTGGCACCGTTTAAATTGAATCCATCACTAACGCGAGCGAGGTCATTGCGCATCCTGATGCTCGCGAGTCACGACAGAACAGATCCAGTGCGAAGTTACAAACAAACCGTTTACACAGCAGCACTTCGTTAAACTACACTATTTCACATGAAGGTCATGCAGTTTCTGCTTACCGTGCTGATGTTTTGCCTTCATCTGTGACATCACTGTTTTATTTCCGCATGCTCGTGCATCACCGTGGTACTTCCATCTCACAATCTCCGCTTTGCAATAACTCGCAGGTACAGTTTTCCTTGTTGCGTTTAATATAAAATGTTCCGATGCCTTGAGGCGCACACTTTTTCCTGCTGCTGGTTGACCCTGTACTGTCCGCCATTTATGCGGGCGGCTGTATTATCCTGCCGTCACGCTCACCTGTAACTTGAGCAGCCCATCTAATCGGTAACGCCATTTATTTACAACGAATTTAATTATGGATTATTATCGATTAGTTGTTGCAACTCTAAAATATACAGTGCAAAAGTTTTAGGTGCTGGTGAGAAAATGTTGGAAAGTAAGAATGCTTTCAAAAATAGAAGTGTATTTTTCTTTTAGTTTTTTTTTTATCAGTTAACAAAATGGAAAGTAAATGAACAGCCAAATGGAAGCCAAATCGCATTAATATTCAGTGTGACCACCTTTACAAACTTCTAGGTCTAAGCCTGGGATATAATCCCAGACGGACTCAATGATGTTGAGATAAGAAAAATGTGGGGGCCAAAACTATTACCTCTAGGACTCATTATTGTTCTCTAAACTGAAGATGACATCAGCTGTATGCTTGGGGTAATTGTCCTGCAGCAGAATAAATTTGGGGCCAAATAGTTGCCTCCCTGGTGAAATCTGCCTGTATTTCTCAGCATTGATGACAACATTAAACCTGACCAAATCTTCAACACCATTTGCAGAAATGCAGCCCCAAACCTGCAGGAAACCTCAACTATGCTTCTCTGTTGCCTGCAGGTACTGACCCACTCTCCAGCCCTTTTGTCAAACCTTTTTTATTCTACAGTCAAATATTACAGATTTTGACTCATCAGTCCAGAGCACCTGCTGCACCCCAGTTCCTATGTTTTTCAGCATTGTTGAGTCACTTAGCCTTGTTTCCATGTCAGAGGTATGGCTATTTGCAATTTGTCCATGACTGCCATTTATGGCAAGACTTCTCCAGACAGTAAATGGTTGAACCTGGGTCCAACTACTTTCCGCTAGTTCTTTGCTGATGCCACTGCTGGAAAGTAAGCATGATGTGTCATTCACTCACTACATTAAATTTCCTTGGTCAACCAATGCATCTATGGTACTCAACATTGCCAGTTTCTTTATGCTTTTCAAAATAGCTTTACCAGCAAATCTTGAATCCCCAGTCTGCATTTAAATCTTTGCCTGGGAGACTTTGCTGTTGCAGTATAACTACCTTGGCGTCTCATTTCTGTGCTCCTGACTCTGATCTTGACTTTAGGCAAGTATACAACTTGTGAAAAAGTAAGAACTGAAAGCCAAAGTGTCGACCGATTTTGGTTTTTCTCTGGCCTATGCCAGTATTTGGAAATCAGGGCAGCTGATGGCAAATATATGATGCAGATTTTTTATTTTTTTGCAGATATGTTTGGCCGATTTCCTTTTTTCCCCATTTATCTCATTAAATCGAACAGTTAATTAATAAGAAGTGATACAGAAAATAAATTAAACATTTATTGTTTATTTATTGAACACAAGCCTCTTCAATCAGTGCACTTGTTACCAAGTTTTGTAACCTGTAGACAAAACTACAGCTGGGTCGGGTGTTTTTTTAGTTTTTTCGGTGTGTTCCACAACCCAAATATTGATTTAAACTCTCTTCTTTTTGTTAATTGATGGAAAATAAATTAACACTTTTTTGAAAGCATTCTCACTTTACAGAATTGTTCCACAACTGCCTAAAACTCTTGCATAGAACTGTATATACACCAAACTGGCATAACATTATGACCACCTGCCTAATACTGTGTTGGTCCTTCTTTTGCTGCCAAAACAGTCCTGACTCGTCAGGCATTAACAGCATTAACTTGTCAACAAGTAGCTTGTCTGTTGGGTTAGACCACACAGGCCAGCCTTCACTCTCCATGTGCATCTTAGCAGCCCATGACCCTGTCGCCAGTTCACCACTGTTCCTTCCTTGGACCAATTTTGGTTAATACTGACCACTGTAGTTTTGGAGATGCTCTGATTTAGTTGTTTAGCCCTCACAATTTTGGCCCTTGTCAAACTCACTCAAATCCTTACACTTCCCCATTTTTCCTGCTTCACATCACACATCAAATTTGAGGACAAAATGTTCACTTCATGCCTAATCGTGCCCACCCACTAACAAATACCATGATGACGAGATAATCAGTGTTATTTACTTCACCATTCATAAATGTTATGCCTGGTTGGCGTACATGTTCTACTGCAGTATTATATTACATGTAGCCATACAGCATATTTCATGTGTGAATGTACTGTGAAATAAAAAGAAACATCATAAAATATAGACAAAACAAACAAAAAAATTAAAAGGGGGGCTACTAGTTCCTCTCTGCTTGGTTATCAAATCGTTTTTGAGCTTCTCTGACTTTAAACATTATATAAACATGCCGTCTCACTGCAGTAGAGGAAAATTTTCTTACGTGAACAATATTTAAAAAAACAAAAAAACAAAACATTAACTACCCCCAGCAGTTCACAACCCATAAAGCCTAACCTTTATTAACCACCATTACATCACTGTATTATCTCTACAAGAAAGAAAAAAACAGTATAATTCAATACATTTTAACAGAAACTAATTCAATAAGTTAATGAAAACATACAAATGTGTTTTCATCCTGTACAAATCAGTCTGCATCATTACAGACACAGTCATCAAGTTGCTACAAGCTCTTCACTATGTGCACATACTGGACAAACCAGTACATTATCATGCTTGATAACTTGTGATGAAATTCTATAAAGTGTGGCAGGATGTATTTGGAATAGTAGTATTTTATATAGTTCTTTATATTCATTAGTCCAAATGACTTTGCACTAAACCACCAACTGTTTGTGTGTATTCTTTTTTGAACAGCAGCCGGTTAATTGGCGGCCCAAGCCTCCAGGTCTTTCATGTCATCATCCTCCTCCTCTTCTCTTTTCTTTCCTGCTATAAGAACACATTTAAAACATGTTATTTGCTTTGTAGAAACTACACTGCAATTAGGTGAGTAGAACTGGGTTGTGAAACTGTTAACATGATACAGTGGAACCCGCTTATCTCGCCCTCGGTTACCTCGACAACCCTATTAAGTCGACGTTTTTGAAGTGGAACCGCCAAATTCTCGCTTTTTCTAAGCATTTTTTTATGTCGCCTTTTTTTATGTTGCCGAACCCTAATATCTCGAGCACAAGGGGGGAGAAATTTGCCATTTAACATCGGTTATCTCGGTGCAGCCGCAGAAGAACTCGCGAAAGTGGCGGAAAAATCAAGGCTTACAGCTGCTACAGGTGTTGTATTATATACTGGTGAATCTCTGCTGTTAGTTAGTGCACATATGCCCTTTGTTGTTAAATGGTATGCGATGAATGGGAGGCAAAAGCCGCGATTGGCGGCGCGGAATGTGTGATGACCATCCAAAATCATAGAATGAACACCGGCGGGGGTGGCGGGCGTGCATGCACATTCTCATTTATTAACGCACATCATGTACATAAAGAAATTTCAAGCACGTTAATATATTGCCGCCATTTTGATTTTCGTTTATCTCGATCATCGGTTACCTCGATGCTTTTTGGTGACCCCCTAGGACATCGACATAACCGGGTTCCACTGTAGTATGTTTTCTGCACTATTATGACACCTTAACTCTGGACTTGCACAGCACAGTATCACTTTATATCACACCATACTGCACATGGACACTTTAGACAATCACACTAAATCACTTTCATTTGTATTGTCAATATCTGCCATACTGCTTTATATATCTATATATATATTCACACACACACACACATACACATATATACACACATATTTCTATATTTTCATTTATCTACTTCATTTTATTTTTTCTATTTTATATATATATATATATATATATATATATATATATATATATATATATATATATGTAAATGTATATGTAAAAAAAAAAAAATTATATCCTTAAATTCTATTCCTTTTGTACTTGAATGCTGGATAGTCATATAAAGCATTTCACTGCATGTCGTACTATGTATGTATGTGTATGTGATGAATAAAATTTTAATTTAGATTTTTTTTTAAATACACTATATGGACAAAGGATTTGGGACACCTGACTTTTATTTGTACTTTTTCCCTAAACTTTTAGTACAAAATATATATTCGGGCATTACATTTTCTATTCACTTCAACTAGGAGACCCATGTGTTTGTGCATTGGTAAAAAGCGCTGTGGTTAACCATACTGAACACCTTTGGGGTCAACTGGATTGCTGACTGAACCCCAGGCTTGACCCTACATCAGCAGCTGACTTTACTAAAGCCCTTATGACTGATTAATCAGAAATTTCCACCAATGGAACATATTCCCAGAACAGGAGAGATGAAACAAAAACTCTGTTCTGAAGTTCTGAAGGTATGTAAGCACCCAAATAGTATTTTATCTTTTTCTTCAGGCTAGGGTACAAGAATTTAAAAGCCAATAATGCCACACTTGCGTTCAGTTATTATATCTGAAAAGGTTGGCCACTTTGACGAGTAAACATTTTAGATCAAATTTTGTTAAATGAAATGATTCTATAATTTTTTGTACATTTTTAAAAAAATTATTGTTCCATGTTGTAATTTCAGAATACATAGACATTAAACTGTGTACATAAAAAAAAAAAAACCTGCAAAAGTTGTGTTTTAAAATGTTTGACTGGTAGTGATATCTTTCCAAGTTATCGTCTCTTAGTTGTAAAGTCGTCAATTGTTAGAGAATTATAATAATTAGCAGTTCTTCTTCTTTCAGCTGCTCCCATTAGGGGTCGCCACAGCGGAACCATCCTTCTCAATAACTCTCTGTCCTCTACATCTGCCTCTTTCAAACCAACTACCTGCATGTCTTTCCTTGCCACAGCCATAAACCTCTTCCTTAGCCTTTTCCTCCTTCCTGGTGACTCCATACTCAGCAGTCTCCTACCAATATACCCCATGTCCCTCCTCTGCACATTTCCAATCCATCTCAAATCGAGCTTCTCTCACTTTGTCCCCAAAACGTCCTACATGCACAGTCCCTCTAATAAATTTGTTTCTAATCCTGTCCATCCTCGTCACTCCCAACGAAAACCTCAACATCTTCAGCTCTGCTACCTCCACCTCCTGTCTTTTAGTCAATGCCACTGTCTCTAAACCATACAACATCGCAGGTCTCAACCACTGTCCTATAAACTTTCCCTTACAATCTTGCAGATACCCCTCTATCACAAATCACTCCTGCTATCACTTTTCACCCACTCCACCCTGCCTGCACTCTTTACTTCACTTCTCTATCACACTCTCAATTACTTGGCACTGTTGATCCCAGGTGCTTTTTCCTGCAACCACACCACTCCACTCTCTCTTATTCACACACATGTACAACTGACCTTCATTCCCTTTCTTTCCAGCACCTATCTTCACCTCTCCAGGCTCTTCTCCACCTGTTCCCTACTCTCAGAACAAATAACTATCCGCAAACATCATAGTCCATAGAGACTCCTGTCTGACCTCGTCCATCAACCCATCAATCACCACTGCAAAAAGGAAAGGGCTCAGAGCTAATCCTTGATGCAGTCCAACCTCCACATTGAACCAGTCTGTTGTTCCTACTGCACACTTTACTGCTGTCACACTGTCCTCATACATGTTCTGCACCACCCTCACATATTTCTCTGCCACACCTGACTTACTAATACAATACTACAACTCCTCTCTTGGCACCCTGTCGTACGCTTTCTCTAAATCCACAAACACAATGCAACTCCTTCTGACCTTCTCTATACTTCTCCATCAACATTCTCTAAGCAAATAATGCATCTGTGGTGCGCTTCCTTGGCATGAACCCATACTGCTGCTTACAGATAGTCACCTCTTCTCTCAGCCTGGCTTCCACTACTCTTTTCCATAACTTCATGGTGTGACTGATCAATTTTATTCCCCTGTAGTTACTGCAGGTGTGCACATCTCCCTTATTCTTAGAAATCAGGACCAGCACACACCTTCTCCATTCTACAGGCATCCTCTCACCTTCCAAAATTTTGTTGAACAATCTGGTTAAAAACTCCACTGCCATCTCTCCTAAACATTTCCATGCTTCTACCAGTATGTCATCTGGCCAACCGAGTTTCACCTCTTCATCCTCTTAATCGCTGCTCCCACTTCCTCCTTACTAATCCTATCCACTTCCTGCTTCACTATCTCCACTTCATTCAACCTTCTCTCTCATTTTCAGCTGCTCAAAATACTCCCTCCATCTTTTCAACACACTCTCCTTATTAGTCAATACATTTCCATATCCATCCCTTATTGCTCTAACTTGCAGCACATACTTCCGAGCTCGGTTCCCCTGCCTGGCCAATCTGTATAAATCCTTTTCTCCTTCCTTAGTGTCCAACTTTCTATACAGCTCCTCATATGCCTTTTCTTTAGCTTTTGCCACATCCCTCTTTACCTGCTGCAGCATCTCCTTGTACTCCAGCCTACTTTTCTCATCACTCTGTCGATCCCAATTCTGTTTCACCAACCTCTTTCTCCTTATGCTTTCCTGCACTTCCTCATTCCACCACCTCTTTGTCTTTCTTTATATTTCCAGATGTCACACCAAGTACCCTTCTAGCAGTCTCCCTTATCACTTCTGCAGTAGTTGCTCCAGCACATCTTCACCACCTCCAAGTCCCTGTCTGACCTCTTCCCTGAAAATTACACTACAGTCTTCCTCCTTCAGTTTCCACCATCTTATTCTTATTTTAGTCCTCTCCTCCTCCTCTACACCTCCAACACCATCCTACGGTTATAAGGTTGTATAAAAATGTGTACGTTTATTGCTTATAAGTTTGTTCCTTATAATTGTTTATCACTGATGAGCAAGTCACTGGCGACAGTGGCAAGGAAAAACTCACTGAGATGGCATCATCTGGGTGGCACTAAATGTCCATTCATTGCCGTTCTATTGAGGTGTGTATTAACAGGTACACAGGTACTGAAAGATGTTGGCAGGGCCAGTGTAGCCAGACAACACCAGATGGAGGGCTCCATCTGGTGTTGTCTGGCTACACTGGCCCTGCCAACATCTTTCAGTCTCCAATCTCTCTCAGGTTGCATCTCCTGCATAGAACCATAGTCCACCTGTGTGCACCTTCTTCCACTCTTATATGTCGGTACAATGGCTCAGGACCACAGGCTGCATGAACAGTTTTAAACACCTGTTAATACACACCTCAATAGAACGGCAATGAATGGACATTTAGTGCCACCCAGATGATGCCATCTCAGTGAGTTTTTCCTTGCCACTGTCGCCAGTGACTTGCTCATCAGTGATAAACAATTATAAGGAACAAACTTATAAGCAATAAACGTACACATTTTTATACAACCTTATAACCGATTTATCTGTGTAAAACTGCTTTGTGACAATGCCCAATTGATTTGAATACTGCTGCTTAATAAGGAATGGTTAGAATGATGATATACTAATATTTCCAACCAGCTTTAAAATTAAACAAAAGATTTTAAACATCAATATGAAATTTGAATAAAAACTACCTGGTCTAGAAGGTAAGGATGTGGAAGGTACGTTTGGCAGCAGTACATTCTCTGTGTCCCTAATCTCCAGCAGGTTCTTATCTAGCTCTTCCTGCTCTAGCTCCTCCAATTCAGCCAGCAGTTCATCCTAGACCAATAAGAAACAAAGTTAGAACTAACAACAACAAATACCTTAAAGCTCATCTCAATTAAACATGACAGCAGAAAGTATGCAAAATTTGTCTTGTTCTTACCTCATCAAAATCCTCACTAAACCCAACAGGTTTTGAAATTGCATCAGAGATTTCTTGTGCCAACTCCTGCTGCTCTGTGATATCCTGCATGAGATCGTCAACTTTGTCTATGTCCCTAAGGGACAAGAAACACACCACAGTTTTTAATAACAGGCATAATTTTAATTTAATATTAGTATTTCTGTCAGAAGCCGAAGGCTTTCCTTGTCCATTCAAGTTGATTACATAAGTGTGAATTAGCTCCAAGTCTGTTATGATAATGAAAAACATACACTATTTGACCAACTGCATAATATATTTTAATTTATAAATAAACTAATTATATATATACACACATATACACACCCCTCTGGAAATAAAATAAGAGACCACTGCAATTTACTCCTAAATCTCTCTGAGTATGACAAGAATTCCATGCCAGTCTTTAATTTCTACTTAAGCACAACTCATTCTGCTTAATGAGGTACTGATTTGGTGATCACCTCAATCCAATCCTATTTAATGGGATATATATATATACAGACCAAAAGTTTGGACACACCTTCTCATTCAAAGAGTTTTCTTTATTTTCATGAATATGAAAATTGTAGAGTCACACTGAAGGCATCAAGGGCTATTTGACCAAGAAGGAGAGTGATGGGGTGCTGCGCCAGATGACCTGGCCTCCACAGTCACCGGACCTGAACCCAATCGAGATGGTTTAGGGGTGAGCTGGACCGCAGAGTGAAGGCAAAAGGGCCAACAAGTGCCAAGCATCTCTCGGGGAACTCCTTCAAGACTGTTGGAAGACCATTTCAGGTGACTACCTCTTGAAGCTCATCAAGAGAATGCCAAGAGTGTGCAAAGCAGTAATCAAAGCAAAAGGTGGCTACTTTGAAGAACCTAGAATTTGACATTTTTCAGTGGTTTCACACTTTTTTGTTATGTATATAATTCCATATATAATTCCACATGTGTTAATTCATAGTTTTGATGCCTTCAGTGTGAATCTACAATTTTCATAGTCATGAAAATAAAGAAAACTCTTTGAATGAGAAGGTGTGTCCAAACTTTTGGTCTGTACTGTATATATATATATATATATATATATATATATATATATATATATATATATATACTCCATAAAAATATAAACCACTGTTGTAATCAACACTCTGCAATGTGACCAATTACCAAAATTACCAAAAAGGTAATTTGAAATTAAAAAATATCCACTGAACATGCCAAAAACAGTAAAAAGAAAGGTTTTGTGTGAAGAAGAAAAGGCTCAAATCCTAGCTTTACTGGCACAAGGATTCAGTGAGCATCAAGTTGCTTCTATCCTTCATTTTTCAAAAGACAGCAGTTCACAAAAACAAGATCAAGCAACAGACACTAGGAAAAACAAAGCTACAGCCTGGAAAAGGCCGAAAACAGGTCAGTAACAAGCGAGATGACCCCAAACTTATTTGAATGTCAATCAAGAACCGTAGGCTGACCTCAAGTCACCTTCAACAACAGTGGCAGACTGGGGTGAAGTGCACGGCAAGAACAGTTCGAAACTGGCTCCTACAAGCAAGGCTGAAATCTTGTAACTGTAAAAAGCCCTTCATCAGTAAAAAGCAAAGAGCCAGGCTAAAGTTTGTAAAAGATCACAGGAATTGGACCTTAGCGGACTGTGGTTAGAAGCCCACAACCCACAGTGTCTTACACCAACTGTAAAATATGGAGGTGGGTCAGTGATGGTCTGGGGGTGCTTCAGCAAAGCTGGAATTGAACAGATTTGTCTTTGTCTTTGTCAAGGGCACATGAATCAAGCCAAGTTCAGGGTTGTTCTATTAGAACTTTGCTTCCTTCTGCTAAGACAATGTTCCCCAACTCAGAGGATTGGAATTTCCAACAGGACAATGCACAATGCCATACAGCCAGAGCATTTGGAGTCTGGATAGAGGATCACCAGATCAAGACCCTGTCATGGCCAGCCCAATCTCCAGATTTGAACCCTATTAAAAACCTCTGGAATGTCATCAAGAGGAAGCCGGATGGTCACAAACCATCAAGAAAAGCTGAGCTGTTTGCTTTTTAGCAAAAAGAGTGGCATAAAGTTACCAAAAACAATGTGGAAAAACTGGTGGAGAGCATGCAAAAACACATGAAAGCTGTAACTGCAAATCAGGGTTATTCCACCAAATACCGATTTCTTAATGTTATTTAGACAAAGCATTAAAACAATTTGTTTACAAATTATTAGCATTTTGTTTTAGTTGAGTTATTAAAGCTCTGCAAATACTGCATGATCGTGTGTTAATTTGATGTGTTGTCATTTCCTTTAAATATACACTCTAAATAACAATAGTTATATTTTGAATTTAGGAGAAACATTGTCAGCAGTTCACAAAAAAATCAAACGAAACTGTTTATCTCACCAATGCATGTACCTGTAAGAAAAAACATAAGAAACTGATTATTTTGCAGTGGTCTCTTTTTTTCCCCCCAGAGCTGTATATATTATGTATGGGGCGTAACGATACATAAAATTCACAGTTCGGTTCAATTTCTGTATAGTTAGGGGGAAGAAATGCAAAACATAAAATTGCTTGCCATGTTTTATTCATGCAGTTTATTACTAGAATTAACATTTGTGAACAACAGTTTGCAATAAAGTGCCTGCTTGGTTAAATAATATATATACAAATAAAATAGAATAACCCATTATATATATATATATATATATATATATATATATATATATATATATATATATATATATATACACACACACACACACACACACACACACACACACACACACACACACACACTGACTCTGCAAGATGGTGGGCCGTTCTAAAGTGACTGAAAGCCGCCAGCAGCAGGTTGTCCAGATGAAGGCCAAAGGGATGACCCTATCAGCCATAGCAAGACAAGTTGGTCGATCCAAATCTGTGATTTCAAGAATATTGAATCTTTACAACATCACAAACTTATTCAAGTCCGCCAAGAAGGCTGCTCGTCCACGGAAGACAAATACAAGAGAGGACAGGATACTGCAGAGGATCTCAATGGGCAATCATTTCCACACTGCAGCTGGAATTGCTCACCAATTCAGCACTGAACAGGGTAAGGATCTGTCTAGTCATACAGTGTCTCGATGTTTAAGAGCATTTGGACTGAAAGCCCACTCTGCAGTGACCAAACCTCTCATTAGCAGAAAGAATCAAAAGGCTAGACTAAGCATGTTGTGTGGTTAGAGGAGAACTGGTACAAAGTTCACTTCAGTGATAAAAGCAAGTTTAATTTATTTGGGTCCAATGGGAAACATTATGTTCCGCGACCAACTGGAGAAAGACTGAAACCAAAGTGTGTAAAGAAGTCAGTGAAAAGTGGAGGAGGAAGTGTCATGGTTTCTTCTTCAACAACAGATGGGTCCTTCCATGCGTTCACCACCCAATCAGTCCGCAGCGTTCGTGCAGGACAACGCTCCATGTCACACAGCAAAATGGGTAAAGCAGTTCCTTGAAACTGAAAACATTGAAATAATGACATGGCCTGCCCAGAGTCCTGATCTCAACCCAATAAAGAACCTCTGGAAAATCCTTGGCGACAAAGAAACCCACTACTGTCACCGAACTGTGGAGGAGACTGGAAGAAGAGTGGACCAAAATCACACCAGAGCAGTGTGAGAGACTAGTGCTGTCCTGTGGCCGCAGATGTGCTGAAGTCATTCAGAGCAGAGGCCTGTACACTTCCTACTAATTGCTGACTATTGTAACCTTCAGAAAATTTTGTTGTAATCTTTTTCCATGCTACAGTCATTGTTGTTCTCTAATTTTGATCAGTGTGTTTTCTGCAAAATAATTTTTTTTTTTATGCCTTAGTTAATTTGTGGAAAAGGTGTTCTGGTAGCATGGTATAGACGCGACAAAAACTCCTTCAACTGTTGAGCAGTGAAGATTACATTATTACAGAATTGTTCAATTGTTTATAAATTGTTCTCTAATTTTGATCGCCAGTGTATATAAAATAAAATGAGAACTTCTAAGATTATAAAGACCAAAATAAATATATACATTGACAGATTATAAAACAGATGATGAGCAGTCCCTGAAAGGAAAAAACATGCCTCACATATCCTCGTTATCTTCTTAAGACAAGGGAGTGTCAAATATTTGCTTTTTATATATGTAATGCAAGATTTAGTAGATTTGCTGTTAGAATAACGTAGTTTTTTTCCCATCCAGTTACAAGAGCATCTTAGAGGACAGGTGGGAAGGCCAGTAGGAATCCCAATTATTTTCAAAGCTGTTTATTGTATAGAGGTCAGTGCTCTGTGCAGACCACTTATGTTCTTTTACCCTTGGCAAAAAAAGTCTTTATAGGACCTTGCTATGTGCATAAAGGGCACAGCTGGAATAGGCCCTTTAGTTCCAGGAAGGCTACAGCATACAAAGACATCCTATTCAAATGTGTGGATCCATTTGAGGAAGAACCACATCTGTGTGTGATGATGATAAGGTGGTCAAAAACACAATACAATGTACATTAACATAACATAGATTACATGACAATATTTGAAAGTGCTCATTAGTGCTGGTTATCTTTTTCAGTCACAATGTTCATCCAATAAAAGATATAATTATACATTGGAACCCGGTTATGTCGATGTCCTAGGGGGTTGCCAAAAAGCATAGAGATAACCGATGATCGAGATAAACGAAAATCAATATGGCGGCAATATATTAACGTGCCCCCTTCAGCGTGTCAGGTGCTTTCTCGGCTGCTTTCTCTGATGCTCCCGGCTTCAATCGCGCACATATGGTGCTCGTTTAGCACTTATCACCAGCTCCTATTTAAACTTCCACACTCTCACCGTCCGTTATTGTTGGTATATGTTGGTTCACGGTGGTCGTTGTTATCGCTCATGCGTATCCCGGTACGTGCCTTCCCACCGGCACTCTCTCAACGGCTGCGCTTTTCTTCCCAAAGCGCACCGCGGATTCCCCCCCCGATCCTGCCGTTGTTAATTCTATGCTTTTGCTGCTCATCCCACGTTCCGCGCTACGCTCCTACCAAGCGCGGCTTTCGCCTCCTGTTCATTGCATAACATTTAACAACAAAAGGCATATGTGCACTAACTAACAGCAGAGATTCACCAGTATAAAATACAACACCTGTAGCAGCTGTAAGGCTTGATTTTTCCGCCACGTTCGCGAGTTCTTCTGCGGCTGCACAGTGCCGATCGACATACCTGACGTTAAGTGGCAAATTTTTCCCCCCTTGTGCCCGAGATATTAGGGTTCGGCGACATAAAAAAGTCGACATAACCATTAAAAAATGTAATGGTAGAATTTGGCGGTTCCACTTCAAAAACGTCGACTTAATAGGGTTGTCGAGTTAACCGAGGTCGAGATAAGTGGGTTCCACTGTATATAAGAACAGGGTTCTAATTTATTATAACAATATCATATAAAGTAGATTTGGTCCTGTATTTGTTTCACGATGTATCAGAAAATGCACCTCAACAAAGATAGAAACCTAACAGGTACGAAAATGCTGTAATACAATTTACAAAGTAACATTTAAAACAGAACAGTAGAAGGTCAATCACGCACATGTTATCATGAGCAGCTTTCATGGCCTTAGCAGCAAAGCCCATGTTCTTGATGACCTCAGTGTTAGTGTTGGCATTCTCCAGCGCCTCCCTCTGGAACTCAATGGTGGACAACGTTCCATCAATTTGAGCCAACTGCTTCTCATATCTCTTCTTCCGCTTCAATGCTTGTAGTGCAGCTGTTTTAAACAAAAGAGCGCAACTGTTAGCATTACAGTTAAGGTACCTCTCTGTGTGGCACTTGAATGAGGCAGTTTCATTCTATTCCATTTTTTTACGCTAAATCAAAACACGTCATAAAGCTTCTTTGAATAGCCCATTATCCATTCAGTTAGATGTGCAGAAATGGAATGTAATGCTTAATGGTGCTACTCACATCAGGTTTAATGCTTGGGTATTTTGACAAAACAACAATAAAAACAGGACAGTCTAATAGGCTTGAGTGACCATGTAAACTGTCAAAGTTGCCACCACTGTCACTACACTGAAGAACAACAGCCAAATATACACAATGCATGTGTGTATATATTAGGCAATTACAGCCTCATTCAAAATGGTTACAAGCGAGCTAACGTCAGCATTGTGTTTTTGATTAATATTAATTACCGGTTAGCAAAAAAGAAATAAGATCTAGAATTAGCACAACATATGGTAAGAGTAATGTAAATACTGGCCACAAGGCTGGCAGCCAACTACTAAAAGTAAACTGAATCAATAAAATCTAGTGCAAAATCTGTAGGTAAAGTAGATTTTTTTTTTTAAGTTGCATTCAATAGAATATTATATAGAATATAACACTGTTTATTTAAAAAAAAAAAAGTAAAAAAAAAAAAGAAAAAGAAAAAAGAGAAAAACAGGGTAGACCTACATTTGAAAAGTGTATAGCACTAAGACAAGCTGGTGGTTATGGGGTGTGTTTCTAGGCCACTGAACAAATCAATAAAAAAATCTGAACACATGTTTTTGGTGTATGGAATCAGTCACAGGAATGAATCACCACCAATTACCCATCTTTTACTCAACAGCTTCACTGAAAGAAACTAAAAGCATACATTTTACAGATTTCTCACTGCCTTTTTACTCAAACCTTTTGTTTAAATCTGAAAAACACAAAATTATATATTAAGTGGCAATACCTTATTGTAATGAATACATATTGGAGGGTAATTAAAGTATTTTTCATAGATCAATAAAATTATAATTAGGCACTTCAATAAACAGTACAAATGATTTACAATTTATGTATGGCTCATAATTCAGTATCTTCTGTGTGAAACTGACTAATAAATATATAAATTCTGAAAAATTATAAACTGTAATATGCAAAAAACTAAACATGAAACGTTTTTAGTGACCACCAGGACCTAGTGAAAGAAACTGACAGAACTGGTGGAGCTTGCAACACACACCCACACATAGAAAATGATCGCAACATTGAAAAAGGTTGTCATTTAGCGATGGACCTTTTTATCGTAAAAGTACCCCTTCAATGATATGCCTGTAAACGAACAAATAAAGGTTAAATAATAAACTGCTAAAGAAGGGGGGAAAAAAATCAAGAAGCCATAATGGGCTAGACCTCAACCATATTTCAATGCTGTAGCAGGATCTTAAGAAAGTTGTGCAAAAATAAATTGCCTTAAATATTTATAAACTCAATATAATAAAAAAAAGTGGTGCAAACATTCTCCAAAACAATGCAAAAAACTGATACTCCAGCAACAAATAAATAGGTACCTACACAATACCTTTTGTGTGTAGATTAAGTTTGAAGGAACTTTTACGTGTCTGAATTTTATATATGAAAAAATTATATATATATATATATATATATATATATATATATATATATATATATATATATATATATATATTTTTTTTTTTTTTTTTTTTTTTCTCTTTCTTTTTTTTATATTATATATGTACTTTTTCTTTGCACAATAGATTTCCAATTATATATTAACACAAGTGTTCGTGAATAAAGTTACATTGATAGTGCATAATCTGTTTAACAGCCTAATTTTAAGAGATAGTAAGAGATAGTAAAAGATTTTCTCCAGTCAGCTTACTCAGCTTCCATTCTTGTCACAAGCAGCTGCTTATAGTTATATACCAAGTATCACTAAAGACCAACTATGTCCAAGGATTCACACTATTCACAATGACTCACAAATGTTGCCAACTTCCTCTACTTTGTGTACTGCCATTGTTTTTGATGGTCATTTAAAAAATAAGGATGGGACAACAAAAGGATGGAATTTTTTATATGATTATTTATTGATTTATTTGCAAATAACAATAAAATATTGATTTATGAAATTTGCAGGTCACTGCATTGTTTTTATTTACACATTATACAGCATCCTGTAATTGGGGTTGTACGAAGAAGGGGCCCCAGGAGACCCCATGAGAAGCAAAGATTTCAAAGACTTCAAAGATTTTTCACATATGCGCTAACAGAACGGTCACAATATCTCACTATGTGAGTAAGACTCCAAAGCATTGGACCAACCAATTGACGAAGCAGACCTGACTGCAGCTATTAATTGTGAGTGGTGGGAAAGCGCTGAGCCCCTTTGGTCTGCCTATAGATATATATAAAATCTTCTACAACAAACTGATAACGCCAATGATTGATATGTTAAATTAAATGAAATGCAGACACTAAGATAATTGCTAGTCTTAGCTAGTAGACATGATAAATATTTACCATCATTGATCGAACCTGATAAAAACGGCTTTGTAAAAGGTAGACAAGCTTTTCAAAATATACACTATATGTTAAAGGTCATACACTTATTTATAAAAAAAAAAAAAGAGGCCCCTGATACTTCTTTACTCTCCCCAGAAGCCGAAAAGATTTAAAAATGTCATATTCAAACCTGATGGCAGAGATTGACTAATAAGATAATCTTTAAATCATTTAACTTTCTCAAGGCACACGCCAGGGATGCCCCCCCGTCACCGCTCCTTTTTACATTGGCTATTAAACATTTAGTTAGTGCAGTACAAAGAAATAAATATATCAGAGATTACAATAAATGGTTTTAAAAATAAATGAGCTTTATATGCTGATTACATTATATTGTTCCTATCCAATTTATGTACATTAATACCATGTTTATTGAGTTTAATTAAAACATTTGGATCTTTTTCAGGGAATAAAATAAATAAGTCCAAATCTATGATTTTATTTCTTAAAGAATCGGAATGTCTTACACCCCCCAGCCAAACTCCATTTAAAAATGCTCATGAAGGTTTTCAGTGTCTTGGCATTAAAATTACCCCAGACATATAATTTGGCCACCAGTAATTATAATTACACAACTAAATTAATCACTGAGTCAATTAATATTTTATTAATATTATATAATCTACATATATTTAATTAAATTGAGATGCATCACCATTCTCCTTTATTGCTGGATCTATCCCCTTTAGAAAAACTTTAAGCCACTTCAATTGGGTAGGCAAGTTTCTTTATTTTAAAGACTAATCTCGACTAACTGCAGGGAAAATACACAAGATAAACATTTGGCATGGTGTCGAGATATAAATGAAAATATAACAGAAGATGAGTGGCATATTATCTGCCTAAAGGCCCAAACCCAGACAATTAATATGAGGTTTAAACTTCTGCAATATAAGTGGATTATGAGAGTATACATTACTCTGGAATTAGTACACAAATTTAACCCCAACATTCCTGACCAATGTATAAATTGCAATCTAGAGATAGGAATTACAGGTGCATCTCAATAAATTAGAAAGTTGTGGAAAAGTTCATTTATTTCAGTAATTCAATTCAAATTGTGAAACTCATTAAATAAACTCAATGCCTTAAAGTCTTTGGTTCTTTAAATTGTGATGAGTTTGGCTCACATTTAACAAAAACCTACCAATTCACAATTAATCTTAACAAATTCGAATACTTCAGAAGACCAATAACAAAAAAACATTTTTAGTGACTTGCTGGCCTTCTAGAAAGTATGTTCATGTACTGTATATGTACTTAAATCTTGGTAGGGGCTCCTTTTACTTGAATTACTGCCTCAATTTGGCATGGAATAGAGGTGATCAGTCTCTGGCACTGCTGAGGTGGTATGGAAGCCCGGGTTTCTTTGACAGTGGCCTTCAGCTCATCTGCATTTTTTGGTCTCTTGTTTCTCAATTCCCTGTTGACAATACCCAATGGATTCTCTATGGTGTTCAGGTCTGGTGAGTTTGATAGCCAGTCAAGCACAACACCACCATGGTCATTTAACCAACTTTTGGTGCTTTTGGCAGTGTGGGCAGGTGCCAAATCCTGCTGGAAAATGAAATCAGCATCTTCAAAAAGCTTGTCAGCAGAAGGAATCATGAAGTGCTTTATATTTCTTAATAAAAGGATGCAGTGACTTTGGTTTTCAAAAAACACAGTGGACCAACACCAGCAGATAACATTCCACCCAAATCATGACAGCCTGTGGAAACTTAACACTGGACTTTAAGCAACTTGGGCTATGAGCTTCTCCACCCTTTCTCCAGACTCTAGGACCTTGGTTTCCAAATGAAATACAAAACTCTCTCTCTCATCTGAAAAGAGGACTTTGGACCACAGGGCAACAGTCCAGTTCTTCTCTTTAGCCAAGGTAAGACACCTCTGAGATTGTCTGTGGTTCAGTAGTGGCTTAACAAGAGGTATATAACAACTGTAGCCAAATTCCTTGACACATCTGTGTGTGGTGGCTCTTGATGCCTTGACCCCAGCCTCAGTCCATTCCTTTTGAAGTTCACCCAGATTCTTGAAACGATTTTGCTTGACAAGCCTCTCAAAGCTCTCTTTATAGTGGTTGTGTCTATTCTAGATTCAGTAGGGGTTAAACAGAACTTAAAATGAGAAGGTATCAAAAAGGTTTCGATACAAGCACGGTTTACAAAAAAGTTTTTCATTTATCTATATTAACACACGATCACGTTCATAATAGTCCCCTTGCACAGCAATGCAGTGCTCCCAGCGTGTCCTGGAAGTCTTCTTTTCAAAGAGTGTCAAGCATCTTCTGGATTCTTGCTGGGTCTCCAAAATGGAGTTAAAAATCGCAACCTTTGTGCTGGATCTTCATCTTCAAGAATAGAGCCAAGTCGGCAGAAGCCAAATCTGGCGAGCAGGGTGGTGCGGAAGTGAGATCATGTGGACTGTTCTCCGACGATCATCATGCACAAGTTGATGTTCTTCCACTCTTGAAGCATGCATGACACTCAAAACATCTCAAATGGGTCATTGCAGCATCGCTGTATGTCAAATGTCTCTGTGGCAGATTTGCCCAGTTTTACACAGAATTTGATGTTTGCTCTTTGTTCTAACTTGCTGTCCATGATTAAATAGCACACCTGGTCACAATAACACTTTTAGTCTGGAAACATTTTGATACCACCTTGTGGGACCCACTCATAACAACTGCCACAATCTGGATCTAATACAAAGTTTCAGAATAAATGTAGAAAATCTAGTCACACTTGCTCAGTCTAAATCAATGTCAAATCATTACATAATAACATTTTAAATGTGCTTTAAATGTGCTTAGTCCACTTTATATTCTAAGTTCCAAAAAAAAGGTTGTAGCACAACAGGTATGCTCATACCTGCATAGAATAACAGTAAAGTTGATCACTTCTCAAATGATCACAGAGACAGCACTGGTTAAAGTGGTAGATGGTCTACAATTCGGCTTGATAGACTTGATAGAAAATGTTGGAATTACTATGTAACCATTAAGCTTGCTTGATCCTAGTACAAGTATCTAGAAGTAAGTATATCTTATTAGAGTTACATAAGAACATAAGCTTCCACTATCTAAGCTGGCATCTCACATCTGGCTTTGCTAAAAATTACAACTTGGTGTAATTAACATAACAGTTTAAGCTAATTTATACGCTTATAAAAACTGTTAACCAGAAGCACCATATACAACTATGAGATGGCCCTAAAACAAAACTTTCATTCAGACTACAATCATTCAAACAAGGCATGAGCCTGGAGTTGGCAGTTCCCGCAACTCCCGTAACATCATGTCCTAGTCGATTAATGAGAAGAGTATAATCACTGGTATTCAAAGCTGCATTAAGATAATGCAACAGATACAAGAATACACAATACTAGTCAGATTGCAGTAGAAGATTATTTACCTCTTTGATCAGTGCTGCCTTGTGCTGTGATGAGACCTAAATCATCATTAACACATTTCATGAAAATTACCCCTATGTAGGTTTGAGCATAAACATAACCACAAACTTTCTTGGATCTTGAAGTTAAGAGAAGTTTAATATTGGGCTACAGATAGACAGCTAAAATTGGTCAAGGTCAGGTTCTTTTAATTAGAGGTTTGATAACTAATAACTGTTTCCAGGATGTATGGAAAATAGACAAACCTTTGACTGCTTTTGGTATTATCGATATGCAGGTTAGGGATAAAATACACATGATGGTTTTTTTTTTAAAGAGGAAAAAAAAGATAGCTGTAGATGTTCTTCTTATAGCCTAAAGACTAGGATAGGACATTCTTGGGAACTGCAAATGGCAAAGAAAGTTTTGCATTCCATGCTCCATTAATGTACAGTTGACAACTTCACAATAGACTTTAAGTTAAAACTATAATGCATTCAGAAATGAACTCTGATTTACAAACTTATGTTCCTGTTTACAGACCTGCAGTTTTTGACTATTCAATATACCTGTAGAGAAGATTCCTATAAGGTTTCTTGACATTGTCTTATAACTTATATCCAGAATTCAATATAGAATATATTTATGCAAATCTTTATTGTAACAATATACTGTATTAATGATAATAATAATTATAGATACAATAGTATAATAATCTGTAGAATACCTCTGACATCACAGTGCACCGTTCTCCATCAAGAGTATAAAAGGCCAGAACACTGAGCATCAGTTGTCATTTGACATCACACAATCTACCGAACAGCAGCTAGCAATTGGCAGCAAGAATCACACACGATCAATTCTAAACCCAGTAAAGTTTGAGTGTTCTGAATCCTGTACCGTGTTTTTACTGACATGCTGTGGTGAGTACAATCTCCTGATCAGCGCACACCAGATAGTGAAATCCCTTACAATTGGTCCTTCCAGCTAGATAGGAAACCTTCCTAACATTTTGTCCTTCGAGTAGGAAAAGTGTGCTTACCACAGAATTAGGATGTCAGAGCAACCTTCCTAAATGCCTGCGCCCACAACGCAGAACTCAGCCCCCATCCCATCTTAAAGACTATGAGGTGCAATACCCTACACAGCGTTCACATGGACAAGAAGAGGAGACACAGCAAAACACAATACGAGATTAATCTAGTGTGTTACCCCCCGATTATAGTGAATCTCTTCCTTTAAGTTCACATGCTGATGACATTGACGCAATTGCTGGAGCTACTAGCGCTCCGCATTCGGATGTTAACCTACATCCAGATAGACCATACTCACCTTATAACAGCTATTGAGCCTGTATGCCTAGGGCCCCCTGGAGGTCCAGCAGCTATCAGAACTAAACTTGGTTGGACATTACAAGGCCCGACACGCTTTCTGCAGCTACAGCCTAAGCAATGTTTACATATCTCCATCACTCCTCAAATGGAAAAGCTTCCCCGGAACATAGAGAGACTTTGGCAAGGTGATACTATTCCACATAGGAACGAGAAATTAGTCAAAGCAGGATCGAGTGGCAGTGGATTTACTACAAACCAGAACAACCAGGGTGATGGTAGATGGAATGAATCGCAACCCCCGCTGTTAAGAAACGCTAACATACCACAACTCTGTACTTCTATGGACTCTCTTATGCCCAACTTAAAAAGCATAAAGCGGCGGTTAGCGAAGGATTCCGCGAAGGCAGTTACATATAACAAAGAGATTAGGAAACTAGAGCTTGTTACACCAAACAGATGGAGTCAAGGCCCACCAAGGCTGAAATGCGCTACCTAACTTTAAAATGTTCACAGTTCCTGATAAAAGTGGACTACATACAAAATTTAAATATCTCTAAGAAGAAGACACTTTGAGCTTTACTGTCCATTATTCACTGTTAATATTGTTCAAAAAAAAATAAGTTATAGATGATTAAATACTGTAGAAAAAAGAATCCTTAAATAATTTTTTTTCCTTCATATATAAATACATGAAATCAGTCCTGGAGCAATCCAGAAAAGTAATGGGTAAAAAGCCACATGTCTCATGGGTTTATATTTTAAATTGAATAAAGAGATCATAAAAAATCCTACAAACATTTATCTGAGATTATGTCTGATCCTTTTCTCCCTCCCCCTGTTTGAGAGACACCTGCTAAACTCGGGTGATCTTTCATACTCTATTCATACAGTCTGCATATTAATGAATTGCTGACCATTAAAGGCTTTTGTTCTACATGTTTAGGGATATTGATGTTGAGTTGGCATTCATATTGATGGCCAGGAAGCCAGACAAGCTATTGTTTTACAGCCATGGCCATTCATATTGATGTCTGGCCATTCCAATCTCAACAATACACACACACAAACTTACTTTTCAAGCTTTTTTCCTATAAAAACAAACAGTTAATAAAACCAATAAAATCGTATAAAGCTATAAAGGGGGATTTATGGTAACTTACAGATGCAGATTTCCAAGTCTCTGTTACTCCGCCCCAAAAATATTTTCCACATCGCTGCTTTTTTTGCAAATCTCTGATAAAACAACTTTTTTGTTTGTCTATTTTTTTCCTTGTTTTCTTAGTTTTTTTTGTAAACAAAGTCCAGTTAGCATGAGCTATAAACAGCTGTTTGTGTTGACCTGAGAGCTGCATCACTTCCTGGTTTGTGTGCACGTGTGCTGCTTCAGCCACTTAGAGTTTGTAAAGAGTAATAAAACTAAGATTCACACACATGGAGAATAAAATCCTCCCATATATCGTTAGAATCCTGCACTTATTGGCTACATTTTCCATCAGTCATTTTGTTTCCATAATGCTACTGGCTGGAAAGAAAAGGTTTGAAATGAGAGGCGGCGCATAAAAAAACATGACACCTGCAGAGAGAGTAGAGACTCAACCAAAGATTTCACCTCTTTTACTTTTTTAATATTATTATTTTACTTTTTTTGTGGTCTCAACCATTTTGTAACACTATATTCTACCAGCCATATTAGGTTTTTGTCACCAAGATGTCGTTTTTTATGTGAAAGTTATTCGGAAATATATAAACACAAACACCAGCCGAAGTTCTGTGACGTAAACAAAGGAATAAACATCTAAATTACAACACTGTTGTTTGTTTGGAGCAGAAATGCTTACACGGCATGTTGTTCACTGGACCCTTATCTTTCCTAATAAACCGGGATTAGCAGCAGTGGATGTTTGTGACTCATTATTAAAATAATAATGTAAGTAGTGTGGTTTTTTTATGCATGTTGTTGTTGTGTACTGCTTACACACATTTACGTTTTTTCATTTTCATTGAAAAACAGAGATCTGAAATCACTGCTTGAGACTTAGAGCTTTAGAATGATGTAGAGTTAGTCATGGTTACTCTTCTCCCTTTTTATTTAATCTATTGCTAAACATTAACACCTGAGAACAATTGGCTATTAGTTGCGCTCACGCAACACAGAAGCCTAAGAGATTAAATCAATCTAGTTCATCTACAGCTAAGGACTACGTGACAGCAGAACATCTGTTCCATAACATCCAACAAGAGGAATACGAACAACTAAAGTCTGGTAAGCCTGTATCCACTACAAGCAGATTACTCACTTTAGCCCCAAAGTTTGACAAAGCCAGTCCGCTTATGTGGATTGGAGGGCGTCTACGCTGTGCCGAACTGCAGACAGTTCACCCCATTATCCTAGATCCTCATCATCGAGCAATCAAACTACTCATTCAGGACTATGACAGTAAACTGTGTCACCCAGGACCAGTCATGAAGTAATTTTAAAATCCCAACATAACGGCATGGAATGTCGTAAGTGGAAGGCTAAACCTGAGACCCCTAAAATGGCTGATCTTCCTCCAGCATGCTTGAGACTCCACAAACCACCCTTTTACAGTACTGGTATGGACTGTTTTGGTCCTTCCCAATTCAAAATAGGCAGAAGCCTGGAGAAAGGATAGGGAATAATTTTTAAGTGTCTCACAACTCGATGTGTACACAATTAACTTCTCACAGCTATAGACACTGATTCCTTCCTCATGGCTCTAAGGAGATTTATAGCACGAAGAGGCAACCTCTCAGAACTGTTATCAGACCAGGGCACTAATTTCCAGGGTGGAGAGAGAGTTTAGAGATGCCTTAAGGAATTGCAACCAGGAACTTCAACAAAATCTCGCCAAACAAAAGATTGAATTTCGGTTCAACCCTCCTAATGCCCCTCACTTTGGTAGCAGGTGGGAAAGGGAGATCCGAGCTCTTAAAAATGCCCTCCGTACAGTAGTAGGTGCACAAACAGTAACAGAAGTAGATCTTCAAACAGTACTCATCAAGATAGAGGGAATTCTCAATAGAAAACCTCTAGGTTATGTCTCCTCCAATGTAGCAAACTTAGACCCAATTATCCCAAATTTACCTCGTGATAAACTCTGCCGATTAATCCATAGGATTCCATGTAGATGGAGACAAAGTCAAGTTCTCACTGATCATTTTTGGGCAAGCTTTGTGAGACACTACTTACCCAATCTCCAGCTACGACACAAATGGCAAAGATTTTTAAGAATAATTACAATTTTTATTGCTGAAATTGCCTACAAAAATATCTGTAAAAACTAAATCCATTTAGTGCATTGAATTGCCATATTTCATCAAAATATAAATACATATTTATAAATGTTTAAAAAGTCTGAAAAATTTATTTCCGATTACTCAAAAAGATAAAATAAAATAAGCAAACGCACTGTGCTTTCTTTATGTTTTAGTTTGAAATGATTCCAAACTTTCGAAACTTTGTCTCTTTCTTTAGCCTGAATCCTATGGAAGCCCGTTTCCACCACATAAAAAAAGGTTTGCCTAATGATGACTTTTTTGCTCGCAATTCCGAGTTCATTCGACTTAATTCTGACTTTTTTTTTCTAAATTCTGACCTTTTTGTTATCTTGTAAACATCTGTAAGACTTCGTCTGTCTTGTTCTTGATTCTTTTGACTGTATCCCATTTCATTTTCAATGTGAAAAGCCTTTCTGGCACTACAGAGGGGGTGATGCTGCCCAATTTGCTTAAAAACCTCAGAATTATGAGCAACAATTTTTGGAATTGCGATACAAAAAAGTCAGAATTGCGAGGGTTTTTTTTTTTTTGCCAATTGGTCAGCATACTCCCTTTGTTGTGCCAGAAAGCTTTACACATTGAAAATAAAATGGGCTACAATCAATAGAAGTGCATAGTATCAAACTAAGCCTCTGATCTCTGGAGAGAACTCTATAAAATTTAATATTTATAGGTTAGACATTTGTGATAAATTGTGATTAAATATTTTAATCGAATGACAGCCCATTATATATATATATATATATATATATATATATATATATATATATATATATATATATATATATATATATATATATATATATATATATATATATTAGGATGCACCAAATATTGGGCCACCGAAAATCTTAGGCCAAAAAGTGCATTTTCGGTTTTCGTCCGAAAGACTTTGATCACCGAAAAAACACGTCCGAAACAGTTTGTTGTGATGACGCAAACAGAAACCGCGTCCTGCACGTGCATGTCTAAAACAACATGTCTGCGGTGTGGACGTATTTCAGTATATCTGAGAAAGACCCACGGATAGCGATTTACAAAACATGTAATGCCGAAATTTTAAGAAGTTGTGCGTCTCCACGTCGGGTTTAATTTATCACCTGAAATCCAAACATCCCGATCGCTATGCTGAATATGAGAGGAACGCAAACGCACAGAAAAGCAAAACCCCTCCGAGCATGCGCACTCCGTCTGTGGGGGACGTTTTTGAAAAGGCAGGAAGTTTCCCAGTGATAGTGTTTTATTGTTGTATCTTTAAGCAGTTGCACTTGTTCTGAATGCACTTTGTTTTTATGAAAGAACATATTTAATTTTACAACCTTTCAGCAGGCCAGAGGGCCTGTACATTATTATTTAATGTACACAAGTGCATTTAAGTTAAACATTTAAGTTTGAATTTTAATTAATTTTATCCTGTGCATTGTTGCAATGTGCTATAAATAAATATTTTTAGAATTTGAAATTGATTTATTCTTCAAAACTTTAATATTAATTTATGCAATTGAAATGCCTTGATTAGTACACAAGGTTAAGGTTAGTACACAGTCATAGCCATAAATGCAATAGTAATAATAATTGGCATAATTTCTTTCGGTGTTTCGGTTTTCGCCCCCTACGGTGGCTGTCATGGTGCTTCAGGGAATGCCCTGTTCCTTCGCTCATGCGTGCCCCGCCCACATTGAGTTCATTGCAATCGGGCTTCCACCGTAAAGCACCGTGGATATTATTTATGGACTGCCTTTTGCCGGATTATCCCGATCTCTGCGGGTATTTTGTGTTGGCTCGGTAAAAGTATAAATTAACAACTTTACAAGAGTAAGAAACAAAATGATTACTGTACTTACCGCTAAATATCACTAATATTATTCACAAACAGAAGTTGCGATAGATGCTTACTCAGCGATGGTTGAAGCGGAAGCAGTTTCTTCCCCTCGTGCTGGGTTGGGCAGCGTGGGTGGCGTTCGATAACTGGAACTTTGCTCGTTCACCGGGCCGAAATTTCGTTCGGAAAACCGTTTGCTACCCAGAATGTTCGATAGCTGAGCCATTCGATAACCGGGGGACCACTGTGTGTATATGTATATGTATATGTACATATATACATTATATATATATATATATATATATATATATATATATATATATATATATATATATATATATATATGGGCTGTCATTCGATTAAAATATTTAATCGCAATTTATCACAAATTAATCTCACAGTACTAAATGTACATTCAATTAATATTTTTTACGTTTTAAATACTCTCATCAAAATTGCCATGGACTAATATAGATGCTTTATGCAAATGTATGTTTATTATTAGTGAAATTATGTTTTGACTGTTATGGTGTTTTAAATTAGATAAATCATCAGGACAACAGACAGAACCTTTGCTGTTTCCACACAAACGGTCACTGAGGTGATACTGGATAAAGATTACAAAAACAGAGAATATTTGTTTTCGGTGTGAATTTAGTTATAGACATTTTAAGCTTTATATACATATATTTATTATGTCTGTGAGGCAACTATTTACTGAGATTCATGTTGTTTTATTTATGTGTTATATGTCTGTGAAGAGAGACAGAGACGGCAAAGAGCACCCCGTCTGTTTTCTTTAACTTTCAGAAGTACAGCGTTTTGTTGTCATTATAAGTGAATACAAATACAGTGTAACCTCGATACTGGCAACCTTAACACTCACAACCTCGAAAATTCACAACATTTCATTTAGAACAGGACTAATCCAAGATGGCAGCCGAGCCACACCTATGTGTTGACCTCAGTGTTTGAGATCTCAAGATTTTAGTTTTTTAGTTTAGTTTTTTTTTTTTTTTTTTTTTTTTGTGATGTTTTATGTCTTTTTTATGTCTTTTAAACTCAAATGAGTATACTCTTGAGAAACAGGACATTCTCTTCCATACTGGGATTATTTTAATAGCGGATAAGGCTGAATTTTGAACTTAAAACCTGGACATTGACCACCTTGTAGCCCTGTTTGCTAGCCACCACCTGGATGCCCTGCTAGCAGCCTGCTGCAACTAGCCCTGCAGCTAGTTACCACCTGCATGATCTATTGCTAGCTTGCTGCTGGAATTACTGCTGCTAGCTTGCTGTCAGTAGTCCTGCTTGCTTGCTAGCCGCTTCTTGGATGCCCTGCTGCTACCCTGCTACTGGTAGCTCTGCTGCTAGCCTGCTGTTGGTAGCCTTGCTTCATAGCCTGCTGCTGGTGGCTTTGTCTGCTAGCCATCACCTGGATGTTCTGTTGTTAGCCTGTTGCTGGAGCTACTACCTGGATGCCTTGCTGCTAGCTGCCCTTGCTAGCTACCACCAGGATTCTACTACTAGCTCCACTTGCTAGCCACCTTCTGGATGCCTTGTTACTGGCCCCACTTGCTAGCCACTACCTGGATGCTCTGCTGTTTAGCCCCACTAGCTAGCCACCACCTGGATGCCCTGCTGCTAGCTTTGTTGCTGATAACCCTACTCCTAGCCTGCTACTATTAGCCTTGCTTGCAAGCTATCACCTGGAAGCTTCCCTGCTAGCCTCCATCCTATAGCCCTGACTTTTTGACTCCAAGCTACTGTTCACCCCTGTTAAGGCTGTCTTCAACTAAACCTGGTAACTTGACATCATGCATTTGTTTATACTCTTCATACCTTTACAGTCCAGCCCTATACTAGATGAATTAAATATGCCCAAAATGAGTAGTATACTGATACAGTTAATTTACGGTCATTTCTCAATTTCATTTACAAGTTATTATGAGATATACCGCCAGAAAATCAACCTGTGTAACCAAAAAAATTGTTCACAAATTAATAACACCCTGTATCTCCAGAACTTATTGTTGTTAAATGATCATTTTACTGTCTCAGATTACTCTTTTTCTCAGTTCATAGAGGACAGTGGTAATGATAAATATTACCCAGCTAAACAAAAACTACGTTGTTTGATTATGCTTTTATTGATGTTATCTGGCAATGTTCAGCCCAATCCTGGTCCTGTTCTTGGTCTTCTTAATACTTTGCAATCCTTAGCCACTCCTTTAGATTTCAAAAGCAGACATGGCCTTGGGTTTATACATTTAAACGTTAGAAGCCTAGTCCCTAAAATGGATATGATTAGGATCTGGGCTAATACAACCAATGCTGATATCATTATTATCTCTGAAACCTGGCTTAAAAAATCTGTATCTGATGAATTTATTTCTATTGAAGGTTTTAAAGTTTATAGAACTGATCGGGTTGGCAAAGGAGGTGGGGTTGCCATATATGTGAAATCCAAGTTTTTAAGCTCGTTAACCCTGTCACTAACTAAAGCTAAACAGTTTGAAATTCTGACAGTGAAAGTGAATATTTCAAAAGACGCTGATATTACAGTAGTTGGGTGCTATAGACCTCCATCTGCTTCAAAGGATGCTTTCCAATCTATATCCGAAATATTACATAAAATTAATGACTCTGAATTTATTCTTATGGGTGATATGAATTGGGACTGGCTGTCTGGGAACTCTGATTGTTTTAAAGACTTATGTAATGACTTAAATTTAGTGCAACTTATTAATGAACTGACAAGAATAAATCCCAAAGCAGAAATAAAATCTACTCTCCTAGATCTAATCGTAACAAACTCAGTTCATAAATATACCTCAACTGCCGTATTTTGTAATGACGTCAGTGACCATTGTGCAGTCGCTTGTGTAAGAAATACAAAAATCCCTAAGGTAAAACCACGCATGATCCTAAAAAGACATTTCAAAAGTTTTGAACAACAAGCTTTTCTGCATGATCTGTATCATAGTGAACTCAGCAGGGTGTCTTTGTTTTCGGATGCTGAAATGGCATGGGATTTTTTTCATTCAAATTTTATTTCCATTGTAAATAAATATGTACCAATCAAAAAGTTTAGGATCAGTGGTAAGGACAATCATTGGTTTTCAGACAGCCTATCAGAGCTAATCTGTTTGAGAAATAAAATGTGGGCACAAGCCAGATTTTCCGACTCTTCTGCTGATTGGACTGCATTTAGAACTGTAAGAAACAAGTGTACTTTGATGATTAGAAAGTCCAAATCTGAGTTTTTTTTTTAAGTCAACCACAGAAAACTTAAACAATCATTTAAAGTTTTGGAAATCAATTAAATCTTTGTCGGTGCCGTGTGACCTCAAACCTCCCAGATCAGATTCTTATTGGTTCAGATGAAATAAAAGATAAAGCAGTCATAGTCAATCAGTTTAATAAACACTTTATTCAGGCTGGATTCATATTTAATCAAACCGTAATAAATCTGTCCCATGTCCAGCCATGTCAGCATCTGAAAATGTAAATCGGGAATTGTTTAATTTTAAACCGATTTCAGTTTCAGAAGTTCATAAAGCCCTCAAAGACATTGATCACAAAACGTCAGCAGGTACAGATAATCTGGATCCCTTTCTGTTAAAAGTGGCAGCTGATATTATTGCTGAGCCCATAGCGCATATTTTTAATTTGAGTCTTCTTTCTAATTCCATTCCTAAAAGTTGGAAGGCAGCCTATGTTCTCCCTTTACATAAAGGTGGAGACCCATCAGAATTGAATAATTACCGTCCAATATCAAAACTTTCTGTTTTGTCAAAGATCTTGGAATCATTTGTGAATGTACAGTTAAAACAGTATTTGACTGACAAAAATATTTTAAATAATTTTCAGTCAGGGTTCAGAAGTGGCCATAGCACTATCACTGCTGCTACATTAGTGACAAATGATATTATTGGGGCCTTAGATAAGAAGCAACTTTCTGCTGCATTATTTGTTGATCTTTCTAAGGCATTTGATTCGTTGATCATGGATTGTTATTGACCAAACTACGTTCAATTGGTTTAAGTGAGAAGGCTGTTGCATGGTTCCAGAATTATTTGGTAGATCGTATTCAATGTGTTTATGCTGAGGGTTATAAATCTGATTTTCTTGAGATAACTAAAGGTGTCCCTCAAGGATCAATCTTAGGACCCATTCTGTTTTCAATTTTTATAAATGATTTGGATAGAGATGTTCAAGCCAAATTACATTTATATGCTGATGATACAGTGGTTTACACCCAGGCTTCCACCATTTCAGTAGCAGTGCAGGAACTTCAGACTGCATTTCAGGCATTGCAATACACATTATTGAGTCTAAAATTGGTTTTAAATACACAGAAAACAAAGTTTATGGTCTTCTCAAAAGCTCGAGCACAGCTACTCGACAATTGTGGCATTTTGTCATTAGATGGGAAATCAATTGAAAGAGTGTCTTCATACAAGTACTTGGGGATATGGATAGATGATAAGCTTTCCTTCAATGAACATATTACTGCTTTAGTTAAGAAACTTAAAGTCAAGCTCGGCTTCTATTACAGAAACAAATCTTGCTTTACTTTTAGTGCTAGGAAGAAACTTGTGGAAGCTACTTTTCTGCCTGTAATTGATTATGGAGATATATTGTACATGCATGCTGCATTTTCCATCCTGCGTCATGTAGATTCAGTTTACCATGCATCACTACGATTCATAACAAATACAAAGTCCCTTACCCATCACTGCATTCTTTATGATTTAGTTGGTTGGACATCACTTAAAATTCGTAGACAACAGCACTGGTATATCTTTATTTATAAAGCTATACTTGGCAAATTTCCAGTGTACCTCTGTAACCTCCTCTCTGTTTGCTCTGGTACCTATCAGCTACGCTCCTCAAAGTGGTTGCTTTTTAATGTGCCACGAGTTACAACCGAATTGGGAAAAACTGCCTTTTCTTATTTAGCACCTTGGGGGTGGAATAATCTACAAAAAGAGCTAAAGTTAGAAACCCTTATGTCCTTAAATGAATTTAAAACTACTATAAAGAGTGTTGTGATGGAGACATGTTCTTGTTTTTCTTAAGAGTCTCATTGTGTTTTATATTTTTATTTTTAATATTTTGTATTTCTTTTATTGTGAAAATGTACTTTGGTGTTTGTTATGTATGCATTTGTTGTGATTTGGCTGCTACCTTGGCCAGGTCTCTCTTGTAAAAGAGATTCTGAATCTCAATGGGACCTCCTGGTTAAATAAAGGTATAATAATAAGGGTAACGCAAAAAATCTGATAGTTTGCGAGAAGCCGCAAGTGACTTGAAAGTTTGGGGTAACATTTCAAAACAGAGTTTGTACTAATAAATTACATACAAATGTTTGAAAACCTTTAATTATTTTGTTATTCGTTTAAAGTAGTAAATAAAACATTTATGACAGGTAAATAAAAATTTTTGTTGAGTTTACACTACAGTACAGTCAAACCAACTTATCTCGACCTCGGTTAACTCGCCAACCCTATTAAGTCGACATTTTTGAAGTGGAACCGGCAAATTCTCGCTTTGTCTAAACATTTTTTTAATCGGTTATGTCGATTCTTTTATGTCGACGGACCCTAATATCTCGATCCGCATGACCAATCGCCGCTTTTGCCACGTCACCATCTTACTACCGTATTTTCGCATATAAGACGCGTCTTATAGAAAGTTTTACATACCCCTCGCCCAGGGTGCATCTTATTTACGCAAAAATACGGTAGTGAGACGCCACTGTGCAGCTGCAGAAAAACTTGCGGAAGTGGCGGAAAAATCAAGCCTTACAGATGTAGGATACTTTTCAGAGCTGTGTCAGAGTGAAATTACTCGAGAATTTAATTTTGACACTGGTTAGCTTTTTGTAAAAACTACAACGAACTACACCCCGCACATTGTGTGTGATTTTGTGAGTGATCTTTGTGTTTGCAATGTTGGAGAATATAATAAAGGTTTGTTTTGAGAATCGACGGTGGTTTGTATTGTATACTGGTAAATCTCTGCTGTTAGTTGGTGTACATATGCCTTTTGTTGTTAACAAACGCATGTACATTTTTATAGCATGCCTTCATCAAACAAATCGCGGCAACGCTGTTGTGTAAAAAAACCTCCAAAAACACATGCATGTACATTCTCATTTATTAACGCACATGATGTACATAAAGAAATTTCAAGCACGTTAATATATTGCTGCCATATTGGTTTTCGTTTATCTAGATCATCGGTTATCTTGACGCTTTTTGGCGTCCCCTAGGCAACATAACCGGGTTCCACTGTACATGTACAATTCACATCAAAAGGAGCCAAATTGCGCAATTAATAAAATTTGTGCCGTTAAAATAAGTTTGCATTTTATATATATATATATATATATATATATATATATATATATATATATATATATATATATATATGTGTGTGTGTGTGTGTGTGTGTGTATATATACACAGTGAGGAAAATAAGTATTTGAACACCATGCTATTTTGCAAGTTCTCCCACTTAGAAATCATGGAGGGGTCTGAAATTGTCATCGTAGGTGCATGTCCACTGTGAGAGACATAATCTAAAAAATATTTGGTACAGTAGCCTTTGTTTGCAATTACAGAGGTCAAACATTTCCTGTAGTTTTTCACCAGGTTTGCACACACTGCAGGAGGTATTTTGGCCCACTCCTCCACACAGATCTTCTCTAGATCAGTCAGGTTTCTGGCCTGTCGCTCAGAAACACGGAGTTTGAGCTCCCCCCCCTAAAGATTCTCTATTGGGTTTAGGTCTGGAGACTGGCTAGGCCACACCAGAACCTTGATATGCTTCTTACAGAGCCACTCCTTGGTTATCCTGGCTGTGTGCTTCAGGTCATTGTCATGTTGGAAGACCCAGCCTCGACCCATCTTCAATGCTCTAAATGAGGGAAGGAGGTTGTTCCCCAAAATCTCACAATACATGGCCCCGGTCACCCTCTCCTTAATACAGTGCAGTTGCCCTGTCCCATGTGCAGAAAAGCACCCCCAAAGCATGATGCTACCACCCCCATGCTTCACAGTAGGGATAGTGTTCTTGGGATGGTACTCATCTTTCTTCTTCCTCCAAACACGTTAAGTGGAATTATGACCCAAAAGTTCTATTTTGGTCTCATCAGACCACATGACTTTCTCCCATGACTCCTCTGGATCATCCAAATGGTCATTGGCAAACTTAAGACGTGACTGTACATGTGCTGGTTTAAGCAGGGGAACCTTCCGTGCCATCTATGATTTCAAACCATGACGTCTTAGTGTATTACCAACAGTAACCTTGGAAACGGTGGTCCCAGCTCTTTTCAGGTCATTGACCAGCTCCTCCCGTGTAGTTCTGGGCTGATTTCTCCTTCCTTAGGATCATTGAGACCCCACGAGGTGAGATCTTGCATTGAGCCCCAGTCCGAGGGAGATTGACAGTCATGTTTAGCTTCTTCCATTTTCTAATGATTGCTCCAACAGTGGACCTTTTTTTACCAAGCTGCTTGGCAATTTCCCCGTAGCCCTTTCCAGCCTTGCGGAGGTGTACAATTTTGTCTCTAGTGTCTTTTGACAGCTCTTTGGTCTTGGCCATGTTAGTAGTTGGATTCTTACTGATTGTATAGGGTTGACAGGTGTCTTTATGCAGCTAATGACCTCAAACAGGTGCATCTAATTTAGGATAATAAATGTAGTGGAGGTGGACATTTTAAAGGCAGACTAACAGGTCTTTGAGGGTCAGAATTCTAGCTGATAGACAGGTGTTCAAATACTTATTTGCAGCTGTATCATACAAATAAATAGTTAAAAAATCATATATTGTGATTTCTGGATTTTTTTTTTTAGATTATGTCTCTCACAGTGGACATGCACCTACAAAGACAATTTCAGACCCCTCCATGATTTCTAAGTGGGAGAACTTGCAAAATAGCAGGGTGTTCAAATTCCTTTTTTCCTCACTGTATACACACACACACACACACACACACACACACACACACCTCCACCGATACCCATTTATTAACATTTTTTGCCCTGTTTTTAGCAGTATTAATACAGGTACATAAATAATAACGTATATAATTGTTATGCAGCGTAATGAGCGGAGGCAAAGCCGGAGCACAGTTCGCTTTGGTTTAACAAAAACATGGAGAGTTTAACACAAAAACACACACACACACGGCAGTCCATAGAATCCCGACAAACGAGAGAGAGATATCCGAACGCACGGGAGGAAAAAGGTAATCTGGGGTGCGCTTTGGAGAGAAAGCACAGCCGTGGAGAGCGCGTGGAGTCCGGAAAGGAAGAAATGCATAGGAATACGTGTGACAGGGAAAACACAGACAAACATGCACCAAACACCTTCACATACCAACAATAACCGACAAGGAGTGTGGATGAATGAGGGGTTTATATAGGAGCTGGGGATGAGTGAATAATGAGCCCCAGGTGTGCATTATTGAAGCCGGGGGCTTCAGAGAAAGTGGAGGTTTTGACAGCCGCCGAAGGGGACGTGGCAGGTGGATTTCTGAGAATAATACAGTAAAAAGTATGAATTAAAAACATTACAAAACTAACAAAAAAAAATGCTCCACGTGGGTCGGGGTAAAAATAAGTGGGCATTTGGTCATTCAGCGGGCGCAAATTTCGGTCGAAAAACTTTCGCTAAGCGAAAAGGTCGATGTCCAAGCCGGTCGATAAGCGGAGTATATATACACACACACACGAATAAATAAATACATAAATGAAAAAATAAGTGGTGTAACGGTACAGAACATTTTTAAAAAAGTACAATACATGACGTTTACTGTTACACCCCTAATATACAACATCTCACAAGTACACCCCTCACATTTCAGCAACCATTTTAGAATATGTTATCAAGGGACAATATTATAGAAATGAAAATTGGATATATTTTAGAGTAGTTAATGTGCAGCTTGTATAGCAGTACAGATTCACTGTCTTCTAAAAGGCTATCTTCAAGCGACAGATGAAGGCCTCTCTTCCTGAAACACTTCAACTAACAGTTTTCAAATTTGCGTTGTTAAAAAAAAAAAAAAAAAACATTTCTCAACTGAATTGTAGGCTGATTTAAGTTGTAATCTATCTTACCAGTGTAGATTTATTCATTAATAGAGACTCAAAGCGCTTTTGGACGTTGCTCTGGACAAGGGCATCTGCTAAATGCCACAAATGTAAATGTAAACACTAAGTGATAACAGCTGTATGTCGTTTAACCATGCAAAGCCACAAGTCCTATTCATAATTTTCATGGTTTTGTCTGCTTGGCAAAACCAATCTTGGAATCTTGTATTAGAGCAGTTAAAATTTGGTGCTTTGAGAACAATTCTCTCATTCTGACCACAGAATGTTCAACATGGCACCTCATGGCAAAGAAAACTGAGGATTTAAAATTTAGAATTGTTACTCTTAACAAAGACGGCCTGAATATAAGAAGAACTGTAACACCCCAAAACTGAGTAACAGTACAGTGGCCAAACAGAGGTTTACTAAGACAGGTTCCACTCGGAAAAGGCCTTGTAAGTAAGGCCTCGTGCTGTGCGTCAAGTGCGGAAGATGGCTTAAAAAAAAACAGACGCAAGAGTGCTGCTAGCATTGCTTCAGGAATATGCTTTCCAAGCCCGGATAAATGGGGAGTGTTGTGTTAGGAAGGGCATCCAGCGTAAAACATTTGCCAATTCAAATAGGTGGATCACAAATCAGAAATTCATTCTGGATTGGTCGAGACCCGGGTTACCAACGACCGCCACAGGTATCGTTAGCCAACAGGGTACCGGTGGAAATTGGGCTCCTGTTGGCCGAAGAAAAGAAAGAGGAGGAAGACATCTACAGAGACAGCAGGAAAAGGAGAAGTGGAGGAGAGTGGAGGTTAGAGTGGTTACTTTAAATGTTGGTACTATGACTGGTAAAGAGAGAGAGATAGCTGATATGATGGAGAGGAGAAAGGTAGATGTGTTGTGTGTACAGGAGACCAAGTGGAAAGGGAGTAAGGCCAGGAACAGTGGAGGGGGGTTTAAACTGATCTATCATGGTGTAGAAGGAAAGAGAAATGGTGTAGGGGTGATTCTGAAGGAAGAGTACAGTAAGAGTGTAGTGGAGGTGAAAAGAGTTTCTGACAGAGTGATGAACATGAAGCAGGAAGTTGAAGGGGTGATGATAAATGTTACCAGTGCTTATGCTCCACAAGTGGGTTGTGAGATGGAGGAGAAGGAAAAATTCTGGAGTGAATTAGATTAAGTGATAAAAGGTGTACCTATACTGTAAAAAAGCCAACTTACTAAAAGTTATCTAAATAAAATTTAAAAAGTAAACTGAACTAAAATATTTTTATTTGAAATGCTCAAAAATAATACTTAGTTTATTCAACAAATATGTTGCTTCAATGTTAAACTGTACAATACTAAAAATTTGAGACTTCAACTGCGGGGGTTCCTAAAAGGGCAGCATCGCGCCATATCAATCCACTTGTTTCTGTCACAGGTAAGTGTCAATCATTTTCATAATCGAATAACTTATATTTTTTATTTAATATGTGATGTGCTACTAAGCTAACTCCCTAATCTCTTTTACCAGTGTATTGTTGATGTGAAGAAGCGTGCCGGTTCAAAGCAGTCCAGCATTTCTGCCGAATCATACGTAAGATATGTATTAATCATTTTTTAATTATCATCTAATTAACGTCATAATTTTTGATGTGTAAGCTTTGATGTGGGTGTTTTATCTATTTTAATTTAGCTGCTTGTTACTGATTCGGTGCGGTTAGGTTAGCTTTGTACCTCATTTAGAGTTTTGAATGCTTGGATTTGAAACAAATAGCGAATTCAAACGAGTCATTTGTTTATTGGAAAAAAAAATCCACAAGTAATGCAATGAGAGTTCAACGTGACGTTTGCTAGTCATATGCATTTGCAACACAAGGAATATAACTTTGGGTACTGTCTATCCGGATGCCTGTCAGCACTGTTTAAACGTTGCGCACATCATATTCTAAATAGTTTTTGACAGTGGAAAAAACTGTGACACGCTTGAACTTGATGCTTGAGTTGTCATTTGAATAACAAGAACATCGCGTGATATTCAGACAATTTTCATTAATTGAGACGTTTTTTAATCAGTTACCTCGACTAAACGGCTAATAAATTGGATTGTTTCGTTGGCTATCCAGACCAACATAGCTCAAGACAGTTATTACATTGAAAAAGTGTGAAATTGCTGAAACAAATGTTTTTGCAAATTAGTAGTTGACTAATGAAAGAAAAATATGGTAATATGTAAAGTAATGCAATGCAAATATTGTAAATTTTCAAATTCTGATATAGAGGTCTTGGTAAAGCATTACAGGCTTCATCATGGACGAGGTCACAAAGGGGCAAACTGGCCCTGCCTATACTCAGATTGTGTCTGCTCATTAAGGACATCGGGTGCTTTAAATCACATTTATCACGCAGCCACACCTCCAGAACTATTAGGCAAGTCAATGTAAAATTCAAATGTGAGCTGTGTAAGTTTGAAACTGTTTGCAGTGAAAGCGAGTTTTTTTACACATCTTCGAGGACATCTACAGAGTCATGAAATTGTACAGTGTCCTTTTTCTGGCTGAGTATACAACCAAAAAGCTGACAAATTTTAACTCTCACAAGAGTAGGAATCACAAAACTAACACAACAAAAGATAAGAAATTCAGTCAGTACTGTAACTAAGAACCTTTATACTGTTACAGACTTTGATGACAGTCATGATGATGTTGAGCAGCCCTCACAATCTGTTCTGCAGGCAACTAAATTTGGTTGTGAGTGTGTGGATATTGAAACTCTACAGCACAAACTGGCCTCTCTGTTTTTGAAAATGCAAACAGTCTTGCATGTATCTAAGAGTGCCATTCATAGCATTATTGAAGAAATTCATGATTTTCCTGTTGTAAATACAATATATTGTACAAGTCTCTTGCTGTTGAAAGCATCAAAAATATTTTTGTCAAACACAAAATTGACAGATGCTTGTATCCTCCAGGAAATTAGCAGTGCTATTTTTGAGACCAATCCTCTTCTCCTGACTACAAAAGAAAAAGGTCGTTTATCTACAGAACACAGAAGGAACTTGTATTTCAAAGAGCACTTCTCTATAATTGAGCCAACAGAGTATCTCTATGACAAACACACAAAAATCACTTTATATATGTCTTTATATCATGTCTTGGAATGCCTACTTGGTCATAAAGATATTTTGGATAAGATTGTGTTCAGTGGAGAGTCTACTCCTGGACATTTTGAGTCTTTCCAAGATGGTTCTTACTTCAAACAGAACAGACTTCTATGTGACAAAGACCTTGCAATATCTCTGGGACTGTATGTGGATGAATTTAAAGTTTGCAATCCCTTGGGCACTTCAAGAAAAATTCACAAGATGGTTGCCGTTTATTGGGTCATTCTAAACTTGCCTCCCAAATTTCGTTCTAGTCTTCATTACATTCAGCTTGCTGTCCTTGGTAAGAGTGATGATGTGCGGCACTTTTGATATGATACATTTCTTAATCCATTGCTAAAAGATGTAAAGTGTTTGGAGCAAACAGGAGTTTTTGTCAATACATAAAATGAACAATCTTTTGCGTATGTGCTGATAATCTAGGCACCCATAGCTTGGCAGGTTTTCAAGAAAGCTTTAATTCAGACAATTTTTGTAGATTTTGCATGATCAGAAAACATGAAGTCAAGTCTGGTCAGACTGAGATGAGTGATTTCAAGTTAAGAATTGTAGAAGAACACGATTCCTTTGTGCAGAAAGTGCAGACAGATATAAGTGTGCCACATGTAAGTGGTGTGAAAGGGGAATGTGCACTAAGCAAACACTTTTTTTTTTCATCCTGTCACAGGTTTCCCACCTGATGCATTACATGACTTTTTGGAAGGTGTTGTACCTATTGAGTTGTCTTTGTGCCTGAAAGATTTTATTTCAAAAGGAAACATTTCATTTGATGAGCTCAATAACCACATTAACTCATTCCCGTACAAAGATTCAGACAGGGTTAACAAGCCAAAGGTATTAACTAAGTTATGTTTCTTCAAGGGTACTGTAGGTGGAAACGCACAGGAAAACTGGACATTTTTACATTTGTTACCTCTGATAATTGGTCAGAAAATCCCTGAAAATCTTGGGAGATTCTAATGGACCTGAAAGTCATAACTGAGATGGTTCTATCTTCAAAGCCTTCAAAAGGAGTCTTTGTGCACCATGGAGAGCAAAATAATACATCACCAAAACTTACTCACTGAAACTTTTCCAAACTTTTCTTTACGTCCAAAACATCATTTCATTAACCATTACCCACATTTGATTCGTTGTTTTGGACCATTGGTGTCACTATGGACAATGCGCTTCGAGTTGAAGCACAGTTACTTTAAAAAAAAAGTAGTCCATGACACTCAAAACTTCAAGAATGTTCTACTGACACTTTCTACAAAGCATGAACAAATGATGGCTTACTATATGGATGGTGAGGACCTTTTTAAACAAACGGTATTTGTAGAGAAAGCAAAGGTTTTCACAGTTGCTTCCCTGGAAGCATCAATTAGAACCGTGACTGAGAGAAGTTATCCAAACACAAGTCAAGTGTCTCTATCCTGTGATATTCATTTGCATGGTGTTCGATATAGAGCTGCCATTATTATCTCTGCAGGACAATGTAGTGGCTTGCCAGAATTTTTCTAAATATTAAACTATGTGGTGACCTCCCGAAAAGTGTCATTCCTTTGCACAAAACTGTCAGCCTGGTATCTTGAGCATTTCAGATCATTTGAGATAAAGGAAAGCAGTTTTAGTAACATTTATGTTCTTGATCCTGACATGCTGAATAACTTTCATCCATTAACAGCATAAAACGTTGGTCTGAAAGGGCTTGTGACTCCAAAAGTGTTTTTAACTCATTAGGGGTTGATAACAGTAAACAATTTTGTCTGTATTCTTGTTCAGACGTGAAATGTTTTCCTCTCAATAGATTATCTTTTCTAATGTCAATCCACAGATGTTATGATAATGAATGTATTCTTGTACATCAATGATTACTTCTTTTTTTATTTTGGGTTGGGTGTTCTGAACAGAGTATGTTGTTGCGTGTTCACATTTCCCCTACCAACATCAGGAGGGTTGAGCTTCCTCAAAAGCCCTAGTCAGTGGACCAATTGAAGTCTTTTTCTCCTTCAAAAGATACAAATATAACATGAAAAGTTCTCACTACAATTTGAAGACACAGACTTTAACAATGAACATTGTAACTTGAATAATATCAAAGAGCTACCAACAGAGAAGGCAACATTACGTCTTCTGTGGGAAGAGGTATCTCCTCCACAGCACACTGAAGATTTTAATTCAGTGTCTTCTCTTGATACAGCAAGCCTGTCAAGCTGTCAAAGTAGTGATCGAAGCCCTGAATCGTCTGTGTTAAGAAACCTAAGAAGCGCTGAACAGTGGCTATCCACTTTTAACATACCTACTTTACCTCTCGATGTCGAACTCAGGCTGCGTAAAGCCAATGAGGTTTACCAGAAGACAAAGAAGCCACTGAATGTCCCAAGAGATATGAAGTCTCAGATTCTGGACAAGATTGCGCAGGCCATTTTTGAAATCAAAGCCTACCCTGATGCCTATGAGATCCACTCGGTTACCTCTGCTCTAGTAGAGAAACACCCTTGCCTTACAGAACCTGGCAAACGCACAGGTTGGGATGGATGGGTGATGGGTATAAAGTTTAAGCTTGGTAATTATCGGTCCAAACTAAGGGAAGCTGGTTGTTCTGAAGTTAGTGTTAACCGTAAAAGAAAATCTTGTGAGGGTATGACAGAACGGGCCTTCATGAAAAAGCCTAAAAGTAAAGGTAAATTTTTTGCCTAGCCATCCTGAAGGCCAGACAGAAGATTCACTTGAAAAGGAGAGACTTGCTATGATTGATGAAAAATCATAGCAAGTCCAGCTAAAGAGAAGAGTGCATAAGAGAGGACCCAGGACACTGGATGATCTAGAAAGATTGTGCAAAGAAGAATGGTCAAAAATCCCTCTTCTTGTGAAATGTTATAGGAGGAGATTAAGTGCTGTCTTGTTGGCAAAAGGAGGTTGTACAAAGTATTAACATCAGGGGTGCCAATAATTGTGGCACACATGATTTCAAGTTTTTTTTTTTTTTTCTAAATGTGATTTTTTTTTTACCACCAAAGTTATGTACTTAAATGAAAGGTTGGATTTTTCTCTTTTTTTGCATTTGGGTTCTATGTTGTTTTAAAAAAAAAGGAGAATTTTTAGAAGTCCACGACCACATCTTAAACAGGGGTGCCAATAATTGTGGAGGGCACTGTAATTGCATTTGTTCCCCACTGTAAAGGCATTGTGCAATTAATCAAAAATTATCCTTTTTACTCTCAATTTGAGATTCCTGTGTTTAATCCATAAGACTTATGAGGTCGTAAAGCAACTGCACCCTTTGGCAACTTTCTTCTTTTGTTCTTTTGAGGTCAGTGATATTGTCACTTAACGAAAAAGAGCAGCTCTTGAGGGACTGCCACTTGTTCTGCGTGAAAATCCGGCTTTCTTGCTCAAGATGTGTCTGGCAAGTTGCCCTTTTCAAACTTTATTTCTAATTTGGTAGCACGCTTAGCATTCATTTTGTTTGCACATTATAAAAATAATAAATCTGCAAGCACCACCATTGCACGGGCACTAATAACAATTAATAATTACGTTTACATGTCAATTAATGCCCCCTCCTATCATTTAATCTCCTAGGACACTGACCCTGAAGAACACAGCACCAGAGGGGTAAAGATCGGAGTCCTCACTGTGGTTGAAGATGATGTTGGCACTCCTGTTTCACTGGCCACTGTGATAAACCGTGCAATAATCCTGGAAGAGGCCATTGTTCTACAGGATATTCCAGATCTGCCAGAAAGCTTTGCTTACTTGTTCTCTTGTATGCACTCAATATGGAATACCCAAAAGAACTGAAATATACTTTTGAATTCATTCAGAAAATCTTCATGGATCTTGGCGGTACCTGCTCTGCGAGAGTCCAGTCACTAAAATTAAAACTGTTGTAGTTGACAATTTTGCAGATGTCACTGAAGCTATGGCAAATGGGCCAATGATTGTTGCAATTATACTTTAGTAATTAAGTATTTAAAAAAAACATTCTTCTTTATAACAATGTATCATTCGATTCAAACTTTGCAGCCTTGAGGAATACTGGAATAAGTTTTGAGTTGAGGTTTTTTTTTTTTTATCTGGCTGTACTGGTACAAGCTAACTATTTTTTTCTGATACACTGTTACATATCATACTGTACTTTATCAAGTGTTTAGGTTTATTCAGATGCAGTGTTAATGTATTCTCAATGTTGATTTGCCAAAATAATACAAAATGCTATATACAACACTTGAACCTTGAACCTTTGAGGTTTACTCTGATGCTTTTATTAATGTCTGTTTTAGATTTTTATGTACTTTAGTAATCAGTTGAATAAAAATACTTTATACACTGTTTGACTGGAGTGTGGTTAGAGATTTTGCTCAGATGCTTTTACTTTTGTCTGTTTTGGGTTTTTAGACAAAATATTACTTGGTTTTTGGAAGCTCATCTTTCATTTTGTGTTAAAACAAACAATGTTGTAGTTTTTTTTACAGTTTACAAAGTATTTCAATGATGTTTGATAACATTTGTAGTTTTGTACAAACATGCCTAATGCAGAAGACATGTATGTCATATGGCAGACTTTGTAATGTTGTGTTTTGGAAAACTATTTAAAAAAATGGAGAGGGAGAGAAATTTGTTGTGGTTTATTAAATTTTAAATATGAAAATAATTATGAATACATAATGGATCAATCTGTCCTAATTGCATTCAGCAAACAAAAAATATTTTGTTTTGTTATTTGTTAGGTAAACTTGACAATATGTTGTGAGAACTAAGGATCTTAACAAAATTCTTTGAGTCGCATGGTCTTCAGACCCTGTTTGTTCAGTTAACTCATAAAAGTGCTTGTGATAGGTTGCTTTATAATTTTAAGTTAACTCAACTTTTTTTTTTTTTTTTTTACAGTGTAGCAATGAACGCTTGGTGATCGGGCAGACTTTAATGGGCATGTAGGTGATGAGGAGGTGATGGGTAGGTATGGCTCTAAGGAGAGGAATGTGGAAGGGCAGATAGTGGTAGATTTTGCTAAAGATGGAAAGTCAGTGGTAAATAATTATTTAAGAAGGAGGATCATAGGGTGACGTACAAGAGTGGAGGAAGGTGCACACAGGTGGACTATGTTTTATGTAGGAGATGCAACCTATGATATGTAGAAGATGCAACCTATGTTTATGTAGAAGATGCAACAGATAGCTAGACAGCATCAGATGGTGGTCTGTAGGATGGCTTTGGAGGGGAGGAAGAAGAGGAGGAGAAAAGGGAGAAGAGGGAAATGAGTTTATTAGAGGGACAGCGCATGTAGGACGTTTTGGAGTCAAGGTGAGGGAGGCTCGATTGAGATGGTTTGGACATGTGCAGAGGAGGGACATGGGGTATATCGGTAGGAGAATGCTGAGGATGGAGCCACCCGGAAGGAGGAAAAAAGGAAGGCCATGTAGGAGGTTTATGGATGTGGTGAGGGAAGGTTTGAAAGAGGCAGATGTAGAGGACGAATGTTGTTATCGATTAGTTGGGCTGCTCAAATTACGACTTAGCGTGACGGCAAGATAACAGCCACTTTAAAACACATTGTTGTCATGGATGAAGACAAAACATCAGCACAACAAGCAAAAACTATTTATCCTCATTATGTGAAAATGCCATAGTTTAATTAAGTGCCAAGAAAAAAAAAAATCAGCAAATAACAGCAGCAGTAAAAGATAATATTTTAGTCATTGTTGTGATAGAGAATGCGTATGCATTTGTACACCAATGCATATTTTTTATTTCTTTTTAAGACAGTTAGCTTGCTGCATTTCTCCATTCTCCTATTCTCTTTTTATAGCATTTGGCTACTACAACAGTTAACGTATCTGTTTTCAAATGTGATTTACTACATTCAAATGCCTGTTTTAAATGTTTCTATAATTAATGTATGCATATTTCATGTCATTATTATACAAAATTAAATTAATTAAATTTTAGATGCTTATATTTCAAGCAAAAATGTGTGTATGATTTATAAAGCATGGTTGTAAACACAATTTACACTTTACACATACTCAAATACTTTTTGTTCCAGGAAAGAAACAACCCAGCATGAGAAATCGCCCATGCACTCCTCAACAAGCAATCACTTTAAGCTTCAAAATTAAAGATCGTTAAACTAAATATTTGGCGTTTGCATTTTAAAGTACACTTTTATACATGATTGCCCAGAATTAGGGTTTGATATATTTATAATAAGAAAAACATTTCATTTTTAAAAACCGATTAATCTTTGAAAAATAATCCTCTGATTAATCGATTATCAAAATAAACATTAGTAGCAGCCCTAGACACAACCAACAAAAAAGTGGGAAAATTGTCAAACTTTTTTGGAAAGAAAAAAATGGAAAAAAACAACAAAGGCAGGAAAATCGGTAAATTTTCATGTAGAATGCAAACAAGAAATGCTCAACTAACTGTTATTTGGATTAAGACTTAATTTGTGCGTACCTAAAATTTACTGGTCTGCCAGAAGTTTGGAAACTGACCAAAAATTTGGAATGGAATAATTGGGTTTTAATGTGTTTTCCATACAGGGGATCTCGGTTCATAAATGGGGAAGAATTAAGTAAAATAAAATGCTCTCGCGTGACAAAAGAATTTAAGGGAAGACTGATAACACATTTGAATTGACCATGAGTAACTAACCTAGCTAATTTCGTATCTAGTCATCCCGTCATAAATAAACTTACTAATAAATAATATACTAAAACGATAGCTTTTACAGGTGTATGACATAATGTTAAGTTAATGTATCGTTCACATTCACATATCTAGCCATCCAATATTAGTAGGCTAGCTTGTGTAGCTCATACTGTAGTAGACCTTTAAACTGAAAGGTTAAACTGAAACCTCACCTCTTTTGTTCTTTGTGCCATTTCGCTTTGCCGTAAGTAGTTCTTGTTCGATCTTTTTTTCCAAAAATTCTTGTTTCTTCGTCAACATCTCCTCTGTATCTCGAAGTCGCTGTATAGCTTCTTGAGGACTAGGAGCTTTCCCTCCTTTGCCACTGCTACCAAACAATTTCCCAAACAAAGACATCTTGGCTTTTAACGACAGACAGAAAAACAATGTGTAAAATACTCGTGTGATAAAAAAAAATCTCCTGGCCAGTATATAAAAAAAACGCAATCAAGTTAAACAAGCACCCCAGGCCCCGTGAAAACAAGCACCCACAGGCCCTGTGAAAACACAAGGTCACGTGGAATGACGTAACTGAATGGGGCCGAGCTTTTCGTCAGGGTCGCTGCAACTAAGCGATCTGCCTCCCCGGTTTGAACCATAAATCACATATTTTATATATATATATATATATATATATATATATATATATATATATATATATATATATATATATATATATATATATAATATAATATAATATATAATATATATATATATATATATATATATATATATATATAGTGAGGAAAATGAGTATCTAAACACCCTGCTATTTTCTTTTTTCTTTTCTTTTGCTAGTTCTCCCACTTAGAAATCATGGAGGGGTCTGAAATTGTCATCGTAGGTGCATGTCCACTGTGAGAGACATAATCTAAAAATAAAAAAAAATTCCAGAAATCACAATGTATGATTTTTTTACTATTTATTTGTATGATACAGCTGCAAATAAGTATTTGAACACCTGAGAAAGTCAATGTTAATATTTAGTACAGTAGCCTTTGTTTGCATTTACAGAGGTCAAATGTTTCCTGTAGTTTTTCACCAGGTTTGCACACACTGCAGGAGGGATTTTGGCCCACTCCTCCACACAGATCTTCTCTAGATCAGTCAGGTTTCTGGCCTGTCGCTGAGAAACACAGAGTTTGAGCTCCCTCCAAAGATTCTCTATTGGGTTTAGGACTGGAGACTGGCTAGGCCACGCCAGAACCTTGATATGCTTCTTACAGAGCCACTCCTTGGTTATCCTGGCTGTGTGCTTGGTCATTGTCATGTTGGAAGACCCAGCCTCGACCCATCTTCAATGCTCTAACTGAGGGAAGGAGGTTGTTCCCCAAAATCTCGCAATACATGGCCCTGGTCATCCTCTCCTTAATACAGTGCAGTCGCCCTGTCTCATGTGCAGAAAAACACCCCCAAAGCATGATGCTACCACCCCCATGCTTCACAGTAGGGATGGTGTTCTTGGGATGGTACTCATCATTCTTCTTCCTCCAAACACGTTTAGTGGAATTATGACCCAAAAGTTCTATTTTGGTCTCATCTGACCACATGACTTTCTCCCATGACTCCTCTGGATCATCCAAATGGTCATTGGCAAACTTAAGACGTGACTGTACATGTGCTGGTTTAAGCAGGGGAACCTTCCGTGCCATGCATGATTTCAAACCATGACGTCTTAGTGTATTACCAACAGTAACCTTGGAAATGGTGATCCCAGCTCTTTTCAGGTCATTGACCAGCTCCTCCCATGTAGTTCTGGGCTGATTTCTCACCTTCCTTAGGATCATTGAGACCCCATGAGGTGAGATCTTGCATGGAGCCCCAGTCCGAGGGAGATTGACAGTCATGTTTAGCTTCTTCCATTTTCTAATGATTGCTCCAACTGTGGCCCTTTTTTCACCAAGCTGCTTGGCAATTTCCCCGTAGCCCTTTCCAGCCTTGTGGAGGTGTACAATTTTGTCTCTAGTGTCTTTGGACAGCTCTTTGGTCTTGGCCATGTTAGTAGTTGGATTCTTACTGATTGTATGGGGTGGACAGGTGTCTTTATGCAGCTAACGACCTCAAACAGGTGCATCTAATTTAGGATAATAAATGTAGTGGAGGTGGACATTTTAAAGGCAGACTAACAGGTCTTTGAGGGTCAGAATTCTAGCTGATAGACAGGTGTTCAAATACTTATTTGCAGCTGTATCATACAAATAAATAGTTTAAAAATCATATATTGTGATTTATGGATTGTTTTTTTTTAGATTATGTCTCTCACAGTGGACATGCACCTACGAAGATAATTTCAGACCCCTCCATGATTTCTAAATGGGAGAACTTGCAAAATAGCATGGTGTTAAAATACTTATTTTCCCCACTGTAAAAATATAAAAGGGAAAAAAAAGTGGTGTTCTGAATTGCACAATTAATTCATAAGCATGGTACTGTGACAGAAGCGTGCATTCAGGTCGATTGGACGGTAGCATAGTTATTGCAGTTTTTAAGTTTTGTCCTTCTTATAGCGCCGCCAAGTGGTTTACTTTAACCAACATTTTTAACTCACACGTGGACCGAGTTTGGTGAAGATATCTCATTCCGTTCATGAGTTATAGCCATTTTAGTAAAAAGTGGCCCCGCCTATTTCGAACGTTTTGGAACGTAAAATTATAAGCATTGCTCCTCTCTTTGGTTCCCGGTGAAAGGGGCGTGGAAAGGTTTTTTTTTGTTTGAGGTTGCAGCTGAGATTGGCCGCATGAGTTCATGAATATTGTAACAAGGCGGTTCTAGCTACTTATATACTAGTTCCCGGTTTAGTGTTTTCTCTCTTCGATCATCTTCACTTCCGCGTTGGAGCTTAGAATCATATAACGACCAACTTCAGTACAAACGACAATGTGTGACAAGCTACCCTTCAAAATCGGTCAGTATTATTATTATTATTTTAATAATACCTGCACAGAAATGCTCACTTTCCGTTTTACTTCCGGAGCTTGCTTTATAGTGTATTTCACTGTTAGCCAGTGCAATCATTTCAGCTGCAAAAAGACACCATATGCATTTCCGGTTGTATATTTAGTTTACTCTAGATGGAAGTACAGGTTTGTTTATTGTTCCGACACTTTTCGATATGGAACAGTTTTCAATATGGAACTGACAACGCTGAGAAAACTGACCTACGACTAGGCTTGCAGTTTTCATTGAGCTGCATCAAGTTAACGATTAATTTTTTGCTGGTATGCCTTTTTGAAAACGGACAAGAACCGGACAGAGACATATCCGTATTACCCGGACACTTTTCTGTTCCTGACGCGCTTACAGAATGGCGACAGCCATGTTGTAAGTTGTAGTCTTTGTATGCCGCGCGTGCAGCTGCTCGGCACCCGTAAGCCTCATAACCGTAACGCACTGCTGTGGGTAGCTGAAGATAACGGATAGTTAAAGCGAGCACAAGCACGGGGTTGTGTCCAAACGGAACCAGACTTTTACCTGGCTCTCTTTTATTTCCCCCCTTCCTCTATTGCTATTGTAATTCAATGACTCGGTGACTGAAATTCTCAAAGCATAGAAAAGCCCAGCTGTATTGCTTGTACATTTTTATTTTTTTGTAAATCTTTTCGACTTGTACACGCGCTACATTCAGTAAGGCTTATCAACATTACTGTAGGCTTAAATATGTGGACTTTGTTCTGCTGATATCAGAGTCCAGAGATCAGTTTCCAAACGCAAAGTGAGCAAAAAGTTATCAATTAATAGAAGGAATAATGCAATCTGCTAAGAACTGTTTGTAGGTAATTTGAACTTTAGGTTTTAGGTAGATTTTAGGTATGATTTAGAGAAAGGAGTTCAATTCCCCAGCTCCTTCCTAAATGTGCCTAAAGAAACAGATAGCTATCATAATGATCTAGCATTTTATTGTTTTACCTGTTCCTGGCATTGTGGTTTATTTATTATCTTTATATTCCATTCACATTCATGACATGTCTGTACATTTTAGTAAACATTTCTTAAGATTGGAGCTTTGTGCTCCAAACTGTTTGCAAAGTTTCACATAGGTAGTCAAACAAATGTAAACCTCACTTAATTGACTTTGAAACTGTGAATTTGTAATGAATTCAGGCAATTAATGTGCAAATTACACAATCAAGTTTAAAACATTAGTTTTTATTAAACACAGTACAGGACCACGGGTTTTCAATATTTCATCTGAACAAGACGCAACATTTTGGGAACAATTTCCTTTGGACTGGTGAGACAGACATTTAAACATTGTGTACAGAACCATGTTTGGTGAACACCAAACACGACACCTCATGCCATTGGTCAAACATGGTGATGAAGGGGTCATTTGGGCTTCATTTGCAGCAACAGATCTAGGGGAAACTTGCAGTCATTGGGAACCCTGGCTTCTACTGTTACCAGAATATTGTTGAGAATCAATAAAAAAAAAATGTGTTTGAACAGCCAAGACAAAATCCAAAGTCCAGACCTCAAATCCACTGAGATTATTATTATTATTATTATTATTGCTATTATTATTATTTTTTTTTTACAACTGATTTCTAAATGTTGGTATTTTGTATTCTGTTCTTACTTCAAAAACACTTTACTAAAGATATTTGTTCTACGCACAATACATGCTCTAACGTGCAAGGAAAATCCTGTATGCACACCCTTTGTTAATTGACAGTAAGCCTTTTATCTGTTCACAAACCAGCATTTTCATCTTAATGTTTTTGTAGTAGGTCTTTGCATTACTTTTTATGTAATAGTTCAAGTTAAACATTGTAGCAAGTTTTTTGAAGATCAAAAGAACATGAAATGTACATCAAATTTTTTTTTTTTTCTTAATATTGAAGGCTTAATGTAGTTAACGTGTGCTCATGTGTTTTTGTTCCCAGCTGATATCAGCCTGGCTGAGTGGGGGCGTAAGGCAATTGACATTGCTGAGAATGAGATGCCTGGGCTGATGAAGTTAAGAGAGATCTATGGGCCAACCCAACCTCTGAAAAATGCCCGAATTGCCGGTTGCTTGCATATGACTGTCCAGACAGCCGTGCTCATTGAGACCCTCAAGGCCCTTGGAGCTGAGGTAAGGGAAACATTATTTTTCAACATTTTTTTTTTTTTTTTCTTTTGTAAAAAGCAAAGATTATTGATGTAAAAATAAAATTGAAAACATTAATCTTCCAGATGCTTTTCAACATTTGCTATGATGTAGTTAACAAAAGCTGTTTCAGCTGTATTTGTAGGACGTCTTTTAAATAAACTTTTAAATCAGTAAAAAATAGTACAATAAACATGCAAAAAATTAAAGGTATCATGGAATACTGTGAAGCCATCAACTTTGAATTAAATTCATTCAGTTCATTTTTATTTGTATAGTGCTTTTAACAATGGACATTGTCTCAAAGCAGCTTTACACAGAAAATACAGAAATCTGCTTCTTTCGGCTGCTCCCATTAGGGGTCACCACAGCGGATTATCCGTCTCCACACTCCCCTGTCCTCTACATCTGCCTCTTTCACACCAACTATCCGCATGTCTTCCTTCACAACATCCATGAACCGCCTCCTTGGCCTTCCTCTTTTCCTCCTTTTTGGCGGCTCCATCCTCAGAATTCTCCTACCCATATACCCCATGTCCCTCTTCTGCACATGTCCAAACTATCTCAATCGAGCCTCCCTCAGTTTGTCCCAAAAATGTCCTACATGCACAGTCCCTCTAATAAACAGGTTTCTAATCCTGTCCATCCTCGTCACTCCCAACGAAAACCTCAACATCTTCAACTCTGCTACCTCCAGCTCCACCTCCTGTCTTTTACTCAATGCCACTGTCTCTAAACCATACATCATCGCAGGTCTCACCACAGTCCTATAAACTTTCCCTTTCACTTTCGCAGATACCCCTCTATCACAAATCACTCCTACCACTCTTCTCCACCCACTCCATCCTGCCTGCACTATTCTTCTCTTTTCTAACACTCTCTATTACTCTGTGCTGTTGACCCCAGGTACCCGAACTCTTTTCCCTGCAACCGCACCACTCCACTGTCCTCCCTCTCATTCACACACATGTACTCTGTCTTACTCCTACTGACTTTGATTCCCTTTCTTTCCAGTGCATATACCTCCACCTTTCCAGGCTCTTCTCAACCTGCTCCCTACCACAAATCACAAATCTCATCCGCAAACATCATAGTCCACGGAGACTCCTGTCTGACCTCGTCCGTCAAACTGTTCCTCACCACTGCAAACAGGAAAGGGCTTAGAGCCTTGGTGCAATCCTACCTCCACCTTAAACCACTCTATTGTTCCTACTGCACACTTCACTGCGGTCACACTGTCCTCATACATGTCCTGTACCACCCTCACATGCTTCTCTGACACACCTGACTTCCTCATAAAATACAACAACTCCTCTCTTGGCACCCTGTTGTACGCTTTCTCTAAATCCAACAACACACAATGCAACTCCTCCTGACCTTCTCTTTACTTCTCCATCAACATTCTCAAAGCAAATAATGTGTCTGTGGTGCTCTTCCTCGGCATGAAACCATACTGTTGCTCACAGATGGTCACCTCTTCGCTCAGCCTGGCTTCCACTACTCTTTCCTATAACTTCATGGTGTGACTGATCCACTTTATTCCCCTGTATTTACTGCAGGTCTGCACATCTCGCTTGTTCTTAAAGATCGGTACCAGCACACTCCTTCTCCATTCCTCAGGCATCCTCTCACCTTTCAAAAACTTGTTGAACAATCTGGTTAAAAACTCCACTGCCATCTCTCCTAAACGTCTTCATGCATCTAGCGGTATGTCATCTGGTCCAACCGACTTTCCACTCTTCATCCTCTTAATCGCTGCTCCCACTTCCTCCTTACTAATCCTATCCACTTCCTGCTTCACCAACTCCACACCATCCAGCCTTCTCTCTTTTTCATTCATCAGCTACTTAAAATACTCCCTCCATCCTCAACACACTCTCCTCACTAGTCAACACATCTCCATCTCAATCCTTTATTGCTCTAACTTGCAGCACATCCTTCCCAGCTCGGTCCCTCTGCCTGGCCAATCGGTATAAATCCTTTTCTCCTTCTTTAGTGTACTTCTAGCAACTTCTCATACAGCTGCTCATATGCCTTATCTTTGGCTTTCGCCACATTCCACTTCACCTGCTGCCGCATCTTGTACTTTTGCCTACTTTTCTCATCACTCTGTCGATCCCAATTCTGTTTTGCCAACCTCTTTCTCCTTATGCTCTCCTGCACTTCCTCATTTCACCACCACGTCTCTTTGTCTTCCTTTCTATTTCCAGAAGTCACACCAAGTACCTTTCTAGCAGTCTCCCTTTTCAATTCTGCAGTAGTTGCCCAATCATCTGGCACCTCTTCACCACCTCCAAACCCCTGTCTGACCTCTTCCCTGAACCTTACATTACAGTCTTCCCTATTCATTTCTCACCATCGTATTTTTCTTTCAGTCCTCTCTCTCCTTCTTTACCTCCAAAGCCATCCTACAGACCACCATCAGAAGCTGTCTAGCTACACTGCCATCTGCCAACACCTTACAGTCTCATTCTCCTTCAGGTTGCATCTACTACATAGAACAAGTACACCTGTGTGCACCTTCTTCCACTTTTATACATCACCCATGCTCCTCCTTCTTAAAATAAGTATTTACCACTGATTTTCCATCCGTTTAGCAAAATATACCAACATCTGCCATTCCACATTCCTCTCCTTTAGGCCATACCTACCCATCACCTCATAATCACCTCTGTTCCCTTCACCTACATGCCCATTAAAGTCTGCCCCAGTCACCAAGCATTCATTCCCAGGTACACCTATCATTTCATTTAACTCATTCCAGAATTTTTCGTTCTCCTTCATCTCACAACCCACTTGTGGAGCATAAGCACCGATGACCTTTAACATCACTCCCTTCAACTTCCACCTTCATGTTCATCACTCTATCAGAAACTCGCTTCACCTCCACTACACTCTTACTGTACTCTTCCTACAGGATCACCACTACACCATTTCTCTTTTCATCCACACTATAGTAGAACAGTTTAAGCCCCCCTCCACTGTTCCTGGTCTTATCTCCCTTTCTACTTGGTCTCCTGAACACAACCTATTTACCTTTCTATGCCCCATTATATCAGTTAACTCTCTCCCTTTACCAGTCATAGTACCAACATTTAAAGTACAAACTCTAACCGCCACTCTTCCACACTTCTCCTCCTTTTTCTGCTGTCTCTGTAGTAGTAGTTTTTCCACTGGAACCCTGTTGGTTAACAATACCTGTGGCGGTCGTTGGTAGCCTGGGCCTCGACCGATCCGGTATGAATTTCTGATTCGTGATCCGCGTATTTGATTTTACGAATGTTTTCTGCTGGATGTCCTTCCTAACGCAACCCTCCCCATTTATCCGGGCTTGGGACCGGCTTTCGCAACCCTAATGTCTGGGTTAGAGCTAATTCGGAAATAAAGAATCAAAAAGATTAATCTTTATAATTGTTAGTTTGTCCCTAATAAGCTGGTGGTGACTGTGGCAAGGAAAAACTTCTTGAGATGGCATATGGGAAAAAACCTTGAGAGGAACCAGACTCGGGAGGGCACTCATTCTCATTTGTTTAGTACAGTTGAACGTTGTTGAGGTGTGCAGTAATGTGATATTTGATAAAATGCAACCCGTAGTCCTGAGCTATAAGTAGTAGACTGTTGACATTAAGTACAGTTCAAATCCATCCTTAAAGCTCCAGTGTTGCTCCATAATTTCATGGATCTTTAGGCTGTTTATGCGAAACCATCCCAAGTTGCACAGAGTGGCTTCCAATCGAAGCGGGCAGATCTGGGGAGAGAAGAGCAACAGGAACACTGGTCACTGGTACCTCAGGAGCATGTTTAGCAGAGAGAAAGAAGGAGTAAAACCATTATTTGGAGAAAATGGGGCAAAAACAGGATATCCCTACAAATTTGACAAAAACGTGTCTGGGCTGATTAAGACGCACAACAATAAAGGAACTGAAGGACCGTCTGTTAAGTATTAGCAACTGCCTGCATGTGACTATCTTTTGACATCCTCATGTCTGTGCAATGGTGTAAGGAAGCCTTTTCTTAAAAAAAAAAAAAACAACAAAAAACAATCATTCCTTACACCTAGGAAGTGCTGCGATAATGGCTTGATTCACTTCTTTGGATGATCCACTTTACTACTGGCGCATGAACCAAGAGCACTTTCCATCGCTTGCACGCAGGTATTTATCTGCCCCAAGCACCAGCACAGAGAGTGAGAGATTATTCAGTGCAGCATGTTCTCGGTTACTCTTCTCACTTCTTGTGCCAGACAAGCTAAACAACGGTTGTTCTTGAGAAACCTGACACTTTTATTGGACTGGAAAGCAGTCAAATTTGCTATGTGCATAAATAATAATGTATTTGTTTGGCAATAAAAGAAACTTATTCTTGTTTGTTTTACTCCTGTTTTGCACAATAATTTACATTTTTATGTTGAAAAGAACTCAATGGAAAATAATCTTAGAATTTTATTTTAAAATATTTTATTCCCTTTTTTTTTTTTGAAGAAGAAGAATTCAGTGGGATTATTTTATGGAATTTGTAGTTTTTCAGTTCAGATAATACAATTTCACAAAATGAAAAGGTCTAATACAATGAATTATACAAAAAGTATTTTAAAATAATTAATAATAAGCTATTTTAGGTTTCAGTTTTCAACCAAGTGCATTTAGAATTTTTGGTTTTAGCCCATAATTTTCATTTCGGTGCATTCCTATGGATTCTATAGATAGCAATGTTTTAATCTTATATTCCCCCCCCCACTAGGTTCAGTGGTCTAGCTGTAACATTTTTTCCACTCAGGACCATGCTGCTGCTGCCATTGCCAAAACCGGTGTTCCAGGTATGTCTGTGTGCCTGTACATATGCCTTGCCACAGTTTAATGTTCAATTTGTTATAGACTAAAACAACTAGTTGTAGACTAAATCCTTTACTATTAACCCTACCAAAAGTATTCCAGAATCCATAAGATTTGAGTTTATAAATTGTAAAAGCTTATTTTTGAAATGTGGAGTCACATAACTAAACTGTAGCAACAGCTGTGATCTTTGGGCCCTCAGGTGACACTGCATTTAAAACAGTCATTATTCTGTAAAGGAAATCACTGACTTTTGACAGTGCATCCAAGCCAATGCAGTATCATAATTCTGCATACCATCCACAAATTCAGGTTAAGCTTTATCATGTAAAGAAGAATCCAAATGTGAATATGATCCAGAAATACCACCATCTTCTCTGGGTTGAAGCTAATTTTAAAAGGACTGGGGCAAAGTCAGATGAACTGTTCTGTGGTCAGATGGTCTCCCACTAAAGAGGTGTGGGACCATTTGGCTTGTCATCAGCCCTCAGTTCAAATATTTGCAAATGTGATGGTATAGGGATGCAGCTTTTTTAGCACAACAAATGCTTCTTTCCAGATTCAATTTATTAATTTTTTTCCTCCCTTGCTTACTTCATCAAGAGAATGTTAAACTGCATCCTGTGTCTATAATAGCATGGCTTTATAGAAGAGTCCAGCCATCAAGTTCAATATTAATTTTTTTTCCCACTTAAATGGGACATTTCCTTAGATTAAACATTTGTTTTATATTCTATTTTGAATTAAATGTGTTTGAGATTGGCAAGTCATTGCATTCTGATTTTATTTACATTTTACATAGCATCCCCACTGACTTTGGGATTCCAATAAAGTTCCAAAGTAAAAAAGACAATTGAACTTGCAATCAAAGCTATCAAATCGATTTCTTACCCACTAATGCTAGTAACAGGTTTCTGCTAGTGTTTGTACACTAAATGTACTATGCATTATTTCGCACAACTTTTTTTCATTCATTGTACAAGCACTGATGCGCTTTTTTTTTTTTTTTTTGTTTTGTTTTGTTTTTTTAAATAAAGTGTATGCATGGAAAGGGGAGACAGATGAGGAGTATGTGTGGTGCATTGAGCAGACTATCTACTTCAAAGATGGCCAGCCTCTCAACATGATTCTGGATGATGGTGGTGATCTAACCAACCTTGTGCACCAGAAATATCCAAAGCTGTTAGAAGGTATAGTTGAGTATAGGTGAAGAAACTGCAGTTTATTGTAAACATAACAATCCATGATTGTTCTGCTTATTTTTCGAATGTCAATCACCACATATTTGCATCTGACAACCTTGTTTTAACTCAAATTTTAGTTGCAAATTGGCTCACAAACTTGTCCAGGCCAGCTGTTCAGTTCAGAGTCTGAAATTGCAGACTGTTAGGCCTGTACTAAAAATTATTTATTAAAAGCAAATAATACCTACCTGCAATTATACATCTGTTATGATGATGATTGCATTAGGCTGGTTTGCGTTCATAAATGTTTTTTTTTTCTTTTTTTTTTCTTTTTTTTCCCCCCCAGGTATTAAGGGTCTTTCTGAGGAGACCACCACTGGAGTTCATAACCTCTACAAAATGCTGAAGAAGGGTGAACTCAAAGTTCCTGCTATTAATGTCAATGACTCTGTTACCAAGGTATTTGCAAGTTTTAGTATATAAAGTCAATAGTGCTAATTTGTTTGCAGAAAATGTCTAAATTAACCAAACCTTATCACAAATGAAAAATCGTTCATGGCAAGAAATACAGATGAACGTTCCCTATACATGGAAATAATGGTACATATATAAAAGTACATCATATCATGCATTTCCAAAACTAATCATTCACGATGATAAGTGTATATATAATGAGTAACTGTGGTGAGGTCTTGATTAGTTAGTAAAGATGCATTGCAAAACTGTACCCTAGTCATTTTGCCACTATTTCCTTTCTTTTCTGTATTTCTTTAGCTGTAATACAGTAATCATTCTTAGACTAAATGTATGAGACTTACATTTATGACCAATGAAATGAGTTAGAACTTTAGGAGGCCCAGCAGCTCTATTTTGTATCTTGATGGTTATGCAAGTGCATCCTTTCAAAAATCTGTTATCCGCTGTTAATTAAATGTTTGATCTCCAGCTGTGATCCCTTATGAATTTTTATCTTATTTATTTATCTTAAAATTTAGTGAAGTCAACGTACATGACTTGTAGAATGTTCAAATTCAAATTTTGCCACATACACTTTCATACAGAGTACGACATGTAGTGGAATTCTTTTTTACGACTGGTAAACATGAAAAATAGAATATAAGGTTAAAAATAAAGTAAATTATAAACAAAAAGTATACGTTTATTCCATGTGTGTATTCTGTATTTTCTCAATGTAGATAAATTACTAAAAGAATTTAGTTTTGGTATCACTGTATACACTGTGTGTATGAATGACTGCTTATGGTAACTTTCTTCACACTAATGTGACCTTATATAAACAACACAATTTTCATATTAAGGTTCAAGATGTCTCATTGGAAAAAGTCTTGAGAAATTTCAGTGTGAGTATCAGGTGATTTTTAGCTTTAATTTTGATTTTTTTCTCACAGAGTAAATTTGATAATCTTTATGGCTGCCGTGAATCCTTGATTGATGGAATCAAGCGGGCGACTGACGTAATGATTGCTGGTAAGGTGGCTGTGGTAGCTGGATATGGTGATGTTGGCAAGGGATGTGTTCAGGCTCTTCGAGGCTTTGGTGCCAGAGTCATAGTCACAGAGATTGACCCTATCAATGCCCTACAGGCTGCAATGGAAGGTATGAGTTTAGCTTCTTTGTCATACAAAAAAAAATTGCTACTTCAAAGTATATAAAATTTTCATTTTAGTATAGTCACTGTGCAGCTTATATAGCAGTACAGATTTTAAAAATGTTAATGGCTGCATGTTACACAAGTTATTTTTAGAGGACAGTAAATCTGTGCTGCTATATAAGCTGCACATTGGCTACTCCAAAGTGTGTTGTGTGTGTGTGAGAGAGAGAGAGATGTGTGTGTGTGTGTGTGTGTGTGTGTGTGTGTGTGTGTGTGTGTGTGTGTGTGTGTGTGTGTGTGTGTGTGTATATATAAAAAAATATATATATATATATATATATATATATATATATATATATATATATATATATATATATATATATATATATATATATATATATATATATAATATATTAGTGCCCTCCACAATTATTGGCACCCTGTTTAAGATGTGGTCGTGGACTTCTAAAAAATTCTCCTTTTTTTTTCTCTTTTTTTGCATTTGGGTTCTATGTTGTTTTTAAAAAAAAAAAAAGGAGAATTTTTAGAAGTCCACGACCACATCTTAAACAGGGGTGCCAATAATTGTGGAGGGCACTGTAATGTGTGTGTGTGTGTGTGTGTGTGAGTGAGTGAGAGAGATATATATATATATATATATTAGATAGATAGATAATATAATCTCGCACATACATAACCATAGGATGTTAATTCCCCCCTGGTGACCACAGTAGTGTATGCACACTATTGAACGTTCACTAAAATGAGTAAAAACCAAATGGAAATTGACAGTGAAAACCATGTTTTTCAGGCAAGATTGGCGAAAGATTATCTTTTGTATCTTAACATTGATTCAATTGTGCACCAGCAGAAAAAGCCACATGTTTCTATTTGAGATTATTTGGCAGTAGGAATGTGTCTACAAATGAATGTGTTTGGGGAAATCTATGCACTGAATTGTTCTTATAGTCACTATTATATTACTATTATAATTTCTTTTTTTTTTTTTTTAGGGATAGTTCACCCCAAAATGTAAATTGTAATCATTCACTCACCTGTATCTGGTTCCAAATCTGTTTGAGTTTCTTCCATTTTCTTTCAAATAGAAGAAAGAACCTTGTACAAGTTTGGAACAACCAAGTGTGAGTGAATGATGATAGAATTTCTTAGGGGGTGGTTGTGTAAACAGTACCATTTAATAACTGCTAAATTTATATAGAACTTTTAACTGTTCTCTAAGGGTAGGTTGAGTTCTCATAGCTACTAATAAAAAATAGGGTATTTGTTAAATCACAAGCAAATGTACATATCTCAACAAAGTTGGCAATTTGAATGAGCATAACTGCACAATTCTCTCATTGCATTAATTAAAGTGTAAATTAAGAAATTATGTAACGTGTTCATCTGGATTAATAGTCTTGCCCCTGGTATAAATGCTTGCCCTCATCACTATGTAAAGTGTGTGTGTGTGTGTGTGTGTGTGTGTGTAAGTGTGTGTGTGTGTGTGTAAGTGTGTGTGTGTGTGTGTGTGTGTGTGTGTGTGTGTAAGTGTGTGTGTGTGTGTGTGTGTAAGTGTGTGTGTGTGTGTGTGTGTGTGTGTGTGTGTAAGTGTGTGTGTGTGTGTGTGTGTAAGTGTGTAAGTGTGTAAGTGTGTAAGTGTGTAAGTGTGTAAGTGTGTAAGTGTAATTTTAACTGCCAAGGGACATGAACAGATGCTGTTTTTGGTCAAATATACTTGAATGCCTTTACAGGCTATGAGGTGACAACAATGGATGAGGCTTGCAAGGAGGGAAACATTTTTGTGACCACTACTGGCTGTAAGGATATCATTCTGGGCAGGTATGTGATTAGGCAAAACTATGAGCATGTACTTTCATATTTACATTGTTGTGTATGCAGCATTATGAAAGTGTTCAGAATTTCCTGAAAAGGCTGGTAATGTTTTGTGCACTTATACATTTTATTTTTATTTTTTACTAACATTTGTTCATGAAAAGTTATTTAAAGTTAAAATCTTGATCTAAAATCACCAAACTAATTACCACTGCTATAAATGCAGTGCATGTACAGTGAATGATGGTGATAGTGAATGATGGTAAGCAAATACTACTAGCTAGTGTTAACAACTGAGGTGGGCTTTGTCAAAATATACAGTATTTGAATTAAATAAAATTAACACATGTCACACTTATTGTAATCATTTTCTGGCCAATCATAAAATACAATATAAATGCATTTATCAATATACATTGTTTTAGTGTAGATTAGCCCTTGGCATGGCATTGGAGGAATAATAAATAAATAAATAAAATTGTAAAAGTTCTGATGAATATTTGCTGTACATTATTTTGTAATTAAACATTATAATTTAATTACAACATTGAAAACTATAGAAGTGACTTTTGTCATTCATTAGAATGTAAAAAAATATAAATTTATGTAAGTACTGTGCAGTGTATGAAATTGTTTACAATAAAATACGTTAACAGTTTTGGATACCATTTAATGTTCTGTTTTAAATAACTTGTAATAATTTTTAATATTTATTAATTTAGTAATATTTTTATTATTTGTTCATGCTGTTTCTCTTTCCAAACCACAGGCACTTTGAGGAGATGAAGGATGATGCCATTGTTTGCAATATTGGTCATTTTGATTGTGAGATTGACATGAAGTGGCTCAATGAAAATGCTGCAAAGAAAATCAATGTTAAACCACAGGTAGAGTGTTTAAGTGATCATGAGTATGAAACAAAGAAAAAAACTCCAATTTGCACATTACTTACAGCGGGGAAAATAAGTATTTGATACATCAGCATTTTTATCAGTAAGGGGATTTCTAAGTGGGCTATTGACACAGAATTTCCACCAGATGTAGCCATCAAGCCAAATATTGAATTCATACAAAGAAATCAGAACATTTAAGTATACAAGTTGAGTCATAATAAATAAAGTAAAATGACACAGGGAATAAGTATTAAACACTTTTTTTAATACTTTGTAGAAAAGCCTTTGTTGGTGATTACAGCTTCTATACGCCTCTTGTATGGAGAGACCAGTCGTCTACATTGCTCAGGAGTGATTCTGGCCCATTCTTCCACACAAATGGTCTTTAAATCTTGAAGGTTCCTTTGGCCTCTTTTATGAACTTTGATCTTCAGTTCTCTCCATAGATTTTCTATGAGATTTAGGTCAGGTGATTGACTGGGCCATTCAAGCAACTTGGTTTTCTTTCTTTGAAACCACTTCATTGTTTTCTTGGCCTTGTATTTGGGATCATTGTCTTGCTGAAATGTCCACCCTCTTTTCATTTTCAGCTTTCTGGTAGATGGCAGCAGATTTTTATCTAGAATGTCCTGGTACATTTCTCCATTCATCCTGCCTTCAATAATATATAGTCTGCCAGTACCCCTTGCTGAAAAGCAGCCCCAAACCATGATGCTTCCACCCCCAAACTTAACTGTTGGTATGGTGTTTTTGGGGTGGCGGGCAGTGCCATTTCTTCTCCAAACATAGTGTGTAGAATGACTGCCAAAAAGTTAAATTTTGCTTTTATCTGACCATACTACAGTCTCCCAATACTCCACAGGCTTCTCCAAATGCTCTTTCGCAAACTTTAACCGAGCCTCAACATGCTTTTTTTTTTTTTTTTTTTCTTTTTCAGCAATGGAGTCTTGCGTGGTGAGCGTGCATGGATGTCATGGCGGTTCAGTGCATTGCTTATAGTTTTCTTTAAAACAACAGTACCTGCTGATGCAAGTTCTGCCCGAGTGGTTCTTGGCTCTTGGCGAACTCTCCTGATTATTCTTTAGACTTCTCGGACAGGGATCTTGCGTAGAGCACCTGATCGCAGCCGGTTTATGGTGAACTGATGCTCTTTCCATTTCCGGATAATGGCCCCCCACAGTGCTCACAGGAACATTCAGCATTCTGGAAATGCGCCTTTAACCATTCCCATCAATATGCTTTTCAACGATAAGATTACGAAGATCTTGAGCGAGTTCTTTGCTTTTACCCAGCATGAAGTCTTTCCTGTGTGCCTCCTGGGTGATGAGAAGCCTTTATAGGCCATCAATTAGTACTGATAGGGGGCAGGGTTTCTCTCAGATTTCAGGTGATCTCCTGGCATTCTATGCCATTTTGCACCTTATCTTCATGTGTTCAATACTTATTCCCTGTGAAATTTCACTTTATTTATTATAACTTGTATACTTAAATGTTCTGATTTTTTTTTATTAATTCAATATTTGGCTTGATGGCTACATCTGGTGGAAATTTTGTCAATAGCCCACTTAGAAATCCCCTTACTGATAAAAATGCTGATGTGTCAAATACTTATTTTCCCCGCTGTATATACATGTTTGTTTATTGCAATTTTTAAATCCAATAATATATACCCATCAGGCATATCATTGTGACCACTTGCCTAATATTGTGTTGGTTCCCCTTTTGCTGCCAAAACAGCCCTGTCCTGTCAAGGCATGGAATGCACTAGACCCCTGAAAGTGTGCTGTGGTCCCTGGCACCAAGGTGTTGGCCCATCCTACAGATTCTCGAGTGGATTGAGATCTGGGTAATTTGGGTGCTAAGTCACCACCTCAAACTGGTTATTGTTCTCCTTAAACCATTCCTGGACCATTTCTGCTTTGTGGAAGGGTGCATTATCCTGCTGAAAGAGGCCACAGTCATCAGGGAATACTATTTGCATGAAAGGGTGTACATGGCCTGATACAATGGTTATGTAAGTGGTATGTGTCAAAGTATCATCCACATGGGTGGCCGGTTTCCCAGCAGGACAAAGCATCACACTGCCTCCGTTGGTTTGCCTTCTTCCCGTAGTAAATTCTGGTGCCGTGTGTTCCTCCGGGCAAGCGACGCACGCGCACCTGGCCATCCACATGATGTAAAAGAAAACCTGATTTATCAGACCATTGCGCCGTGGTCCAGTTCTGATACTCGCATGCCTATTGTTTATGCTTTCGGTCGTAAACGGGTCAGCTTGGGTACCCTGTCTGTGGGTTCAAAGCCCCATACGCAACAAAATGCGTTGCTCTGTGTATTCTGAACCAGCTTTAACTTCTTGAGCATCTATTGGATTGGACCACATGGCCCATTCGTCGCTCCTCAAAGTGCATCGAGGCGCTTTGCCGGCCCATGACCCTGTCACCGGTTCACAATTGTTCCCTCCTTAGACCACTTTTGATGACTATTGCAGATGGGAACACCCAACCTGCAGTTTTGGAGAGGCTCTGATCCATCACAATTTGTCAAACTCGTTTAAATCCTTATGCTTACCCTTGTTTCTTCTAAGACATCAAGTTAGAGAGTGGGATATATTAGACAGCATATGAATATTTTGTCCTTAAACAGGTGCTATGATGAAGAGATAATCAATGTTATTCACTTCACCTGTCAGGGGTCATAATGTTATGCCTGGTCAGGGTGCGTGTGTTATTTTTCTTTATGTGAAATTGTGTTGCATATAGATGAGTCTAACCATATAAAAAAAAAAGATAAAAGGGTCATACCTTTTAGCCAGTTATAGCAAGGGAATCTTGACAGTTGGACATGTAGAAAGTGCTTACAGTATGCACAAATGAAGTTACTGAGAATCACAATAACAGTAGAATGTTAATCGAAGATTGTGGCCTCAGCTCTATTGTGATCTTATCTATAAATGATAACTTATATGTAAACTCCTCATAGCATTTAACCCATTATCCTTGACTGTGCATTATAATTGGTTATAAACACTTTTGCTAGAGAGACAAGACCATATGGTTAAAGAATTTTTACCAAAAATTTTACACATTTTCGAGTATTTTCATTGTGGGAAATTATTTATTGAAAAAAGTTCTGGACTAAAGTGTCCTTGATTGTGGTTAAATGCTTGTTCCAGGATGACTTTGGATCTAATTATTCTCTTTTCTGACACCAGGTTGACCGTTACCTTTTGAAGAATGGACGCCATGTTATTGTTTTGGCTGAAGGGCGACTTGTAAATCTGGGATGTGCCATGGGTCATCCGAGCTTTGTAATGAGCAACTCCTTTTCCAATCAAGTCCTTGCCCAGATTGAGCTTTGGACCAATACTAGCAAATACACAGTTGGTGTATACTTCCTGCCCAAAAAGGTAATTTATTTTTATTTATTTATATTTATTATAAAAGTTCAAATAAAAGCCATATGTAAGCGCACACAGATTGGCGTGTGTGTGTTCATACACACACACATACATACATATACATTATATACACAATGTATATGTGTGTATGAACTGTATCAATAAATACAATATGAATATATTCTAGTTTGGAAATAACCTAGTCTTTTAGTGCTTTTGAGAGACACATGCATGTTTTTTGTTTTGGTTTTTATATGCAAATATAAATATTTAAGTAATAAAGTTTTACTTGGCCAAACAAATATATAAATGTAGAAATTTGTGTGTGTGTATGTGTGTGTGTGTGTGTGTGTGTGTGTGTGTGTGTGTATATATATATATATATATATATATATATATATATATATATATATATATATATATATATATATATATATAAATAAATAAAAGCAGTGGCACTAAACGACAAACAGTTGATTTAACAATTTTTATTATTGCCTTACAATGCCACCTGTCAAGAGGTAGGATACATTAGGCAGCAAGTGAATGCTCATTTCTCAAATGTAATGTTGGAAACATAAAAATGGGCAAGTGTAAGGATTTAAATAACTTTGAGCCAGCTTAAATTGGGATTGATAGACTGCCATATTGGCGCATCCCCAGAACTTCTGGAGTGTTCCAGGTATGATGTGGCTAGTATCTATCAAAAGTGGTTCAATGAACAACTGATAAGTAGAGTGTCCCCCAAGCCCTATTGATATGTGGAAAGTGAAGTTTAGCAGGTCTGGGGAACAGATGGCACCAAGATGCATTCCCCAGGGTTGGGGAATTCACATAGATGTTACTTGTACCCATACAACCCACCAAAACAGTGTTGCAGACTAAGTACACCACTTTTATGGCATTGGTATTCATGAGAACATGACATGAGTTCAAAGTGTTGACTTGGCCAAGATCTGAATCTAATCGAGTGGCTACTGAATGTATTGACCAACAATCCCATAAATGCTAGCCTTATCTCACAACTTACAGGACTTGAAGGACCTTCTGCTATTATCTTTATGCCAGATTCTACAGCACATTTTCAGTGAGTTTTGGTGTCTGTACCTCAGCAGGACTGATTTTGTCAATATCGTTATAATATAGCTGATTGCTGTATATACAACCCATCAGATACAAGAAGGGTTTTGACATTCAATACATTAAAATGTTTTCATACATGTAAAGGCATTAAAATGCAATTTTATGCACAAAACTGTCCATGCAAATGGATGTTAAATGGGACAACATTGTGAATTCAGTTGGAAAACTTTTTGCCATGGGTAGCACCTAATTACATGGATTTGATGTTAACAAGAAACAATTTTTTTTCCCACATCTTGTATTGAGTAATGTTGTGAAACTTAAGACAGGGACTATCAAATTTCTTCAGTTAAATATACATTGCTGGAAAGACTTCAGATTAATGCATTTTCAGATGTGAAAGCTGTCCATTGCATAAGCACTCATGCATGCCCATACAATCAGAGAAGCAAGCTTTTGAACTGAATGCTGATGACAAGCTAAATGATTCCCCTTCCTCTTTAGTGAATGTGTATGTGGTGCCCATGGAGTCCAAAAATAATAAAATTTTGATTAATCAGACCATAGAACGGTTTCACACTTTGCCACAGACGATTTAAATAAGCTTTGGCCCAGCGAATATGGCCACTTTTCTGGCTCATGTTCATATAGGGCTGCTTCTTTTTATGATAAAGCTTCAACCTGCATTAGTAGGTTAAATATAACAATAGGTTTCACAATAGCATTTTCCCACTCTCATAAGTTTGCTTAAATAGAGGCATGGCATTGCAACCTCGCATCTCCAGGGTGCATGGTTCAATCTGCAGCTCTGATTTGTGATGAAAACATGTTTATTATATGTTAATATTTAAGTGTTTAAAGCCATAATTTCTGCCCAGTTCCAATTATATGCTGCAAAACTGATAGGTACTCTGGTTTTCTTTGCATTAAGCAATAAATGTGTTTAAATGACCTGAGGAAGTAGTCATGGCAGAGCATCTCATGGAAGGAAACTCAGCATTTTGTGATATCACTGGGTAGTAATTATTATCATCAACGTATTTAACAATTAGTCTTGTTTATAGTAGTTTGTTCAAATAATTAGGTTTAGGTATTTAAGGTTTTATTTTATTTTTAAAATATCACCAATTCCTAAAAGAATTTCATACAAAATTTTGTTGAACCTCTGAATATAAGCTGAAAGTATATGCTTCAATCACCTCCAGATTTGCTTTCTTTGGAATCCTAAAAATATGAAAATTCTCACTGTTCAATCACTTATGGATCTGACTATGTACTTTATTTGACAAGATGTATAAATGCTTAATTAGTAGACCATATGTTTTAGTACTATATTAAATATAAGAAAATAGTTTCATAGTCAAAGCCCATTCATGGGGATATCTACTAGCTTTTGCCTCATTTCTAACCCATCTTTTTTTCTCTTTCTCCTGATAAATGCAGCTGGACGAGGAGGTAGCTGCTGCCCATTTAGACAAACTTGGTGTCAAACTGACGAAGCTAACGGATAGTCAAGCTAAATACCTGGGTATACCTTGTGAGGGTCCTTTCAAACCAGACCATTATCGTTACTGAGGAGCCTCTGCCAGCTGGTCAACATTCATGGACAGTCAAAGTAGTAGTGGATAAGAAATGACATTTTCAATAAAATAATTCAGGCTCATACCTGCAAAGTCAAAACAATGTCTCTCTCTCTCTCAGATGCCAGGAAGTGAAGTGGTGACTTTCAAGCTCTTCATGTGTTACTATACCATTTGGTTTACTATCATTTTGCTTCAGTAGAAATTTTCTTTCTAGCCATCATTTTGTGAATTCTGTTTGAGTATACTCAAGGTTTTAACATTAAATATTGCCCGTCATGTTTCAGGATAAGTTTAAGTGATGAAATAAAGAACATGCCTCAATTTAATTGTTAGGGTTTTTTTCTTTTTAATATGAGGGCTTTACTCTGTTTACTATTTAAACATTATCCAACATATACTGCTGTACAAAAGTTTTAGGCAGGTGTGAAGAAATGCTATAAAATTAGAAATTTTAAATGCAAAGTGAGTGAACTGAAGAAAAATCTAAATGAACTCAATGTTTGGTATGACTACCCTTTTAATTCTTTGGCTTCCTTACACTTGCACAAGTTAGGGATTTTGTGGGATCAGAGTCAGATGTATAATTACCCTCTAAAACCAAGCAGGTGCTAATAATCAATTTCATATGCAAACTGAAACAGTCATTAACTGATGGAAACAGTCCTCCTAAAGGTGAGGTTGTTTACAACAGTTCCTTGTCACAGACCCAGCACCATGGCAAGACTGAGCATAGTAATAAGACACAAGATCGCTACACTGCAACAGCAAAGTTTTTCCAGGTAATTATTTCAAAGGGTTTCAAGATGCTGTTTAAGATATTTTGATATCTTGAATATATTGAGGACCTTTAGACACAATGGTCAGCCAAGAAACTTAATGCAGCAGATGAAAGATACAACATGCTTACTTCAATTTGACATTGGAAAATGTCCAGCAAGGCCATCAGAATTTGCAGAAACCAATGGGACCCAGGTATATGCTTCACTGTATGAAGTCGTCTGGCCAGAAGTGGTCTTTGTAGGAAAATTGCAGCATCTGACCTGGACCAAGGATCTGTGCACAAAAACATAGGAACTGGGATGTAAATAGGATTTACTTGTTAATCATTGACAGGTGTCTCGATGCTTTTTGGCAACCCCCTAGGACATCGACATAACCGGGTTCCACTGTGTGTGTGTATGTGTGTGTGTGTGTGTATGTGTATATATGTATATATAATGTGTGTGTGTGTGTGTATGGCGATCAAAATTAGAGAGCAATTTATAAACAATTAAACAATTCTGAAATAATGTCATCTTCACTGCTCAGCAGTTGAGGGAGTTTTTGTCCTGTCTATACCATGCTACCAGAACACCTTTTCCACAAAATAACTAAGGCATTTCCAAAAAAAAACATTATTTTCCAGAAAACACTGATCAAAATTAGAGAACACTTTCAGATACCTCCCAGTTATTGGTGTTAATCTGGTACCTGTTACTAATTTCCTTGATTATCTGTCAACCCCTATTTAACCGGCAGCCTAACTTCCAGTTTCACTGACTCTGAAAGATTGTGGGCCGTTCTAAAGTGACTGAAAGCCTCTGGCAGCAGGTTGTCCAGATGAAGGCCAAAGGGATGACCCTATCAGCCATAGCAAGACAAGTTGGTTGTTCCAAATTTGTGATTTCAAGAATATTGGATCTTTTCAGTGCTGAACAGGGTAAGGATCTGTCTCGTCATACAGTGTCTCAACGGTTAAGAGCATTTGGACTGAAAGCCCACTCTGCAGTGACCAAACCTCTCATTAGCAGAAAGAATCAAAAGGCTAGACTAAGCTTTGCTGAGGAGCAAGTTTAATTTATTTGGGTTCGATGGGAAACATTATTTTCGACAAACTGGAGAACCACCCCACTGCTGCACTCCCTTCACTGGCTTCCAGTAGCTGCACGTATCAGATTCAAAACACTGATGCTTGCCTACAAGGCCAAAAATGGACCAGCAACAATTTAGGTATTTAAGGAAGAGGTAAGTCTTGGTAAAGGTAGGTCTCAGTGACCTCATCACATCTCGCACTGCACCACGCTGTCTGAGATCCTCCAGCACTGCTTGACTGGTACCACCTTCTCTCAGAATGAGAGGTAAGTACACTTCAAGGCTCTTCTCTGTTCTGGCACCGAGGTGGTGGAATGAATTTCCCCTAGATGTCCGTACAGCAGAGTCCCTGATTATCTTCAAGCGACGACTGAAGACCTACCTCTTCCTTAAATACCTAGATTAGCACTTTCCAAGTTTGTAGAATTCGAGTTATATTTATATTAAGTTTGTAATCTTGCGTACCAGTGTAGATTTATTCATTACTAGAGATTTAAAGCACTTTTGTACGTCGCTCTGGATAAGGGCGTCTGATAAATGCCGCAAATGTAAATGTAAATGAGAAAGACTGAACCCAAAGTGTGTAAAGAAGTCAGTGAAAAGTGAAGGAGGAAGTGTCATGGTTTGGGGCATGTTTTTTGTAGCAGGAGTTGGGCCTCTTATACAGCTACATGGCAGAGTGAATGCAAATGTTTATCAGAACCTTCTTCAACAACATATGGTTCCTTTCCTGAATTCATCACCCAATCAGTCCGCAGTGTTCGTGCAGGACAACGCTCCATGTCACACAGCAAATGGGTAAAGCAGTTCCTTATAACTGAAAACATTGAAATAATGACATGGCCTGCCCAGAGTCCTGATCTCAACCCAATAGAGAACCTCTGGAAAATCCTTGGCGACAAAGTTATGGCCAAGAAACCCACTACAGTCACCGAACTGTGGAGGAGACTGGAAGAAGAGTGGACCAAAATCACACCAGAGCAGTGTGAGAGACTAGTGCTGTCCTGTGGTGTGATGTGCTGAAGTCATTCAGAGCAGAGGCCTGTACACTTCCTACTAATTGCTTACTGTTGTAACCTTCAGAAAATTTTGTTGTAATCTTTTTCCATGCTACAGTCATTGTTGTTCTCTAATTTTGATCAGTGTGTTTTCTGCAAAATAATAATTTTATTATTATTATTAGTTATTTTGTGGAAAAGGTGTTCTGGTAGCATGGTATAGACAGGACAAAAACCTCAACTGTTGAGCAGTGAAGATGACATTATTTCAGATTTGTTCAATTGTGTATATATATATATATTTTATATGTATGTAATACAATGTTCAATATTTAGATATATTACCCAATGAATAATATTAATTAATGAAATTTTTAGATGATTGTACTTAATGGGTCATATTTAAAATATAAAGTTATACCTTAAGTTAGATTTTGAACTTTAATTTAAACCTTTATTCCAGAGGAAGTCTAAGTTTATCTAGTGTTTCAGATAATGTAACAACTGATCCCTATCCTTGTATGTAATTTAATTTTATTTGTTAGAACAATCGATGCAATATCTAAGGAGGGAGACGAATAGTACATTGGACATCCTGACAAGTACGAGCAGATCGCACCATCGTTCCAAAGAAATCGACTGCCTTTTATTTTGAAGGTCTGCGCATCAATCTAACTCTAGTGTTACATGGAATATATGTTATTTGACAATACTCAATATTAGACATGGCTCAAAAATGTTCTAATAAAATTTCAGCTTCAGAAGTGAAAAAAATTAAATGGTAGTGAACCGTGCACATCTCTGAACCCGTATTCAACTGAAGCAATCAACTATTTAAAAAAAGTTTAATAGCGTCTCGATAGTCAGAGCCCTCGCCCGGACGTAAAATTTACACAGGCTACTTAACACGGTGTATTCTAGGAGTTAAATCAAAGTCTGATAATATTACAAAATAGTTAGTATTATCAAAATCATGTCAATAAATCAGTTGAACGAAAATTGAAGAACTTCAGACCTGATCAATACTCATAATGAAAATTTCAGCCAAAATTCAAGTCAGAATACAAAAATCACACATGGCTTAAACTATGAACTAAATCAAAGTCTGTTAGGGTTGCAGGACAGTGTCAATGAACATAACCATTCTACGTTTTAAAATTCTGCATTAGTAGCTGCTGTGAATCAGTTAAACAAGAGTTTGTCCTCAACCACTGCACACAGCTTTAATATTCCCTCAAGTCCAGCACCAGCTCAACAACAACTACTCCTACAAAGGCTGTTAACTCCTCAAGACATGTTTTATAATCTTAATCAAAGCGTCATTATGTTAAAATGACAATCTGATTAACTTAACTCACCCCTCTGCAAGTGTTCCTAAAATCTGTCAGTGACAATGAGCACAAACCCCAAATACTTGATGATCAAATGGATATTGTTGAGGAGAACATGCCATCTTTTCATGTTCAAAATAATCAAATAGATATTGTTAAGGAGAACGTGATCTCTTTATGTTCACAATGTACAAGATAGAATCGGATTAGATCCGAATATTAGAATAATTAAATGTGAGTGATTTAATAACACAGAAATTAGGAGAAGATTTTTTATTTTTTTATTTTGCTATTTTAATAGAAGACCAAGTACATGTACACACTCTTTCCTGATCAGTGTTCCCAAAGCTTTTGTTCTTGTTGCTCACAGCATGTTCGACATAGAGGGAAAATGAGCTTGACATTGACTCGGAACGGGAGAACAGGCACCCAAAGACCAGTAATACTTTTGCTCTAATTATGCCAAAATAATTCTCTTGAAGCTCAAAGTCGTGATAAATGATGATCGGGTGACTGATCGGGTAAAGAGAGGTAAAATCAAAATAATTTATTTTAAGTCATCAGGGCAAGTGCAGATTCAGATCAAACCTGGAGCCATCTTACCATACCAACGACAATATCCTCTGTCACAACAAGCTATAGAGGGAATAGGCTCAACAATAAAAGGGTTAGTAGAAGCAGGGGTATTGATCCCGACTCAGAGTCCCTGCAACACCCCTATTTTTCCGGTACGGAAGCCTAATTCGGATAAGTGGAGACTAGTGCACGATCTGAGACCAATAAATCAAATTGTGGTTGCTGAGACGCCAGTGGTCCCAGATCCGCACACACTATTGTCAAATATTCCCGAAAGTACCCAATGGTACACGGTGATAGACTTATGTTCAGCATTCTTTAGTGTCCCACTGCACCCGGACTCACGCCATTTGTTTGCGTTCACGTATGGAGGTCGGCAGTATACTTATACTCGTTTACCCCAAGGGTACTGCGAAAGCCCATCTGTCTTCAACCAGGTATTAGCACGGGACCTACAAAATCTGCAGATATCAAGCCGCCTCCTACAGTACGTAGATGATCTGCTCATTTGCTCATAAACAAGAGAGCAATGTCTGAAAGATTCAATAACTGTACTAAAAGCATTGGCAGGAAATGGGCATAAAGTAAGCAAGGAAAAACTGCAATTTTGTAGCAGAAAAGTGGAATACCTGGGAAGGGTATTAGAGGGAACAACACGAAAAATATCGCCTACCCATGTAGAAGCGATAAGGAATGCACCACGACCGGAAAACGTGCGCCAAATGTTGTCATTCCTGGGCATGGCAGGGTTTAGCAGGCCATGGATATGCGACTTTGCACTAAAAGCACAACCGTTGAGAGACATGATAAAGGCAGCAGGACAGAACAAACCTAGTGCAAAGTTAGAGTGGACATCAGATGGAATAGCGGCATTCGAATTGATAAAAAATACGATGGCTTCGGCTCCAGCCTTGGCATGTCCAAATTACAGCAAGCCATTTCACCTATATGTCTCAGAGAGGCAAGGGTTCGCATCAGCAGTGTTGATGCAACACCAAGAAGGGATGGGGAACCAACCCATTGCCTATTTTAGTACCGCGTTAGACACGGTAGAGAAAGGCATGCCTCCATGCTATAGGGCTATAAGTGCAGCAGCGTTTGCCTACCAAAAAGCCTCATCCATTACAATGGGGCATCCAGTCACGTTGTACACGTCACATGCACTATTTGCACTTTTGACCAGTCAGAAATTTGTAATAACTAACGCAAGGAGGACAGGGTATGACGTAATCCTGTCATCACCAGAACTGACAATAGAACGCTGCAACACAGTAAATCCAGCAGAGAGAATGGTGTTACCCAGTGACGGTACACCGCACAGCTGCACGGAAGAATCAGAAAAATTTCTGAAAGCGCGATCAGATCTAGAGCCAGAACCACTGGAGAAGTCACAGTGGACATTTTTTGTAGATGGATCATGCTATCGAACGCTAGAAGGAAACAGATCAGGGTATGCAGTGGTAGAGTATGATCCAGAGACACAGGAGTATAAGACGATAGCACAAGCGCAAGTCCCACAGCCATGTTCAGCCCAATTGGCAGAAATTAAGGCGCTTAGCTTCATGCATTTTTCTCCATTAAATGATCCTTCTTCAGGCCACTGCAACCCTCCCTTTGTCCGGTCATGCCACTTTTTCATGTACTTTTTTATCTCCTTCTCCGCATCCTTGTGCTGATTTATAATTATGCAGACTGGTGTAACCAGTGGAGTGAACTGCTTTTTCTCCATCATGCACCCTTGTCTCGCCCTTGTTGCGTCTGACCTAGGCCCTAGATTGGTATTTTTCCAACTTAATTTTGCCTGTATCTTTCTCACTGTTACACCACTTCTATATGGGTCTTTTCTTGTTGGTCTTCCTAATGAGTTTATTTTGTCTATTAGGATTGAAGTTGCCGCCCCCCTTTCCCACTGCACCACTCGCGGTTCAACGGTTACCGTAGCAGTCAAACTTGAGCACAGGTTATGTTGTTCCGGTCGCACCACTACCAGCTCTATTATGGGCGCACCCTCTTCGTCTACCTGGTTTCCTGCTACCACTATTACCTCTTCAGTATGCACTTCGTCTTCGTCCCACAATCCTCTTACTACTTCTAGAATTGGTATCTTTGCCTGGCCTGGTTCGGGTAGTTCTAACAACGTGCGGAGTATTGGGCTTAACACTCGGGATTGCCACACACTTCTGATTATTCTTATCCAATCTTCCTGCGGAAACTCTCTTCCTAGTTCTTGTAATCCATAAAACGTTGTCAGGTCACACAATTTTTCTCCTATGTCTTTTTCTGATTGCCACTTTTCTCTTCCGTTAATATCTTTATATGTTCTCTCGTCAAAGAAATGTGTCCTAATTCCCCTTGTCTCTATTTCCAGCACACTCTCTCGTCCCGCCACTTTTCTTTTTCTGAATTCTTTCAAACTCCCCACAGCTTACCAACATTCAACAACACATTAATACCACATTTGCATTTTCATATCACATTAACACATTAATATCATTACCACATTGAGCTCAATCAATTATTATACACACTTTGTTATAACACCGGGGGCCCCCCAACCACTGCTTCCATGCAGCCCCTGGCTGTTTCACCGCCAGTAATTCAAACCACTGGTTCCGTGCAGTACCTGACTATTCCGTCAGCCCCAGCTGTTTCACCGCTGGTATTCTTTATATCCCACTGCTATACCGCAGTGCCTGACTATACCGTCAGCCCTGACTGTTTCACCGTCAGTATTCTTTATACCTTATCTTTAACTAGTTTTCATTTGCTGTTTTCCACAATCCAAGCCTTCTCCCCTAACTAGGTTCTTAGCTTTGGGTCAGGCGCCGTCCACCCTTCTCCGGGGCCACCCCACCACAGCAGGCCACAGATATATCAAATCACACAGACTTTATATTTCAAAAAGGTGTCTGCTTACCTTGTTCTGTTTTAGGGCCGGCTTCTGTCGACTGCTGGGTAAGTGGTCCCTGGATCAGGCTTTCAGGCTACCTGGTTCGATCCCTTGGAGAAGCTCCCGGGTTTCGGCACCAATAAAATGTCGGATCTCAGAATCCCCTCTGAGACCAAACACCTCAGGAGTGCTCCAAGTTTACCCTTATTACCAATTAGCTTCCACAAAACTCGGTTAGAACTCCCAATAAAAGGCCCAGAGGCTTGGATGAGAAGGACAGCAAAATATAAGTTTATTTCTTTTCTCTGCAGAGAAGATCAATCACCAAACAAAGCTTCTTCACAGAATAATAGATGCTTGCAAGCGCTTCAAAAGGAAAGTCCCAACAACCCCAATGGGTGAATCACCTAGGGTGATCTCCTCCAAAAAGACTTAGGTAGTTTCCAAAAAGTAGAGCTCGTCCAAAAATGAAAGTAACAACTAAAATCCTGTAATAGAAGTCTTCAGACCGGTCTCGAAGTTGCTTCAGCTGTAGCACGAACTGCACACCAAGGAACAAGTGCCTGAGCAAGAGCACCCACTGTTGAACTCGTCTCCTATTTATGTGCAGGCGCCTGTCGGCGCTTCCTTCCTTGATTTACATAATTTTTGGGTCAAATCCCATTATGTTCCTACTGCCTGGTTTTTAGGCCCTTCCCACTAATTACTAGTCATCACGTGGTTTGTTTCAGATCCCATTATTTCTGGTTCTTCCTGGTTCTTCCCTTTCCTGTCGTCATTTCCCCACGTGACCTTCTTTCCTTATATCCCATTATTTCCGGCCTTTTTGAGGGCTTTATTTTTTAAAACTCACTCTAACTACCTCATTCTGGTCTCAGCTCTCGTTGAAGCAACTTCGTTTTGGTTTGCTCTTCAGTTTGCTTGGATTATTTCTTATTTTCTTCTTCTTTGATTATGCGTAAGTCTCTTCTCATTTTATTCTTATTTCTATGGTTATTATAGTCCTTAGACCTTCTATCTTTAGGCCCTTATGCGCTTTTGCCAATATTATAATTGATTATACTGCTGTTGCTTTTATGCTTGGCTTATGCACTAGTTCAGCACCTACTGTGTTGAACTGGTTCCTTCCTACTTATTTGCCACCAGGCTATCCATTGACCTTCCTTTTTCTTATGTGTTGTAGCTCGTTTTAAGACTACCAGGCGTAAATCTTCCGTTGGAAGTCCCTACCCTAGGGTTTCTTCCACTTCCTACCGCCACTTCCAGATTGGTCGCCTGCTTGATGATTTGAACAACTACTTGGTCAATCCTATTGATGACCCGGTTCTTCCTGACACTTCCTCTTTTACCCCTTCCCCTCCTTCTTCCATGGATGTGGGCACTCAGACTGATCCTGTGGTGATTCTTCCTGCTGGTCCTGCTCATGACGATTCTGACACTGATACTGCGCCTGACTCCCCACTTCGTTCCCCAACTCCTTATCCTTCTGGCTCTCCATCCTATTCTCCTACTTCTCCTCGCAGTCCTTCTCCTGCACCTTCCTCTCCTGCCAGTGTCATCATGATTGAGCCTGATCAAGTACCTTCTGTTGTCCTTCCCTTTGAATCTCCCTTTCCTTACAGGTTTCTTGAGTCTTCTGGCTCCTATCTCCCTGTCTGTGAGTGTTTTCCCTTGAGTGTCTGTACCCACATGGGCCCTTCTGGGTCTAATGAATAAACATGGTGGTCTTTTCTAACCGGTCTCCTGTTGTGTTTATTTTAAGAGCAAGCTAATTAAGCTAGTTTAAGCTAGTTATAAGGCCTTGACCTGGTAAGAGGGCAAGCTAAGTAAATCTTATATTTCTTAAAGGTGATTAAACTTTAACAACACCACCAACCCTGATTGACATATGTTGACTGTTCTGATGCCTATCAACAATTCCACAAACACTGGCAGAGGGGTGAGTTAAGTTGACCAGATTGTAATTTACTATAAAGAGGCTTTGATTAAGATTACAAAACATGTCTTGAGGAGTTAACAACCTTTGTTGTTGTTGTTGTTGTTGTTGTTGTTGTCGTCGTTGTTGTTGTTATTGAACCGGTGCTGGACTTGATGGAATATTAAAGCTGTTTGCAGTGGTTGAGGATAAACTCTAGTTCAACTGATTCACAGTGGCTATTAATGCAGATTTTAATAGGTAGGATGTTATGTTCATTAAGACTGTTTTTAACCCTAATAGACTTTGATTTAGATAATAGAATATGTCGTGGGGTGTTGCATGTGTGTAATGTAAATTTTCGTTCAACTGTTTTATTGCTTCGACTAAGTCTGGGGTTATTTCATTGATATGATTGTGATCATTCAAACTATTTTGTAATATTAGCAGACTTTGATTTAATTCATAGAATACATCGTGTTAAGTAGCTGGTGTAAATGTTTCGTCTGGGCGAGGGCTCTGACTATTGAGCCGTTGATTGATAGTGATTGATCGATTGCTTCAGTTCAATACGGGTTCAGAGATGTGCACAGTTCACTTTGCAACCTAATGAAGATTGGAGACTGTAAGGTGTTGGCAAGGGACAGTGTAGCTAGACAGCATCGGATGGTGGTCTGTAAGATGGTAAGGCGAAGGCGAAGAAGAAGAGGAGGAGAGTGAGGACTAAAAGAAAAATAAGTTGGTGAAAACTGAAGGAGGAAGAGTGTAGTGTGAGGTTCAGGGAAGAGGTCAGACAGGGGCTCAGTGGTGGTGAAGAAGTGCTGGATGATTGGGAAACAACTGCAGGAGTGATGAGGGAGGCAGCTAGAAAAGTACTTGGTGTGACAACTGGAAATAGAAAGGAAGTTGGACACTAAGGAAGGAGAAATGGATTTATACCGATTGGCCAGGCAGAAGGACCGAGCTGGGAAGGATGTACTGCAAGTTAGAGCAATAAAGGATGGAGATGGAAATGTGTTGACTAGTAAGGAGAGTGTGTTGAGAAGGTGGAGGGAGTACTTTGAGCAGCTGATGAAGGAGGAAAATGAGAGAGAGAGAAGGTTGGATGATAAATGAGAGGGAGGGCAGTGGAGTGGTGCGGTTGCAGGAGAAGAGGTGGAGAAGGTGGTGGAGTTCAGGTACCTGGGGTCAACAGTGCAAAGTAATGGAGTGTGTGTTAGGGAAGTAAAGAAAAGAGTGCAGGCAGGGTGGAGTGGGTGGAGAAGAGTGACAGGAGTGCTTTGTGATAGAAGAATGCAAGAATGAAAGGGAATGTTTATAGGACTGTGGTGAGACCTGCAATGGTGTATGGATTAGAGACAGTGGCATTGAGTAAAAGGCAGGAGGCAGAGCTGGATGCATCATGCAGCTCTTCAGAAACTCTCCCTGGGTAAATAACCAGCTCTGATTTCTCCTCTGCTTTCACACCAGCTTCACTTGATTTTGCTCTGGTAAAAAACGTCTGCTGAAATGTCAGATTCTTCTTTAACTCTTCTACTTTCTGTATCTTCTGCTCTGCATTTAGGTTTTTCAGCTTATCCTGATGTTTTGTCTCGTAGTTCCGTCTTCGATTGAATTACTTAATTACAGTCACATTTGCTCCACAAATAAGACACACGGGTTTACCGGCAGTGTCAGTAAACATATACTCAGAATCCCTTCGGTTTTGAAAGGCTCTGTTTTTAGAATCAACTTTTCTTTTTGTCATTGTGAGGGGCTTCACAATAACTGTACAATAGGGTTAAATACATCAACAGAAAGCTTGACTTGATTGACGCTGGAATGTTCCCAGGTAGCCTAGCATTCGGTAAGGCAGCTGAAGCGCTGCATAATAATTCAGTTGTTATAATTATTATTATTTTTTTTTATGTTATACAAAAATATCTATATTTCTAAAGGTTTTTTTTATATAAAAATATTGTGTTTCAATCCCCACACCACCAGGTTGCCACTGTTGGGCCCTTGAGCAAGGCCCTTAACCCTCAAGTGCTCAATTGTATAAATAGGATAATTGTATCTTTATAAATATATTTATCTTACTTTATAAATGTACACATTAATATCTGAGTTACTTTTTAAAAAAAAGTAATGCGAGTTACTTTTCAGTTAAATTATTTTGCATAAAAAAATAAATACTGAATTAAAATGAACGTAGTCACGTAGAATCGCGCACTCATACGTGCGAGCAGCGGGAACAGAAGCTGGTCAGAAGCGGAGATGGCAAACCAGAGCATTACATTACTGTGATGGAAGTATTCTTATTATTTTGAAATAGTCGAGAAAAAGGAGAAAGGAATAATGGTTAAGTGTAGATTATGTGTTGGTGAAAAGCTCTTGTCAACTGCAAAAAATACCACTTAAAAAAAAAAAACATCTGCATGCAAAGCACAGCACTACAGATGTGTGTGTGTGTGTGTGTGTGTGTGTGTGTAATGTTGAATATATGCAACATTATGCAATGTTGCATATATGGAAATGGAGACAGAAATATAGAAAACTTTTGCCGACTTTCCACCACTGCAGCTCTATGGACTGCTCAGAATAAAAGTTTTCCGTGGGAGACACATGTACGATGCCAGCAGAGATAGAGAGCAAATTCACAGTTCATTTGCTCTTTGTGGGAAGATAAACTGCCACGGTCACTGATAATAGCGCGAACTTTGTAAAAGCGTTCAGAATGTTTCAAGCTGATGATGAAGCAGAGAATGATGTAGACGAGGACGAGGTCATATTTACGGAATTGCACGATGTTTTACGAGATGACAGCGAAAGGTATGTTCTCCCTCCACATCACCGGTGTGCAGCCCACACCCTTAACCTTATATACACGAACGATAGTTACATTTCTGACGGCGAATTCAGATTGCAAAGCAGTGTACAGAAGTGCGACTGGAAAGTGTTCAGCCTTGTGGTCAAAATTTAGTCGATCATCTTATTGTTCTCTAAGAAGTTATTAAGCATTTTAAATGTTTAAGAAATGTCTTTTGCCCTAATATAACTTATTTCTTAATGGCAATTATCTATATTACACCTGTTACACCTGTAAGGCGTGAAAGAGATACAAGTAACGCAAAAGTAACGCAAAAGTAATATAACGCATTACTTTCCATAAAAAGTAACGTAATTAGTTACTTTTTTGGCGATTAACTCAATATTGTAATGCATTACTTTAAAAAGTAACGTTGCCCAAAACTGTTTGTCAATTGCCTTAAATGTAAATGTTAACTATTAAACTATTTGTATTTCAACAGGCTTTTCTTTTGGGGAACAAACAGAGGTGGGAAGTAACGGAGTACAAATACTTTGTTACTGTACTTAAGAAGATTTTTCTGGTATCAGTACTTTACTCCACTATTTATTTTTTAGACAACTTTTTACTTTTACTCATTACATTTTTACACAAATATCTGTACTTTTTACTTCTTACATTTTCAAAACCGGCTGGTTACTTTAGTTTTAATCCATTGATTTGGTGAAATTTTTTTATTTTTTTTATTTTCACTGCACGCTGATTTCAGCCGAACAACCGATTTCCTGTTACTGCGCGTCTTTTTCAATCCGCTGGTGTATAAAGTCCTGACTCTCACTCACCACAGATGTAGACTACTTTACGAAGCTAAGAATCAGCAGGGCAGAAGGCAGTAAGAAGTTTGGGGTTAATGTGGATGAGACAGAGGGACTCAGTGATGGAAACATGACTGAGAACAGACACATTCATGATCATCATCATCTTTTCTCTGCTTGTGTTCTATATGTGGATGTTCCGCCTGGACACATTCATTCGGTAACAACATTTTTAATTCGTTTTGTATTAAAATATATATATATATATATATATATATATATATATATATATATATATATATATATATATTTGGCTGTCAAAATTAAAATTATTTTAAACGGCACTAAATTTTATTAACACGCTATCAATTCAGCGCGCATTTCTGTTTTTACCATTTTTTATAAAAAATGTAAATACATAAATAAATATCTAAATATAAAAGACGGGAGATTAAAACCTTCGGAAAAAATACATTTATCCACGACTTCCTTTCTTTACTTAGATATAAAATAAACTCCAGATAAAAATATTTTTAATCAGTAAACTTTTGTTTTATTTATGCGCCAAGTCTCAAATCAAACACAAAATCCGCCATGTTTTACACAATTAACCCTCTAGGTGGCGTTTTGTGGGTTTTTCCCTCATAATGGCGACACAAACTACTTTTTACTTAAGTACATGTCAGAGCCAAGACTTCTTTACTTTCACTTTAGTAAAAAAGTTTAATCAGTACTATTTCAAAACATGAGTATCTGTACTTCTACTTAAGTAAAGGATGTGTGTACTTTTGCCACCTCTGGGAACAAAACCAGCAAACCATTCGTTTATAAAAATTAACATACACCAATCAGTCATAACATTAAAACCACTAGCAAGTGACTTCAGCTAATAAAACTTGTGTTGGAAGTAGGAAAAATGGGCAAGCATAAAGATCTGACAATGGTCTAATTATGATTGGTAGACAGCTTAATTGTAAAAAATTACCAACTAAACTCCAATGACTGGAACAAATAAAGATGTTTGAGTGATTAAGTAATATTTTGTATATTTTTTTTGTTCCATTATAAATATTAATATCAAATGTGAAAATTGGGGTTCTCTTGTTTGGGGGAAAACTAAGGTTATCTAATACTAAGCCAACAATTTAGTAAATTCATCAATCAAATTTATTATAAAGTTTATTAAAAAATAATCTACAATTTCTAATTGTTCATAATAGCTAGTGTCTGCCATAAAAAATGTGGGAAGGCCGACATTTTGATGTGATGGTCAGGTGTCCACAAATCAATGGCCATTAAGTGTACAGCATTTTATATATATATATATATATATATATATATATATATATATATATATATATATACACACACTGGAGATCAAAATTAGAGAACAAAAAATAATTTTTGTCCTGTCTATACCATGCTACCAGAACACCTTTTCCACAAAATAACTAAGGCATTTCCAAAAAAAAAACATTATTTTCCAGAAAACACTCTGATCAAAATTAGAGAAAATTTTTAGATACCTCCCAGTTATTGGTGTTAATCTGGTACCTGATGCTAATTTCCTTGATTATCTGTCAACCCCTATTTAAGTGGCAGCCTAACTTCCAGTTTCTCTGACTCTGCAAGATGGTGGGCCGTTCTAAAGTGACTGAAAGCCTGTCCAGGTGAAGGCCAAAGGGATGACCCTATCAGCCATAGCAAGACAAGTTAGGTCGTTTCAAATCTGTGATTTCAAGAATATTGAATCTTTACAACATCACAAACTCATTCAAGTCCGCCAAGAAGGCTGGTCGTCCACGGAAGACAAATACAAGAGAGGACAGGATACTGCAGAGGATCTCAATGGGCAATCGTTTCCACACTGCAGCTGGAATTGCTCACCAGTTCAGCGCTGAACAGGGTAAGGATCTGTCTCGTCATACAGTGTCTCGACGTATAAGAGTATTTGGACTGAAAGCCCACTCTGCAGTGACCAAACCTCTCATTAGCAGAAAGAATCAAAAGGCTAGACTTTTCTGCAGCAGAAGTTGGGCCTCTTATACAGCTACATGGCAGAGTGAATGCATGTTTATCAGAACCTTCTTCAACAACATATGGTTCCTTCCCTGCGTTCATCACCCAATCAGTCCGCAGTGTTCATGCAGAACAACGCTCCATGTCACACAGCAAAACAGGTAAAGCAGTTCCTTGAAACTGTAAACATTAAAATAATGACATGGCCTGACCAGAGTCCTGATCTCAACCCAATAAAGAACCTCTGGAAAATCCTTGGCGACAAAGTTATGGCCATGAAACCCACTACAGTCATCGAACTGTGGAGGAGACTGGAAGAAGAGTGGACCAAAATCACACCAGAGCAGTGTGAGAGACTAGAGCTGTCCTGTGGTGTGATGTGCGGAAGTGATGTGATGTGATGTGATGTGATGTGAAGTAATGTGATGTGCTGAAGTCATTCTGAGCAGTGGCCTGTACACTTCTTACTAATTGCTGACTGTTGTAACCTTCAGAAAATTTTGTTGTAATCTTTTTCCATGCTACAGTCACTGTTGTTCTCTAATTTTGATCAGTGTGTTTTCTGCAAAATAATGTTTGCTTTTTTTTAAATGCCTTAGTTAATTTGTGGAAAAGGTGCTCTATATATATATATATATAATATACACACACACACTTGCAATCAGAAATATTCAACCCCTAAAGAGATTTAAGGATTTATAAATAAAAAATCTTTTTAAAGTGCAGGATTCTGCTTTGGATGGCTTCTTAATGAGTTTAGTGATACATAAAATAACCACAGAAAATGTATGATGTAGTATTTGTGTGTAACAGTATAGTTTGTTAAGATTGCCATGTCACAATTATTTAACCCCTATATAATATTGTTGATTTTAAAGCTTTCTGACAGTTTTTATGGCCTGAAGTAGAGCTGAAACATCATTAAGCCTTTGAGAACTCTATAACGATCCTTCATTTGCTTCAGCTGTGATGCATATATAACTTGTGTACATGGCATCATGGATTCCCAGAAATACCAGGTCATTTTAAAGAGGAACGTGATGCCTTCTGTTGACAAATTAAACCTTGGTAATCATTGGATCTTCCAACAAACAATGATCCCAAGCACACCTCCAAATCAACCAAAGCTTGGTTGGGGAAAAGATGCTGGAGTGTCCTGGAGTGGCCTTCTCAGTCACCATATTTAAATCCAATTGAAAATCTTTGGTGGGATTTGAAGAAGGCAGTTGCAGCACGTGCAGTTGCAGTTGAGGCTTTTGCACGTGAAGAATGGGTAAAGTTTCCAATCGAGAGGTGTAAGAAGCTTGTTAGAAGTTATAAAAACTAAAGTGCGCTCCACAAGGTACTGAAGCTGGGGGTTGAATATTACTGCAAATGCTCATGTTTTACAAGACTTACAATTTTCATTTGCACTTCAAAGTTAAGTCAACTTCTGTTGTCAAAATAACTCAAATATGTATCAATAAATATTGTTTGTTATTTCACAAGTTTTTTTTTTTTCATTTATTTTCATTATCTTTCATCAACATTGTATTGTCTATTGAGGTGAGGGAGTTGAATATTTCTGATTGCAGTGTGTGTGTGTGTGTGTGTGTGTGTGTGTGTGTGTGTGTGTGTGTGTGTAAATATATATCATTGAAATGTGATTATTATAAATGCTATAAATATTGAATTTAATATAATTGTTTAAAATTAATAAAATTTACATTCCGCAATCATGCAAAAAAGGGCCTACATACTTGTGTTGTCCTCACAAATATATATTTTTTAATAACAATAACAAAAGGCACATTTCGAACACGGATCTTAATTTCTACAAACCTATAGCACTATTCTGTGCCACAAAGTGTTATATTTACCATATATCTCATTTTACTTAATTGTTTTATTCAAGGTAACTGTAGATAAAAAAATATTATTCATGCCTGTGCATAAAATCTTTAGAATAAGAATATGCATATACAGTGAGGAAAATAAGTATTTGAACACCCTGCTATTTTGCAAGTTCTCCCACTTAGAAATCATGGAGGGGTCTGAAATTGTTATCGTAGGTGCATGTCCACTGTGAGAGACATAATCTAAAAAAAAAAATCCAGAAATCACAATGTATTATTTTTTAACTATTTATTTGTATGATACAGCTGCAAATAAGTATTTGAACACCTGAGAAAGTCAATGTTAATATTTGGTACAGTAGCCTTTGTTTGCAATTACAGAGGTCAAACGTTTCCTGTAGTTTTTCACCAGGTTTGCACACACTGCAGGAGGATTTTGGCCTCCTCCACACAGATCTTCTCTAGATCAGTCAGGTTTCTGGCCTGTCGCTGAGAAACACAGAGTTTGAGCTCCCTCCAAAGATTCTCTATTGGGTTTAGGTCTGGAGACTGGCTAGGCCACGCCAGAACCTTGATATGCTTCTTACAGAGCCACTCCTTGGTTATCCTGGCTGTGTGCATTCGGGTCATTGTCATGTTGGAAGACCCAGCCTCGACCCATCTTCAATGCTCTAACTGAGGGAAGGAGGTTGTTCCCCAAAATCTCGCAAAACATGGCCCTGGTCATCCTCTCCTGTCCCATGTGCAGAAAAACACCCCCAAAGCATGATGCTACCACCCCCATGCTTCACAGTAGGGATGGTGTTCTTGGGATGGTACTCATCATTCTTCTTCCTCCAAACACGTTTAGTGGAAATATGACCCAAAAGTTGTATTCTGGTCTCATCTGACCACATGACTTTCTCCCATGACTCCTCTGGATCATCCAAATGGTCATTGGCAAACTTAAGACGTGCCTGGACATGTGCTGTTTTAAGCAGGGGAACCTTCCGTGCCATGCATGATTTCAAACCATGACGTCTTAGTGTATTACCAACAGTAACCTTGGAAACGGTGGTCCCAGCTCTTTTCAGGTCATTGACCAGCTCCTCCCGTGTAGTTTTGGGCTGATTTCTCACCTTTCTTAAGATCATTAAAACCCCACGAGGTGAGATCTTGTTTGGAGCCCCAATCCGAGGGAGATTGACAGTCATGTTTAGCTTCTTCCATTTTCTAATGATTGCTCCAACAGTGGACCTTTTTTCACCAAGCTGCTTGGCAATTTCCCCGTAGCCCTTTCCAGCCTTGTGGAGGTGTACAATTTTGTCTCTAGTGTCTTTGGACAGCTCTTTGGTCCTGGCCATGTTAGTAGTTGGATTCTTACTGATTGTATGGGGTGGACAGGTGTCTTTATGCAGCTAACGACCTCAAACAGGTGCATCTAATTTAGGATAATCAATGTAGTGGAGGTGGACATTTTAAAGGCAGACTAACAGGTCTTTGAGGGTCAGAATTCTAGCTGATAGACAGGTGTTCAAATACTTATTTGCAGCTGTATCATACAAATAAATAGTTTAAAAATCATATATTGTAATTTCTGGATTTTTTTTTTTTTAGATTATGTCTCTCACAGTGGACTTGCACCTACGATGACAATTTCAGACCCCTCCATGATTTCTAAGTGGAAGAACTTGCAAAATAGCAGGGTGTTCAAATACTTATTTTCCTCACTGTATAAGGAAAAGGGTACAAAATCATTTCCAAATAGTTGGAAATCCTACCAAGTATCAATAATCATGAAATAGAAACTGCACCACACCACCAAGGCAATGCCAATAAAAGTCAGTCCCTCAAAACTCAGCATTTAAAAAATGGGAACTTTTGATGTATACAGCTGTGGCCAAAATGACACAAATATTATTTTGTGATATTATTATCATAAAGTCTGCTGTCTCAATCTCAGGCCTCCGTTTTCATAGTCCACACTGCGACGCAAAAACAGAGTTTTTAAATTTATTCGCTTTGGAGAGCATTTTTAAAAAGCTACATTTTCGTTGACTAAAACTAAACTAAACCATGTGTGCATGGAAGGCCAAAATGAAAACAAAATGTATCAGTGTGGACATGGCCTAAGATAGAATAACAGACTGAAAGCTTTAAAAGGAGAGTGGTGCTTGAAATCATTGTACTTCCTCTGTTAAAATGATGACTGCACGTGCTTCCTTGCAGGTTAACATTGCTTTGTATAAAAAAAAAAAAAAAAGGATTCACAGGCAAGGATATTGCTGCTAGTACGATTGCACATAATCAACTATTTATTGGATCATCAGATCAATATCTTCAAGAAGAGAGGTTTAATTGCTCTGAAAAAGGCACCCAAGAAGGGTGCAGAGGTTGCTCAGGAATGGCAGCAGAGTGCATCTGCATGCATAGTGAGGTAAAAACTTTCTGAGGATGGCCTGGTGTCAAGAAAGGCAGCATAGAAGACACTTCTCTCCAGGAAAAACATCAGGGACAGACTGATATTCTGCAAAAGGTACAGCAATTAATGTAAAGTAATTTTCTCTGAGGATTCCCCTTTCAGATTTTTTGGGCCATCTGAAAAAAAACTTGGAGCATCTGGAGAGGAAAAGGTAAGCGCTATCAGTCCTGTGTCATGCCATAGGTAAAACATAGGTGTCTGGTTGCCTGTCAGCCAAGGGAGTGGGCTCTATTACAATTTTGCCTAAGAACACAGTCATGAATTAAAAAAAATGATACAATAACATCCCCCGACAGCAACTTCTCCCAACCATCCAAGAACAGTGTTGAACAATGCTTTTTGTTTGCCACAAGGCAGAAGTAATAATTAGGTTATCAATCATCGAAATTTTGGGTCCATGGACAGGAAACTCCCCAGACCTTAATACTACTGAGAACTTGTGGAAAATCCTCAAGAGGTGGGTGGGCAAACAAAACCCCACAACTTCTGACAAACCTCAAGCATTGATCATAATCACCAGTCAGGATGTGGACCAGAAGTGATAGCATGCCAGGGTAAATTGCAGAGGTCTTGAAATAGAGGGGTAAACAATGTAAATATTAACTCTTTGCATAAACTTAATGTAATTGTCGATAAAAAAGCTATATATAAAATTCTTCTGATTATAATTCAGTATACCATATTAACATCTGACAAAAGAAAAACTGACTGGATTATTGTAATGCATTACTAGGTGGATGTCCTGTATCATTAATAAACAAACATCTGATCAAATGCACATTATCAACTTGTGCTTGTTAATATTATGAACAGCAGCTACACTAATTCCACTGCTTCTCTTTCTGTACACATCTTGGGCATCCTGAGTTTGCGCCAGCTCCAGTTGTTTCCTCGTGAAGATTGTGGACCTTTAAAGAAGTAAATGCCGAGCCCACAAACATCCCGAACACCTAGAAATGTACCAGTGCCATTTGGATTCCACTTCATGTAGTGTTTGGACATTAGACTTTAAGGATAAACCTCTGATTTTAGATGGTGAGCTATTTTATGAGTTGCTCAGCAGCTCCTTGTTCCACAACCTCCACAACCTCAACTGACCGTATAAGGAGCTCCCGTATATTAGGAAGGTAAATATATCAAATTACTTTATTGAATTGAAATTTGTCTAGAAGACGATCATTGACACCCTGTACATAGAGGGTAAGACACATCGCTAAAGAAGCTGCTGTTCACAGAGTACTGTATCCAAGCACATTAATAGAAAGTTAAATGGAAAGAAAAATGTGGTAGAAAAAGCTGAAACGAAACCCATTCAAGAATCTGGGGAGGTTCACAAAGAGTGGACTTGCAGCTGGAGTCAGTGCTTCAAGAGCCACCACACACAGACATATCTATGGGCTACAACTGACTCATTTCTTCTGTCCAAGCCACTCCTGAACTAGAGACAACATCGGAGCTGTCTTACCTGGGCAAAGGACAAAAGGACTGGACTGTTGCTCAGTGGGCCAAAGTCGTCTTTTCAGATGAAAGGAAAGAAAATGTTGCATTTCATTTGGAAATCAAGGTCCCAGAGTCTGGAAGAAGAGGAGAGGCACAGAATCAAAGTAGCTTGAGGTCCATTGTAAAGTTTGCACAGTTAGTGGTGGTTTGGGGAGTCATGTCATCTGCTGCAGTTGGTCCACTGTGTTTTATCAAGTCCAAGGTCAGCACAATTCAATTCATTTTTATTAGTATAGGGCTTTTAACAATGAACAGATTTACACAGATAATGTGATGATACAAAATGAATATGTTCTTTATAAGTAAGTTTGTGCCTGATGAGCAAGCCGGTGCCGACTGTGGCAAGGAAAAACTCCCCGAGATGGCATAAGGAAGAAACCTTAAGAGGAACCAGACTCAAGAGGGAACCCATCCTCATCTGGGTTGCACCAAATGTCCATTATTACAGATAAACAATGTGCAGTGATGGTGATCAGAGCAAACTGTTGTCCTGAGTCAGTGTAACAGACTGTTGACATTAACTACAGTCCAAATCCATCCTCAAAGCTCCTGTTCTTACTCCGCACAGCCATCTACCAGGAAGGTTAAGAGCACTTCATACCTCCCTCTGCTGACCAGCTTTATGGAGATGCTGATTTCATTTTCCAGCAGGATTTGGCACCTGCCCACACTGCCAAAAGCACCAAAAGTTGGTTAAATGACCATGGTGTTGGTCTGCTTGACTGGCCAGCAAACTCACCAGACCTGAACCCCATAGATTTTCTATTCCTATTGTCAAGAGGAAAATGAGGAACAAGAGAACAAAACATGCAAATGAGCTGAAGGCCACTGTTGAAGAAACCTGGGCTTCCATACCACCTCAACAGTGCCACAGACTGATCACCTCCATGCCACACCAAATTGAGGCAGAAATTAAAGCAAAAGGAGCCCCTACCAAGTATTTAGTTCATATACAGTAAATGAAGATACTTTCCAGAAGGCCAACAATTCACAATAAATGTTTTGAATTTTGAGATAAGATTTTTGATTGGTGGGTTTTTGTTAAATGTGAGCCAAAATAATTAAAATTAAAAGAAATGAACACTTGAAATGTATCAGTCTGTGTGTGATGAATGTATATAATATACATGTTTCACTTTTTGTATTAAATTACTAAAAATGAGATGCTCCTGAGATGCTCCTGTACATACACACACACACACACACCAAAATCTAGCTGTATTATGCAAGCTGCTCATAAGAACACGGTCAAGCTGCAGACATTAGCAACAACAAAGCTACAGACCAGCAGAAGGCAAAAATGACTCTCCGCCAACCGGGATGGACGCCAACTCATACAAATATCACTCAACAATCTTAGAATGAAATCAAGTGACCTAAAAAAATGAGAAATGGCAGCTGGTGTGAATTGCACAGTGAGGATTGTTTAAAACAAGCTCCTGGAGGCAGGGCTGAAGTCATGCAAAGTTGGAAAAAATACCTGATCATTTAATGGTTAGAAGAAGACCTGGAGAGTTTGGAGACTGAAGAAGTTATTGAATGAGTAGTGGAATATTTTCTTTCAACCAGTTAGAAGTAAAGTTTATTTATTTATTAAAAAAAAAAAAAGAGTACATCAAATAAGAAATTTATATTTTACAATAATATGTATCTAACTTGTGTTCTTAACATTATTTTGTGAGGGAAAAGATGTTAGCTAATAATCTTTGCTAACACTGCTTTGTGGCTAACATATGATGCACTTTAAATACATCAAAGTTAAGCAAAATGTATATCTGTTTTGATAAAATATTGAATTGAGTAATTTGATAATGATATTTGGAAATATATGGTAATCAATATATTATATATATATTCTGGTATATATTAACAGAGAAATGTGGCAATCCTGGCTAGGGACTAGGCCAAATTAGTAAAGTGTTGAAATTAAAAAAATAAAGATAAAATAAGATAATAAGATAAAAAAATAAAAAAAGACATTATTTTGGATACAATGTCATTTTCAAGGTAACCTATTGTATAACAAGAGTTATACTATTGTATAACTACTGTATTTTATTATTAAATTGTTTGTTTCTTAGTTAAATGTGTTTAAAGGAATTTGTGGACCACTAGACCACCAGGGACCTGTGGACCAGGGTCATACATGATCCTAATTTGTTTCCTTCAAACAGTGTTAAATAATACTCTTATAATTATTTTTTTTTAAAACTATCTATTGTTGTCATCTTTTTAACATGCTCTCACTTTTAAAATATATGTTTGTTTGTTTTAAAATGGCACAAAATGTACACTAATTTATAATGTACACAAATACCCTGTGGCTACTCGATACACACCAGAAACAGGATTTGTACGAATTAAATTGATTAAATTTAATAAATGGAAAAGTTTTATTAAATAGATTACATTTGTAATACCCCATTTGGGTTTCTAAACTTAAGGTTTTTAAAGATATATTCTACATAAAACGCAAAATAATCCTTTTTACTAGACTGTCCTTTTAACATTGAAGATGACAGGAAGTGACAGCAATTTCCCGCATGCGCAGAACAAGTCGTGTTTCCGGTACGGGTCGATCAGCCACATGCCGCGTACAGATCCGGTAAGAAATGAGCGCCACAGATCTGGAATCACAAACACCACGAGCCACTGAACTATGAGAAAGGTATTTTGTTTGTTTCCTTGTAAAATACAATTACACTAAAATGCACATATGTACTCTAACTTTTTTCCTATTTTAGTTTTCTTTTAACAATTAAATAAGATGCATGCGATGTTGAATTTATTTGTTTTGGTTTGACTTTTAAATTAGAAACTACTTCCGCCTTAAGAAGCGTGTTGTCACTGTTAAGCTGTTCATTCGACAGAAATTTGATCAAAACAATGAAAGCGGTCATTCAAAGAGTCACTAAAGCAAGCGTAATGGGTAAGAAAAAATACTGTTATAACGTGTGTGCAGTAATGATAGATATAAATATATATATTTAAATTGCTCTAAATAGAGTCACAATATAATAAGAAAATGATGACAACACAGTCCGTGTGTAGTATTCTGAACTACAGGTCATTGGTCATTTTTCTTTTTGAATTTTATATGTGAAACAGCTGGGGAGAAGGAAATCAGTTCTATCGGACGAGGCATTTGTGTTTTGCTTGGGATTTCAAACGATGACAGAGACAAGGATGTAGATTATGTGTAAGTGTTATTATATATTTAACTATTTTTGTCTTCCACTTGCAGCTAGTTGTAAATATTTTACAAGCTATTTTAAATATCACAGTAATTGATAAAGAAATGGTTTATCTATATATTTGCAGAGTTCATAAGATCCTGAATCTGCGTTTATTTGAGGATGAGAATGGCCGAGCATGGTGTCACAGTGTCATGGACAAGGGGTTGGAGGTGCTGTGTGTGAGTCAGTTCACACTGCAGTGTACACTCAAAGGAAACAAGCCAGACTTCCATTTAGCAATGAATGCTGATTTTGCTCAACCCTTCTACAACAGCGTTCTGGAACAGTTGAGGATCAAACACAAACCAGAGCTTATCAAAGGTAACAAATAAATACATCAACCCTTGCAATGGCTGTAAGTAAGTAAGCAAATAAACAAATAAGGGCTGCAATAACTAATCGAAATAATCAATTATGAAATTTGTTGTCGATTAGTTGGGCTGCTGAAGTAACGGGTGAGTGTGACGGCAAGATAACATAGTCGCTTGTGAATTGGCAGAGAGTACAGGTCAACTGGCAGCAGGAAAAAGTGTGCGTCCTAAGTCATCCAAGGCATGGGAGCATTTTATATTAAACTCAACAAACAACAATGTAATCTGCAAGTTATGCAAAGCTAAGCTTGTGTGGTTCAATTAAACATAGTGATTCAATTAAAACGGTGCAAACAGAGTAAAACACTAAATCTAAAAGCAGCATTACATTTTTAGTCACTGTTGTGGTTATCAGCGAATGCTTATGCAACTAATGCATATTTTTCCTTTATTATAAATCAAGCCTGTTAGTTTGCTGCGTTTCTCTATTCCATTCTCTTTTTATAGCATTTGTCGACTACGAAAGTTAACTTATCGGTTTTTAAATGTGACTTACTGCGGCTTTACTAGGTTCAAATGCTTGTTTTCAATGTTTGTATTTTTATGCATACATTAAATTATTATACAAAATTAGGTTGCAATCGATGCACAATTATGTAGCTTTGTGTTGTGTTGTAGCTCTATGTTGTTTAATGTAGCACCAGGGTTCTGGAGGAATGTTGTCTCATTTTTACTGTGTACCACTGTGTATAGTAGGAATGACAATAAAAGCCTCTTGACTTGAAATTTAAATTAATTATATATTCTAGATGCTTATAACTTCACAACTGAACTGAACTTGTGTATTTAATTTTTTTAATCAATTTTTTTAATTTTTAATTTTTTTTACAAAAAATGTCAAAACAATCTTGTATTATATTTTATGTAGATTTTTTTTAAGCATGGTTGTGAACTTGCGATACAAATGTTGATTTTACACAAATTGCTTTACCTTGCATGCTCAAATGCTATTTTTACAGAAAGAAACAACCCAGCATGAGTGAATATTTTTGAATGGAAAGAAATCCACCATGCAATCCTAAACAAGCAGCCACTATAAGCTTATAAAATGAAAGATATTTAAACTCAATATGTGGCTTTTGAATTTTTTTTTAAGTACACTTACAGTGAGAAAAATAAGTATTTGAACACCCTGCTATTTTGCAAGTTCTCCCACTTAGAAATCATGGAGGGGTCTAAAATTGTCATCGTAGGTGCATGTCCACTGTGAGAGACATAATCTAAAAAAAAAAATCCAGAAATCACAATGTATGATTTTTTAACTATTTATTTGTATGATACAGCTGCAAATAAGTATTGGAACACCTGAGAAAGTCAATGTTAATATTTGGTACAGTAGCCTTTGTTTGCAATTACAGAGGTCAAACGTTTCCTGTAGTTTTTCACCAGGTTTGCACACAATGCAGGAGGGATTTTGGCCCACTCCTCCACACAGATCTTCTCTAGATCAGTCAGGTTTCTGGCCTGTCGTGAGAAACACGGAGTTTGAGCTCCCTCCAAAGATTCTCTATTGGGTTTAGGTCTGGAGACTGGCTAGGCCACGCCAGAACCTTGATATGCTTCTTACAGAGCCACTCCCTGGTTATCCTGGCTGTGTGCTTCAGGTCATTGTCATGTTGGAAGACCTAGCCTCGACCCATCTTCAATGCTCTAACTGAGGGAAGGAGGTTGTTCCCCAAAATCTCACAATACATGGCCCTGGTCATCCTCTCCTTAATACAGTGCAGTCGCCCTGTCCCATGTGCAGAAAAACACCCCCAAAGCATGATGCTACCACCCCCATGCTTCACAGTAGGGATGGTGTTCTTGGGATGGTACTCATCATTCTTCTTCCTCCAAACACGTTTAGTGGAATTATGACCCAAAAGTTCTATTTTGCTCTCATCTGACCACATGACTTTCTCCCATGACTCCTCTGGATCATCCAAATGGTCATTGGCAAACTTAAGACGTGCCTGGACATGTGCTGTTTTAAGCAGGGGAACCTTCCGTGCCATGCATGATTTCAAACCATGACGTCTTAGTGTATTACCAACAGTAACCTTGGAAACGGTGGTCCCAGCTCTTTTCAGGTCATTGACCAGCTCCTCCCGTGTAGTTATGGGCTGATTTCTTACCTTCCTTAGGATCATTGAGACCCCAGGAGGTGAGATTTTGCATGGAGCCCCAGTCCGAGGGAGATTGACAGTCATGTTTAGTAGGGATGCACCGAATATTCGGCCACCGAAAAAGACTTTGATCACCGAAAAAAACGGCCGAAACAGTTTGTTGTGATGACGCAAACAGAATCCATGGCCTGCTCGTGCTTGTCTAAAACATGTATGCGGTGTGGACGTATTTCAGTATATCTGAGAAAGACCCACCGATAGCGATTTGCAAAACATGTAATGCCGAAATTTCAAGAGAAATTTCAAGAGTCTGCAAAGACTTTATCCACGTCGGGTTTAATTTATCACCTGAAATCCAAACATCCCGATCGCTATGCTGAATATGAGAGGAACGACACAGAAAAGCAAAACCCGTCCGAGCACACGCACTCCATCTGTGGCGGACGTTTTTGAAAAGGCAGGAAGTTTTCCAGTGATATTCTTGTATCTTTAAGCAGTTGCACTTGTTCTGAATGCACTTTGTTTTTATGCAAGAACATATTTAATTTTACAACCTTTCAGCAGGCCAGAGGGCCTGTACATTATTATTTAATGTACACATGAGTGCATTTAAATTAAACATTTAAGTTTAAATTTTAATTAATTTTATCCTGTGCATTGTTGCAATGTGCTATAAATAAATATTTTCATAATTTGTAATTGATTTATTCTTTGAGACTTTAATATAAATGTATGCAATTGAAATACCTTGATTTTAGTAAGGTTAGTTACACGGTCATGGCCATAAATGCAATGGTAATAATAATTGGCATAATTTCTTTGGGTGTTTTGGTTTTCGGCCTTGTTTTCCTTTTTTTCGGTTTCGGCCAAGAATTTTCATTTCGGTGCATCCCTAATGTTTAGCTTCTTCCAGTTTCTAATGATTACTCCAACAGTGGACCTTTTTTCACCAAGCTGCTTGGCAATTTCCCATAGCCCTTTCCAGCCTTGTGGAGGTGTACAATTTTGTCTATAGTGTCTTTGGACAGCTCTTTGGTCTTGGCCATGTTAGTAGTTGGATTCTTACTGATTGTATGGGGTGGACAAGTGTCTTTATGCAGCTAACAGCCTCAAACAGGTGCATCTAATTTAGGATAATAAATGTAGTGGAGGTGGACATTTTAAAGGCAGACTAACAGGTCTTTAAGGGTCAGAATTCTAGCTGATAGACAGGTGTTCAAATACTTATTTGCAGCTGTATCATACAAATAAATAGTTTAAAAATCATATATTGTGATTTCTGGATTTTTTTTTTAGATTGTCTCTCACAGTGGACATGCACCTACAATGACAATTTCAGACCCCTCCATGATTTCTAAGTAGAAGAACTTGCAAAATAGCAGGGTGTTCAAATACTTATTTTCCTCACTGTATATAGATAAATATCCTGAATTAGGGTTTTATAGTTATAATAAGCAGAACATCAAATTTTTATCTATTAATTGGTGTGTGTGTGTGTGTGTGTGTGTGTGTGTGTGTGTGTGTGTGTGTGTGTGTGTGTGTGTGTGTGTGTGTGTGTGTGTGTGTATGTATGTGAGCAATAAACCATGAGACATCCCCCTAATGTATTTTGCATGAAAAACTTTTTTGTTTAACCATTTTTAATAATGAAAGTAGACGACAAAGCGAATATTACCTATACTCTTTTTGTTTTGTTTGTAGATGGCCAGTTTGGTGCTTACATGCAAGTACACATTCAAAATGATGGACCTGTCACCATTTGTTTGGAGTCTCCTGCTGCTCCTATAAATGCCAAACAGGTATTTTTCCTTATGTTAAGCAATATAACATATGGGTAAATTTACTCTAGATTATATAAATATTGCACATTTTACTGTAAGTGGACAAGGACTTGTATTGAAGAAAGTGTTTTTTATATGCTCACATGTATGTATGTTTTCTTGTATTAAGTTGTCCAAACTAGAAAAGCAGCAGCAGTGTAAGGAAAAAACAAGAACAAAGATCAATTCTGGCTCTGGCAAGGACAAAGGTGTCTTACATTCTAAAGTGGGCCCCAATGCCAGTAGTACCACACAGGGAGAAAAAGATGAGCCAGACTCCTTCGAATGTGAAGATTGAATACTTGGACCCAAAGAGGAAATAAAACAACATGAAGTTTCTCAATTATTTTTTAATTATACATTTAAAGTGTTAAAATCTATTGTTCATTCAGTTATTTGAGTTATTACATTTCTACATGAATTAAACACATTAACTTAACAAATAGTTTTTTCTTTTAAGTGTACTTTTTTTCTCCTACTAACAGGCTAATGTAAGGTAAGCAATTGGTCTCAGCCAAAATCCTTAACCATAAACACCTTAACCATAAACACAAGTTCCAGTCATCTTATACCACCTTGCTTTGCAAAAAAGTTGGGATACTGCATAAACTGTAACAAAAACAGAATGCAATTATTTGGAAATCTTATAAACCATTTTTTCACAATAGAACATCCAAAGTATATCAAATGTTTAGACTAAGGAAATGTACAATTGTAAGGAAAAAATTTGGTAATTTAAAATTTTAACACCCAGACCTTTCTACTACTAAGCCATGCTGTAATAATGAATGCAGTATGCGTTTTAGTATTGTTTCGCTGAAGTTTGCAAATTCCCTAGACATAGGGTGGCAATCAAAATTAGAGAACAATTTATAAACAATTCACCAATTCTGAAATAATGTTATCTTCACTGCTCAACAGTTGAAGAAGTTTTTGTCCTGTCTATACCATGCTACCAGAACACCTTTTCCACAAATTAACTATTTTGCAGAAAACACACTGATCAAAATTAGAGAACAATTTATAAACAATTGAACAATTCTGAAATAATGTTATCTTCACTGCTCAACAGTTGAAGAAGTTTTGTCCTGTCTATACCATGCTACCAGAACACCTTTTCCACAAATTAACTATTTTGCAGAAAACACACTGATCAAAATTAGAGAACAACAATGACTGTAGCATGGAAAAAGATTACAACAAAATTTTCTGAAGGTTACAACAGTCAGCAATTAGTAGGAAGTGTACAGGCCTCTGCTCTGAATGACTTCAGCACATTTGCGGCCACAGGACAGCACTAGTCTCTCACACTGCTCTGGTGTGATTTTGGTCCACTCTTCTTCCAGTCTCCTCCACAGTTCGATGACTGTAGTGGGTTTCTTGGCCATAACTTTGTCGCCAAGGATTTTCCAGAGGTTCTCTATTGGGTTGAGATCAGGACTCTGGGCAGGCCATGTCATTATTTCAATGTTTTCAGTTTCAAGGAACTGCTTTACCCATTTTGCTGTGTGACATGGAGCATTGTCCTGCACGAACACTGCGGGCTGATTGGGTGATGAACATAGGGAAGGAACCATATGTTGTTGAAGAAGGTTCTGATAAACATTTGCATTCACTCTGCCATGTAGCTGTATAAGAGGCCCAACTCCTGCTGCAGAAAACATGCCCCAAACCATGACACTTCCTCCTCCACTTTTCACTGACTTCTTTAAACACTTTGGGTTCAGTCTTTCTCCAGTTTGTCGCCGAACATAATGTTTCCAATCGAACCCAAATAAATTAAACTTGCTTTTATCACTGAAGTGAACTTTGGACCAGTTCTCCTCTGTCCACCAACATGCTCCTCAGCAAAGCTTAGTCTAGCCTTTTGATTCTTTCTGCTAATGAGACGTTTGGTCACTGCAGAGTGGGCTTTCAGTCCAAATGCTCTTAAACGTCGAGACACTGTATGACTAGACAGATCCTTACCCTGTTCAGCGCTGAACTGGTGAGCAATTCCAGCTGCAGTGCGGAAACTATTGCCCATTGAGATCCTCTGCAGTATCCTGTCCTGTCTTGTATTTGTCTTCTGTGGACGAGCAGCCTTCTTGGCGGACTTGAATAAGTTTGTGATGTTCAATATTCTTGAAATCACAGATTTGGAATGACCAACTTGTCTTGCTATGGCTGATAGGGTCATTCCTTTGGCCTTCATCTGGACAACCTGCTGCCGGAGGCTTTCAGTCACTTTAGAACGGCCCACAATCTTGCAGAGTCAGTTAAACTGGAAGTTAAGCTGCCAGTTAAATAGGGGTTGACAGATAATCAACAAAATTAGCACCAGGTACCAGATTAACACCAATAACTGGGAGGTATCGGAAAGTGTTCTCTAATTTTGATCAGTGTGTTTCCTGGGAAATGTTTTTTGGGAAATGCCTTAGTTAGTTTGTGGAAAAGGTGTTCTGGTAGCATGGTATAAACAGGACAAAAACTCCCTCAACTGTTGAGCAGTGAAGATGACATTATTTCAGAATTGTTTAATTGTTTATAAATTGTTCTCTAATTTTGATCGCCAGTGTAGGTTGCTTTAAAACCTGTATGTACCTTTTAAGATTGATGGTGCCCTTCCAGATGTAAAAGTTGCCCATTTCATAGGCACTAATGCACCCCCTTACCATCAAGGATGCAAGCTTTTGAACTGATTGCTGATAAAAAGCACTGCTCTGCTATAGCCTGAAAGATGGAGATTCCATGGTTTCCAAAATAAAAATAATTGTTTTAGTTTGATCATATAACAGTTTTCCACTTTACTTCAATTTATTAGGGCCCGAGCACCAAAGGTGCGTAGGACCCTGTTGTAATTGTGTCATTTCTTTATTATTATTAGGGCCCGAGCACCGAGGAGCAGGCCAAAATGGCCTGCACCGAAAGGTGCGAAGCCCTATTGTTTTCACTCAGATTTATTCCGGGTCATTTTGGGTCCCTTACCATGCTCGAAAAATTTGGCACACACGTCAGAGTCGTGCGGCCCTAGGATCGGGCAAAGGCTGGAATACGGGCGTGGCAGGGGGGCTCTGTTTCGCCCCCTGAAATTCAAAAACAAACATTGGTGCACAGATCGGGCAATTATGTACGCACATGCACGAGAGTTGGTACGCATATAGATCTCATCGACCCGAACAACATTCGCCCAACAGGAAGTCGGCCATTTTGGTTTGTTTTATAAGTGCATGCAGTGAACTTTTAAATACTCCTCCTAGGGAATTTATGCAATTGACATCAAACGTGGTGAACATGATGCCGAGACATTGGACTTGCTAAATTGCGAAGTGATTTTTGATATCTCGAACGGTTCTGCCATGGCGAGGCGACAAAGTTATGGTGAATTCAGAGAACAGGAAGTGTCTAATATCTAAAGCAAAAAATGTCTTATTGGGATGACACACGGTGTGTTCGGCCATGGATTCCGATCGCATCGATGTGCCTATTTTGAATCTCAGACATAGCGCCACCAACAGGCGCCAGGAAGTGTGTCAGTCACAAAAGATGGATTTTTTGACAGTTGCATGTGGTGAGCTTTTAATACTCCTTCTAGGATATTCATGCGATTGACACCAAAAGTGGTCAACATTGTAGATCATAATTTGTGAACAGATTTTTGATATCTCAAACACTGTTGCCATGGCATCGTGTCAAATTTTACTTTTATTTCAGGCATATTTAAGGCTTTGGGCGTGCTTAGATGAACTTGAAATTTGACACATACATCACATTTGTCGGCTGTTAAGTGTGGACAAAAAGGTCAGACAAAGGTGTCTCTTAAGTGGCTCACTAGCACCCCCGTTTGTGTAAAATGTGGGTTTTCTTTTACCTACAGTCCCCAAATGGGTCAGTAACAACATAAAATAGTCCACTGATATTTACCCACTTGATGCACTTGCACACCGTGCATTGTTTTCTTGGAGGCACCGTATAGCGATACACAAACGTGCGAGGGCCCGCCATCGCTGCTTGCAGCTATATTTTGAATTTCATAGAAAACTCAGGAAACTTTGCGTACACAGCGAAAAAAGTCGAAAGATTAGGTACGCCATGTTCCTCGAAAGTGGATGTGGCAGAACTGGCTTAGTAGCGTCACCTATACATGTTTAACGGTGTGTGGCTCGAGCTATGATTCACACATGTAACACACTAAGACCTACAAATAAGTCTCTTGGTACGAAATCCGACAACCAACATCATATTTGTATGAGCAAATTTTTGGTTGATTTTGCCATTTGCACATGTCGTATTTTAACGAACTCCTCCTAGAGATTTGTTCAGATCAACACCAAATTTGGTACGCATAATCTAAAGATATAGAGTTTTCGTCGAAGGGTGTGTCCTTGGTGGTCTGACAAATTTAGACGATTCGCCATGAAAACGGAAGTTGCTATAACTCGGACATACAATGTCCAATCTGCCCCAAACTTCACATGATTAATAAGACTCCTGATCAGATCTACATTTCCATATTTAGTAATAGTTAAAGCGCCACCTGCAGGCAACAAGAAGTGTCTTGTTTTACTGTGCAATTAACTACTTCTAGAAATTTAATGCCATCCCCTTTTTTTTGGCCAGTCTTAACGTAAGACCTTTGCGCTAGTGAAATGTGAAGATTTTGAGCGTTTGTTAAAGGGCGTGTCCATGGCGCCGTGACAAATTTCAATGTCTCGCCATGGGAATAACAGTTGAGATTTGTTCAGATCGACACCAAATTTGGTAGGCATAATCTAAAGGCCTTTGCAATGTTACATTGCAAAGATCTAGAGACCATGGTGATCTGACAAATTTCGAGGATTCGCCATGAAAAAGGGAAATTGCTATAACTCGGACATACAATGTCCAATCTGCCCCAAACTTCACGTGATTGATAAGACTCCTGATCTGAACAGCTCTACATTTCCATATTTGGTTATAGTCATAGTGCCACCTGCTGGCAACAAGAAGTGTGGCACTTTGAAATGACTGCCATAATTCTCCCGTCTGTACTCGCTTACATGCACCTCGCCCCACTGTTCACTGTTTTCCTCAGGCCGCTGGGTGGCGGTGAGCGAGGGCCCACACATCACTGCATGCAGCTTTAATTTTAAATGAGATTTGTCTCAGAGAAGACAATGGTGTTTCTCTATCATGTTGACAAATGGCACAGAAAACTATCCTCACAGACAGTGATTTCTGAAAGTGGTTCTGAGCCCATGCAGTGAGTTCCATTACATAATCATGCCTGTTTTTAATACAGTGCTCCCTGACTGTCCAATGATAATGAGCATTGATTTTCTTCCTTGTATACAGAGATTTCTCCAGATTCTCAGAATCTTCTGATTGTATGTATTGTAGATGATGATAGTTAAAGATGAAGTTATTATGTTACTGTGTTGAAGAACATTACAGTAAACCCGTTTTTTTCGGTGGTTAAGTTCCTAAACTGCCTGCGATAAACGAAAAAACACGATAAACGGACGCCACATCAAAAATGCAAAAAAATGTTTAAGCCACAAATCATCCTCCCACAAACTTTAAACACACAGAAAACATTTGCAAGAATATAGCGGGATGAATTGTGTAAACTCAGAAATACAGTACAATATCCCATTTATAGTGAGTAAATGTACTGTACAGTATACAGTTCTGCAGTAGCCTATGCCTAGTTTCTCTGCTTGTTTATTGGTTGAAGTCCTATGACTTCAAAAAAGAGGCAGATTTAAATATTAGGTTTTAAATAAATATTAAGTAAGTAAAAGATAGCACAAGGGAACACAACATGCTGATTTGAAATGAAGGTTTTTATAATTAAGGGGCCACCATTAGCAGCAACAACTGCAATCAAGCATTTGCGATAACTTGCAATGACTTTGTTACAGCACTGCGGAGGAATTTTGGTCTACTAAATCAAATTTTATTTGAGTATGACATGCAGTGAAATGCTTAGTACGACTGTTCGACATTTAAGCATAAAAAGGGAATAGAATCTAAGAATTAAAAAAATAAATTAGATAAATAAAAAGTATAAACTATAGAAAAAAATATTAAAATATGTATATACATGAATGATTATGGCAGATATTGGAAGTACAAGTTAAAGTGATTTAGTGATTTTCCTTAAAGTGTCCATGCTGTATGGTGTGATATAAAGTGGCACTGTTCTGTTCAAGTCCAGAGTTGAAGTGATTTAAGGTGTCATAATAGTGCAAAATGTTGTGCAGAACTAGATACTAGGTGTTTCCTGGTTTAAACTCCGACCTGTGGAAAGAAGCTCCTCGTCATTCTCTCTGTGTTCGATTTCAAAGAGCGAAAGCGCTTTTCTGAACGCATCAAAGAAAACAGTCCATTGTTGGGTTGGCTGAGGTCCTTCACAATCTTCCTGGCTCTGGTCCGGCACCACATGCTTTAGATGTCCAGCAGGTCAGGGAGCAGATGGTATGTTCAGCTGACCAAGACAGGTCCTGTGTAATGTTAACACAGGTACCGGAAACTGTCCATTACACTGGGGTCCCAGAGGATTTTTTAGCATGAACTGCCTTTTTAAGGTCATGCCACAGCATCTCAATAGGATTCGGGACAGTACTTTGATTAGGCCACTCCAAAGTCTCCATTTGGTTTTTATTCAGCCATTCAGAGGTGGACTTGCTGGTGTGTTTTGGATCATTGTCCTGGTGCAGAACCCAAGTTCGCTTCAGCTTGAGGTCACGAACAGATGGCCAGACATTCTCCTTCAGGATTTTTTGGTAAACAGCAGAATTGATGGTTCCGTTTATCACAGCAAGTCTTCCAGGTCCTGAAGCAGAAAAGCCACAGACCATCACACTTCCACCACCATATTTTACTGTTGGTATTATGTTCTTTTTCTGAAATGTGTTACTTTTTAACGCAAGACGTAATGGGACACACACCTTCCAAAAAGTTAAACTTTTGTCTCATCAGTCCATCAAATACTCTCATCAGAGTATTTTCCCAAAAGTCTTGGGGATCATCAAGATATTTTCTGATAAAACTGAGACGAGCCTTTTTTATTTTTGCTCAGCAGCGGTTTTCATCTTGGAACTCGGCATGATGTCTAGCTTTTGAGGATGTTTTCGTCTACTTCACTGTGTCAGGCAGGTCCTATTTAAGAGAGTTGAAGAGATTGCGAAGAGGTGTTGCTAGAGAAACTGAACTCAGGTGTGATAAATAACAGCTTTAATAGTGGGGCAAACACTTTTTCACACAGGGCTATGTAGTTTTGGATTTTGTTTTCCCTCAATAATAAAAAAACTTCATTTAAAAACTGAAGAAAAAAAAACAAGAAATCAGGAAGGGGACTCTGCTTCCCGAAGATACTCTCAAGATATTATTTTAGATCTCGTCTCTCCTACTTTTCTCTCTCTCTCTCTCTCTCTCTCTCTCTCTCTCTCTCACACACACACACACACACACACACACACACACACACACACACACACACACACACACGTAACAGAAGTTAATGGCTCCACATAAACAGCCTAAAGCCTATATATATATATATATATATATATATATATATATATATATATATATATATATATATATATATAATCACTCAGTACTATAAAAATAGTTTTTCAATAACAAAACATTTATTAAGTACAAATCAAAAATAAACACATGAAGCATCACACTGGTTAATAAATTTTTTTTTTCTCAAAAAGCTATTTAAAATAAACACATTTTACTGTTATAAAAAATAACATTAAAATAATTTCAAATAACTAAAAATAAAGGATGCAGCAACACATTGAGTAAGTGCATGAGTGAAGAGCAAAGCACTGTTTTAATTTTATCTATGTTGGGAAAATAGTATTTTACTATTATTAACAAAACCTGTCAATAACAAATTTATTTAGGCCTAAAAACAACTCCAAATAAATAAATAAAATATGCAGCAACACAAGTTAAGTGCATGTGAAGATCAAAAAAGAAACATTGCAAGTCATTGCTTTTAAACTACTTGCAGGCTTTCATCAAACCTTCATAAAATAAAACTTCATTACACAGAAAAAGCGGATGTTCAAAAATCCCTATATTCAGGATACTCACAATTAGCGAGTTACAATTAGACTTCTGGCTTTGCATTGTCTTGCTTATACCTTTGTAGTCTGGTTGATAAGTGGTCAGGTACAATTTCATGCAAGCATTAATTTTCTCATCTGTCAGATTTTAAAAAGAGCAAATACGTTCTGTGCAAAGCAGACAGCAGAGCACCAGAGCTTTCAATAAAAGCATATGTTACTGTCCACTCAATTTGAAACTTTCGGTGTTCCTCTGAATTATTTTCTTTTCGCCATCACCACTCATAGTTGTTGCTTGAATCTGCGCACACAAGTTTACTATAGAAATGTAAGTAGTTTGCCGTTTATTGGTGTCATGTAGCTTAAACACAGCGCCACATACGCGCATTGGTCGGAAAGACGTAATTTAATTTTAACTGACTTTTCATTTCGCTGTAAAACAAAGGAATTGTAATTGTATTTTCTTTTGGGAAATGATTTCTAGTGGAAATCATATATATATATATATATATATACATATATATATACATAATTTTTTTTTACCTATAAAATGTTAGTGAAGGGAGACAGCTGGAGAACGTGATTTTTTGTCAAATAGCCACCTGGTTCCTGACCACTGGTTTAGGGCCACAGTTTGCATAAACAGTTTTGTTTTTAAGCCCCATCAATATACAGTAAAGTTCAACAATGAATTCATCCTCATAGCATCTCATGGAGTTTTTCCTTGCCCCAGGAGCACAATAAATATAAAATTTCTCATGAGCAATTTTTTTAAGGGGACACAAATAAAACAGTCAAATTGTACTTATAAAGACACAGTGTCCCCACAGTGAAAAACTTTGCTTTTATCATTATTATTGTAGCATGGAGTATTATTGTAGCATAGAGACATTATGGTTATTTTCAAAGTTTTTCTCAGGTTAAATGACAAAACAAAACAAGGAATTAAAAAAAAAGTTTAAATTTTTATTTAAAATTAATTAAGACACTTAAGAACAGAATAGAAATTGATTATACAAAAAAATACAGTGGGGTCAGTTCGGACGTAGCACAGTGCTCATTTAGTAAATGCACAGCTAAACAATATGCTAATTGTGGCTGCAAATGTTAAATTAACATTATACAAATCGTCCCAAATAAAACAATGCATGGGAAACGGCTTTGGTGTGTTAGTGTCAGTGCACTATGCTACAAGCTATTGTAAACAAGCTAACGTTCACTAGATAAGTCATATTTTAATCGCTAATATAGCAGATTCATGGGAAATTACATTGGTAATCAGCATTTTTGCCGCAACTAATATATGAATGAGTCTGCATCAACTACATTAAAGAGAATCGCTTTATTTAAAGTGAATAAAATACCCTAGTTAATGAAGTTGAACATTAATTAAGCCACAGCCACACACCTGACTCGTGTGTGTAGAGTAGGTGAGATGAGGTGAGGGAAGGGGAGGGGGAACTCAACTGTTTCTAAATGCATTTTTTGCGGGGTTTTTTCTACTTACACAATTATTTAGGTATGCATACATATATTTTTCACAATAGAGATTGCGATATTTTTTCAATATTTTTTTGGGGGGGGATTTACGGGATTTACGCCCATGCATAGAAGTTATAAAGAAAAAATTTATAGACATTCAACTTATACATTCTTTTATGCAATTTATTACCTCTATCTTTGTAAAGCTGCTTTGTGGGAATGTTCATTGTTTAAAGAACTATACAAAAAAAACTTTTGTTATTTAACCTAAATAGTTGCAAAATGTTTCTCCAGCTGTTTCTTTTTGGTAACAATTACTTTTCCAGCCTTTTTGCACCTTCCCAACTTTTTTTGCTGGCCATGTCGTGTTGTGGCCATGAAATTTGAAATTATCTTTTTGTTTTTTCTTTAACAAAATGGTACATTTGCTCATTTTAAACATTTGCTATGGTTTCTATGTTCTATTGTAAATAAAATGTGTTTCATCTTTTACAATTCGTTGCATTACACAGCGTCCTGACTTTTTTGGCACTGGGGTTGTACATGATATCATACTGATCATATCTGAATCTCAAGCATATCTGATTTTGTAATATAGAAATTATACTTTAATAAGGCTGCACCTAACAATAATTTTTTGATAATTAATCAAACGATTCATTATTCAATTAATCGGATACAAAAAAAAAAAGATTTTTTCAAATTAGTTGTTTTGCTTATTTATTTATTATTTGCTTATTTATTAACTCTATAAAACCCTAATTCGGTGTATTTATGTATAAAAGTGTACTTAAAATGCAAAAGCCACATAAGTTTAGCTCTCTACTTTTGACATTTTATAACGCTTACAGTTTCTGCTTGTTGAGGAGTGCATGTGGGATTTCTAGCATCTAGAATATATAAGCATCTAGAATATATAATTAATAAAATGTTGTATAATAAAATATATGCATAAATTAAACATACAAATATTGAAAACAAGAATTTGAACATATAGTAAAGCCACAGAAAATCACATTTGAAAACAGATAAGATAACTTTGTAAAAAAAAAAAAAAAAAAAAAGAGAGAGAATGGAATGTAGCGTCTGGCACAGGTCATTTAGATTTCATGTCCCAGGCATTCCTTTTAACCTATGACATCTTCACCTCAATCAAAAGGTGAAACTTTTATTGGGGGTGGTATATCCATAAAGTGTCACACTCCCTCTTCCAAAGACACGAAACAGGACCAAACCCTGAACTCTTGTTGAGTTCACAAAGACCCTCTAATCACACACCCACACCCACACACAACCACTCCAGAACATTTGGATTTTACCACAAGACAGATAACCCCCTTTGCAGATTCTCTGTTTGACCCTCACCCACCCACACACACACATATACACACAAGGGAACATTCCTTCTCCTAATAAAACAAAATAAATAAGATGCTCCACATCCCACGACATTAACCTATATTTGTATGTATCTCAGAATTCTATTAATGTAACTCTATTAATGTTGTCTTTTCTATTAAGGCTTAACTTAACTTAGAATTATCTGTTCTTTACTTTCCTGACAAGGGTGCAATTCATTTGATCAGAATACGACATTGTATTAACATCAGTTATACTATAATTACTGATCTCTGTAAGTTAATTTACCCCTGTTCTAATGCTGTCAAAAGCATCCGCTCTTCGCTTCCCTATTGAAAGTGCATTGTGTTTAGTGTTTTCATGTTTCCTTTTTATCAGAACACAATACTGGAGTAACATCAGTTACACTTTGATTACGAATCAATGTATGTAATGCCTTTATGCCGTCATTCCTTTTCATGTTTAGTATCCAAATGACCACAAAATTATCTATTACTTATTTCCCAAACAATGGTGCATTTTATTTGATCACGAAAGTCACCATACCATCTTAATACACTTCAGATAAAACTTTAAAGTTTTATAGTCCAAACCACGCCCACAGACACATGAAACAAAGGGAAGTTTTTCCCTCCAAAATTTCAACCCATAGTATTGGCCGTTCCCCCAAAGATGGGTGGAGTTCGAGACCTTTAAAATGTCACAAACACCACCAATCGTTGGTCAGACGTCTGACACCACCCTAACTGGCTCTTCAAAGATTTCTTTGTCGCATCTGGACTCTCATGCAACAAGCCAATGAAAGTAACCGTTTCCTTTACCAACGAATTTAGATGTGTATTTTAAGTCTTATTGAATCTTAAGTTGAATTTAATTTCCTGTGATGATTTCCCAGTTAGGGTGTGCTTAATTTTAAAGCTTAAGCATTTCCATATTTCCTTTCCTTCTTTTCTCTCCTTTCTTCTTTTCCTTTCTCTTCCTCCTTTCCTAATTTTAACTTTCATTTATTTTATTTTCATTTTTATTTTCTTTATTTCTTTTGTTTGTTTGTGTATCTAGCTTTATGTGTGTTTGTCTCATTTATTTAACGCCATATTTTTTATAAGTGATTGTCTCTGAGTACGTTTCACAAATGCAAAGTTCCTGCAACACCTGGTCTGAAATACATGCTCTATTTAATTTAATTTAATTTGATTTACCGTATAAAAATTAAAAGTTGGTTACGTCTTTCTTGGCAAGGGAGATACCTCTTTTATAGAATTAATATAAAATTATATTGTCTGCTTGCCGGTTGAACAGACAAGTAAATGTAATGTTAATTCCATTACGTCAATTCAACTTAACTTAAATATAATTACTTATAAATATTTACCTTTCTTTGCGAGCTAAATTCGCTACATATAATGGTGGAGATTGCGGGCAGACTGTTCTTCCAACTATATACTCATTTTATCTGTATTATAAGTTTGTCCCTCTTCTTCCCCAGTCGCTACAGGAACAAAATGCAGCAAGCTTGATAAAAAAAAGAAAAAAAATTATGCATTGGTGTACAACACTTTAAAGACGTGCCAGGTGTGCTAGTAAACAAAAAACAAACAAACAAAAAAAAACCCCACATTTGACTATTTGGCATATTCCAGCAAGTCAAGATAAAATATTATCTTGTGCAATTATGTAGACAGAGAAAATGGCCTAAAAAAATGCAACTTACATAGCCATTTCCATCCTTATCCCTCAGGAAAGGGTATTTCACTATCAGTGCCTTTGCAAGTTGAATATACTCTGCATTAGTTGGATACCTAGTACAAAGGCAGAAACAAACTCTAAATCTCTTGGTTGTGTCTAACAGTCTTCATAGATTGTGAATTTATCTTAAGTAGTACAGTTGTAGTAGCAAAGATGTACTAATGGTTATAAGCATTCTTATTATTTTGTTGCATACTTTTGGCACTGTGTGACATGGTTCCTTGATGTCAAGTCTCGCTTGGACATCTTTGGGAAAGGTTGGAATGACAGTCACAATAGGTAGTCCCCTGTGAGCTGCTTCAACACTGCAATACAAAATTACATCAGTAACCAACTGAGGGTTGATCCTTTTGCATACAACAAAAAACAATTCACCACCCAGGTGCTCACACAGACTCTTATCTAAATAGCCTTTATTGTAGGGCAGTGCTACATATCATTACATCAGTGTTTCCTTTTTATTGGCTATTGAACTAAAAACATTTATGAAATAATTAGACAATATCTAGTCTTTTTTCACCGTTTTCAAAATAATGTTAAAATTGATACAATTTTATGTTGTTGAACACATTTACCAAAACGGCACATTCATGATCATCATCATCTTTTCTCTGCTTGTGTTCTATATGTGGATGTTCCGCCTGGACACATTCATTCGGTAACAACATTTTTAATTCGTTTTGTATTAAAATATATATATATATATATATATATATATATATATATATATATATATATATATATATATATATTTGGCTGTCAAAATTAAAATTATTGTAAACGGCGACATTAATAGTCTAAAATACCAAGAAATCTTAGCTACCTCTTATATTCCCAACCATAAAAGAGGCCAAATTCTGCAGCAGGATGGTGCTCCATCGCATACTTCCATCTCCACATCAAAGGTACTCAAGGCGAAGAAGATCAAGGATGAAAGAGGAAGCATGGAAGACGAAACCAAAGAATACTGATGAACTCTGGGAGGCATGCAAGACTGCTTTCTTTGCTATTCCTGATGACTTCATCAATAAATTGTATGAATCCTTGCCAAACCGCATGGATGTAGTCCTCCAAGCTCATGGAAGTCATACATGATATTAAATCTGGATCTCACAGCACCACTACTTAATTTGCTGACATATTTTTGTATTTGCAGTAAATTTGTTCAATTTCTGTATAGGCGACAAAACTTTTGTCTTGCCAAAATTTGACCTTTCTGTCTTGATTAAATGATAAATCTTTTTTCAGTGAAACTAATTTATTCATCATTTGGGAGGGTTTTAGCTTTTCATATGAGCTACCAATTGAATACCAATTGATTAATTAAAAGTCAGGTTAATAGCAGGTGTTTCTACAAAATAGATAAGCGACAAGACTTTTGTCAGGGACTGTATGTGTGGGATTTTTCCTGTCTGCAGTGGTCAATATCTATCAAGTGCACTGAAAAAAAACTAACAAAAAAAACTGTGTTGTGTTGGCTCAGCAACCATTACTTATAAAGGTAAATAGATTAAACAACAACAAAAAAGTACATTTCACAACAGTTATCTCTACTTGAAATACCTAAATTAGCACTTAAGTTTTTAGAATTCGAGTTATATTTATATTGAGTTTGTAATCTTGCGTACCAGTGTAGATTTATTCATTACTAGAGATTTAAAGCTCTGGATAAGGGCGTCTGCTAAATGCCGCAAAGGTAAATGTAAATATAATTATTGGGTGCAATATAAATTTAAAGGTAAACGTTATTTAACATATTTGTAATGTGAATAAAAAATGTACAGTAAGTCACATCAACTAGCATTACAATTGGGGTCAAAATGAATTAAACCTGAAAAAATGTAATATATTTGACTGAGCTGCATGATATACAAATATTTTATGAAGCCAATGAACTGGCGTTATTTTGAAGCGTGCTGTGGTGCACATGGCGAGAACTGTTAAGGTAAACATTCTTTTTAAAACAAAGCGGATAAAATATCAGAGATTGCCCTTTTAATATTTTCTAACACTCATTTATTGCAATAGTGGAACTTTTTCCTGAAATGGAAGCGCAATGGAACGTTTTCTGAATGCAACATGAAGAGGTAAGACTTTTCTTTGAATTAACAAAGAAAAGAAAGTTTGTTTTAACGTCAAATCATTTATTGTTTGTTTATAATTTAATGAATGATGCTTCAACAATTAAAAATTTAGTATTTATGAATATATTGCAAATATACATCGAGTTTTAGAATAGAGAAGCAGGTTTGCATGCAAGTATATTTTATAAATGTGCATATGGTTGAGTGTTAACATGCATATAGATCAGCGTATCACTTCATGCACACCTGTTATCGCTTCATCCAATTCAGCTATATGAAAATCTTTTCTGTGTTTGGAATAGAGGCCTTCAAGAACCATCACAACCAATGGGGATGTCCAATATTGCTCATTAGGGACAACCTTACACTTATAAAAAACAATCTTATTGATTCTTTCTTGCCACATAGTCTGTGTAAAGCTGCTTTGAGACAATGTCCATTGTTAAAAGCGATATAAAAATAAATTGACGTATTCATTGAATTGTCTGCAATCTGACATCTTAACATGGAACACATACAATATAACACACTGTACATACACAAACAGTAAAGCCTTCAAGAACCATCACAACCAATGGGAACGTCCTATATTGATTATAGAATTATATGGAACATGGACCACATACAATATAACATTTGGCCAACATTGAGGAATATACAGATATAGACATAGACATGGATTTTTTAAATTAATAACCAAAAAATAAACCTAAATAGTCAGTAGCTAAATCCTTTTCCATCAATTACATTTGCACATTGTCTTGTTTTGGTAACTCAAAAATCAAATTTTGGGATATTTTCCACAAAACCCAGTTGCTCTTTTGCTTTGAAAGACATTGCGTGCTGTTAAGAGATCTTTACAGTTTTTCTCAGTCGCTTTGGAGTGTTTCTCAAAACTTTTTTGAAATTCTCAAAACTACTTGTTCAAACTCCACATCATTTAGTCATTTGTGCTCATCATAAGAACATTTCACATTGCTTTGATCAAATAGTGAATGTTTTGGTACATCATTTAATCGATTGTGTACAAGTGTCTGCTTTTTCCTACATTATCAGATGTTTATGTCATGTTGATCAAAATGTATTATACTAGTTTCACCTAAATAGTTTTAACTCCCAAAACATTTAGGCATCAGTTCATTGCATAAGTCAATGAATGCAAAATGGTTAAACCAGTTGTAAAAATTTGTCAAGCTCTTCTTCTTCACAGTTCTATTAAACTTTTTTGGTAAATGTGTCTTGAAATGATTAATTGTGCAGATGAACCTTGATTGTCACTAATAAAGGGGCGTGTTCACTTTCAGATCAACCAATAATCAACTAGTTCTCTAAAATAGGTCAAGGCTGAATCTCGAGAACCTTTACTGTAAATGGCAAGTGTATATAAAAAGAGCAAAACAGATTTACAATTGTTGAAAAGATGAACAACTAGGAAACGAACATGGTCGAGAGCTAAGAATATGGATTCATGCTGGAAGGGTAAGGAGGCAAAATAGAGGAAGAGGAAGAAGAGGCCAGAGACATAGACACATTTCAGATAAAGCTAGAGCCACTATTGTGGACCATGTTGTCAATCATGGCCTCACAATGGTATTGCAAGGGATGATATCTGTTGTGATGTGGATGAAAATCTGTGGCCCGACAGACTGGGACGTCAGGGGGTAGAGACAGATTACACTATATAGTGCGGCATGTGCAGTTCTGCCTAAGTGTTTCCTATGTTTACCTTTTGGAATTTTAATTTGTGTCTTTTTATTTTTTATCACAATGACATTATATTGTAATTTTTTAGTCAGTCCACTAGTAAAGAAAAATAAAATTGTGAATCCTGTCCAGTCTCTTACAATCAATATGCCACATACAGTAATGTGTAAATTTGTGCTGTTGAAATTCATAGTTGCCAATTCAGCCTCATGCATTTTCAATACTTGTAATCCAAAAACTTTACATCAGGAAATACTAAAATAAAGCATTGCCATATTGAAAAAATGACTAAACATTTTGACTATCTTGTTCGTAAACAATGAAAAAAAAAAAGGACTTGATATTTTGATGGCAATGATATGTTCATTGACACAAATACTTACTTTTGAGAGAAGTACTAAGGATTTTGAGCAAAAAGGCTTTCGCAAGAAATCCAGTGTATTGTGCTGTTTGTACACATTGTTTTGAGAATGCACTTACTGATTTGCAAATCTTAAGGATGATTCGAGAAATGCTCGAAAGCAACTGATTAAAACTGTAAAAATGCATCAGTCAGGATTTTAGCTTCATCAAGGCACAGAGACAGCACTGGTTAAAGTGACTTGCTATTGGACTCTGATTAAGGCTATGTCTCCTTGCTTGTGTTGCTTGACCTTAGTGCAGCTTTTAACACCATTGATCATAATATCGTACTTGCTAGACTAGAAAATGTTGGAATAAAGGGAAAAGCTCTCACCTGGCTTAGGTCTTATTTGACTGATTGCTGTCAGTTTGTAGATGTAACTGTTGAGTTCTCTACACTTTCAGAGGTAAAGTTTGGTGTTCTGCAAGGATATGTCTTAGTCCCACTGCTTTTTTCTTTACATATGCTGTCTCTGGTTGAAATTTACCATCAACATGGTATTAGCTTCCATTCCTATGCTGATGATACATGTTTCAGCAAAAACAGATGAGAGAGGCCAGCTTAACAATGTGGGGAGTGAGTAAATGACCTTAGACAGTGAATGCTTGGTAACTTCCTTATGCTTAACTTCAATAAGACGGAAGTGCTTTTACTAGGTCCGCATGCAGCTAGAAGTAAACTTTTGAATTACATAGCATCTCAGAATTTTTGTCTCAGTGTGTACAGCAGTCAAACACCTTGCCGTTTTTACTGACCCTAGTCTGTCCTTTGAGGCTCATGTGAGTAATATTAACAGAATTGCCATCTTTCACCTTAGAAATATTGCTAAAATAAGAAATATGGTGTTACAGGATGCAGAAACCTGTTACATCCAATTAGATTATTGTAATGGTTTAATTCAGACATGGGCAAACTACGGCCCGTTGGGTTTATTAATCCGGCCCGCCGAACGTGACTAAATTCTATTAAAATAGGTACTGGTAAACATTGTTCTATTTACCTTTCCCCTGTAATGCCCACGTTTCCCCTAAAGATGTCGCACTTCAGCTCCATTGACGTTCGCGTGCAATACTCTCTTCTTGTCTTAAGATAGCTTAATCTGATACTCTTTAAAAACTGCGACAGTTTCTGACAACACCTCGGATCTATCCTGAGAATTGCCACAACAAAACTTACTCCAGACTTTGATAAACTGGCAAAATAAGGAGTTCAACAACACTGTTCCTACTGAAACTAAACTTGAGTTTTTCTGCTGTGTTTATTGATGCACTGGCAAAAAAAAAAGATCAACAAATTGATCTTTTGGCACTTGATGAAACTGAATTTGCCAAAACTCTAATGTTATATATATATATATATATATATATATATATATATATATATATATATATATATATATATATATATATATATATATGTATGTATGTGTATATGTATATGTATGACCCGGCCCCTCTGTCAAATTTTAGAACCCATTGTGGCCCGTGAGTCAAAAAGTTTGCCCACCCCTGGTTTGATTTAATGTTCTAGTAATAAATAAGATTCAGCTAGTTCAGAATGCAGTCCTTACCAGAACCATGAAATATGACCACATCACCCTGTCTTACTCTTAGTCTGCACTGGCTCCAAATGTAATCTCACATTAATCACAAAATACTACTTCTGAAATATAAAGCACTGAATGGTCTCATGCTGCAGTATTTGATTGAACTTTTGATATATTATGATTCACCACGCCTACTTAGATCAAAAACCGAGGTTAAGCCAGCCGCAGCTTGAAAATACACGGTCAAGCCAGCCAAACTTTTTTTTGTGTTGCGCGTCTAATCGTGCACTTATGCTATGGGTGGTGGGAGTGTTCAAAATAGATGTAAAGACGCTTCAGAATGGCGTTTTCATTATAAAAACACAAAAAGACCAAAAGTTCAAAAACCTCAGTGCATTTTCAATCATGTTCCACATTCAAACACTCATTAAACATTTTCCTTTATAGGTTTGCCCATTCTTTTAAATAATTCTTATTTAGAGTACCCCTGTCTATTATTCTATAAAATTTTAAGTAATTTTAATGTGGAGTCTTTCAAAAAGTAAAGGCAAAATCACCTTAATCCCCAGTGCATTTTCAATCATGTTACACAGTCAAACACATTAAACATTTTCCTTTATAGGCTTGCTCATTTTTTTTTTAAGTAATAGTTATTAAGAGTGTCTCTGTCTATTACTCAATAAAATTTCAAGTCATTTTTCTTTGGAGGTTTTTTTTTTAAGTAAAGGCGAATTCACTCCAAACATCAGTGCATTTTCAATCATGTTCCATATTCAAAGACATTTTTCTTTATAGTTTTGCTTAATCTTTCAAACAATTCTTATTTAGAGTCTCCATGTCTATTATTCTATAATATTTTAAGTCATTTTCCTGTAAAATCTTTGAGAAAATTAAAGGCAAATTCACTCCAAACATAAGTGGATTTTTAACCACGTTCCATATTCAAACACTCATTAAACATTTTCTTTTATAGGTTTGCTCATTCTTTTAAATAATTCTTATTTAAAGTGTCCCTTTCTATTATTCTATAAAATCTTGTCATTTTACTGTGAAGTTTAAAAAAAAGTAAAGGCAAATTCACTCTAAACCTCAGTGCATTTTCAATCATGTTCCACATTCAAACACTCATAAAACATTTTGCTTTATAGGTTTGCTCAAGCTTTCAAATAATTCTTATTTAGAGTCTCCCTGTCAATTATAGTCTTAAATTTCAAGTCATTTTACTGTGGAGTTTTTGCGAAAAGTAAACGCAAATATCACATCAAACATCAGGGGATTTTTAACAATGTTCCCTATTCAAATACTCATTACACATTTTGCTTTATAGGTTTGCTCAATCTTTTAAATAATTCTTATTTAGAGTGTCCACATTTACAACTCTGATAAGATTCCTAGGCTACTGAATATTAGCCTAAATGCACTTGAGTGCATTAAACACCAGCTAAGTCCACATTATTCTTCATGTATGTTTAACCCAGCCATTCGGGTTGCACAAGCCAGTGCACTCTTAGTGCAGGTCCCAAGCCCGGCTGAACGGGGAGGGTTGGGTTAGAAAGGGCATCCAGCATAAAACGTGCTAAATCAAATATGCGGATCATGATGCCCGGGTTACCAACGGCCGCCACAGATATCGTTAACCAACAGGGTACCGGGGGAGATTGGGCTACTGTTGGCCGAAGGAGGAGAAGGAGAGGAGGAAGACATCTACAGAGACAGCATGGAAAGGAGAAGTGTAGGAGAGAGGATGATAGGATTGATACTTAAAATGTTGGTACTATGACTGGTAAAGGGAGACAGATAGCTAATATGATGGAGAGGAAAAAGGTAGATATGTTGTGTGGTCAGGAGACCAAGTGGAAAGGGAGTATGGCCAGGAACATTGAAGGGGGGTTTAAAATGTTCTTTCATGGAATGGATGGAAAAAGAAATGGTGTAGGGGTGATTCTGAAGGAAGAGTACAGTAAGAGTGTAGTGGAGGTGAAGAGAGTTTCTGATAGGGTAATGAATTTGAAGCTGGAAGTTGAAGGGGCAATGATAAATGTCATCAGTGCTTATGCTCCACAAGTGGGATGTGTCCATTTTTGGCCAGCGCCATTTTACCTCAGTAACCTCATCACATCTGTCTGTTCTATGTAGGAGATGCAACCCAAAGGAGATTGGAGACTGTAAGCTGTTCCTGTCTGACCTCTGTGGTAGTGAAGAGGTGCTGGATGATTGGGCAACTACTGCAGAAGTGATAAGGGAGTCAGCTAGAAAGGGTAGTAAGAAGAAAGAGGTTGACAAAACAGAATTGGGATTGACATAGTGATGAGAAAAGTAGGCAGGGGTACAAGGAGATGTGGCAGCAGGTAAAGAGTGATGTGGCGAAAGCCAAGGTAAAGGCATATGAGGAGCTGTATGAGAAGTTGGACACTAAGGAAGGAGAAAAAGATTTGTACCGATTGGCCAGGCAGAGGGACCTAGCTGGGAAGGATGTGCTGCAGGTTAAAGGCAATAAAGCAGAAAAGGATAGAGATGGAGATGTGTTGACTAGTGAGGGGAGATGGAGGGAGTATTTTGAGCAGCTGATGAACGAGGAAAGTAAGAGAGAGAGATAAGATTGGATGGTGTGGAGATGGTGAAGCAGGCAGTGGAAAGGATTAGTAAGGAGGAAGTGAGAGCAGCAATTAAGAGGATGAAGATTGGAAAGTTGGTTGAACTAGATGACATACCGGTAGAAGCAGGGAGATGTTTAGGAGAGATGGCAGTGGAGTTTTTAACAAGATTGTTTAACAGGATTTTGGAAGGTGAGAGCATGCCTGAGGAATTGAGAAAGAGTGTGCTGGTACTGATCTTAAAGAAGAAGGGAGATGTGCAGACCTACAGTAACTACAGGGGAATTAAGTTGATCAGTCACACCATGATGTTATGGGAAAGAGTAGTGGAAGCCGGCTGAGAGAAGTGGTTACCATCTGTAAGCAACAGTATGGTTTCATGCCGAAAAAGAGCACCACAGATGCATTATTTGCTTTGAGAATGTTGATGGAGGAGTATAGAGAAGGTCAGAAGGAGTTGCACTGTGTGTTTGTGAATTTAGAGAAAGCATACGATAGGGTGCTGATAGAGTAATTATGGTACTGTATGAGAAAGTCAGGTGTGTCAGAGAATGTATGTAAGGGTGGTGCAGGACATGTATGAGGACAGTGTGACAGCATTAAAGTGTGCAGTAGGAACTACAGACTGGTTCAAAGGTGGAGGTTGGACTGCATCATGGATCGGCTTTGAGCCCTTTCCTGTTTGCAGTGGTGATGGACAGGTTGACAGATGAGGTCAGACAGGAGTCTTCATGGACTATGATATTGTTATTTGTGGTGAGAGTAGGGAGCAGGTTGAGAATAGCCTGAAGAGGTGGAGGTATGCGCTGGAGAGAAGGGGAATGAAAGTCAGTAGGTGTAAGACAGAGTACATGTGTGTGAATAAGAGAGAGGGCAGTGGAGTGGTGCGGTTGCAGGGAGAAGAGGTGGAGAAGGTGGAGGAGTTTAGTTACCTGTGGTCAACAGTGGTGATAAAGGATGAAAAAGATGTTATTTATATGTTCTTTAAGTTCGTCCCTGAGATGGCATGAGAAAGAAACCTTAAGAGGAACCAGACTCAAGAGGGAACCTATCCTCATCTGCGTGGCACCAAATGTTCATTTATTGAAGATAAACAATGTGTGCAGTGATGGTGATCAGATGCAAACTGTAGTCCTGAGTCAGTGTAGCAGGCTGTTGATATTAACTGCAGTCCAAATCTTTAAAGTTCCTGTTATTACTCCATAATTTCATGGATCCCCAGATATGAAACCATCCCCTGCTACACAGATTGGCCTCCAATCAAATGTCAGGATGAAGTGGGCAGATCAGAGGAGAGGGGCTGGAACAGTGTTCACTGGAACCTCAAGAGAATGTTTAACTTGACCGAGCTAAAGAGAGAGAAGAGGGGTGACAGGAAGAGAAGGACATGGATTCTTAGTTATCCTTTTTATTGTATGAATAGTTAAGGACACTGTGTAGTTGGGGACTCCGGGAAAACTCACTATGGCAGCATAACTAAAATGGAGACCCAGAAGGTAACACAGACATGAGGGATATCTGGGATAAGAGACAACCCACCACAACACCATCAACAAACCTGAGTGAACGTGTGAGAGTGAGGGGATGACAGCATACAAAGATCCCAGTTCACCGAACACTTTATATCCATGATTCCTCCAGATCTGCTCCTTTACCTTAGAAAAATCTACTGATAACTTGACTACATAAATATGTTTTCAGTCCCAAACACTGATTGGAAGGCTGTTCCATAACTGTGGGGCTTTATAAGAAAAACATCTGCCCCCTGCTGTAGTCTTCATTATTTGAGGTACCAACACCTTTTGAGCTAAGTAGGCATGAAGGATCATATTGGTACAGAAGTTTACTCAGATACTGCAGCTCAAAACCGTTTATACGTCAGTAGTAGTATTTTATGATCAATGCGAGATTTAATTAAGAGCCAGTTTAGACCGATTAAAACAGGGGTGATGTGGTCATATTTTCTAGATCTAGTAAGGAACCTTGCTGCTGCATTCTGGACTAACTGAAGCTTATAGGTGCACTTAATGGAACACCCAGACAGTAAAGCATTACAGTAGTCTAATCTAGATGTAACAAAAACATGTTTTTTTCTGCATCCTGTTATGACATCATATTCCTAAATTTAGCAATATTTCTAAGGTGAAAGAATGCAATCCAGCTCAGGAGAATATTCAGAAGGAGTCTCACTACCCTTTGCTGACTGCAACAACTGGGACCAAACATGAATCAGAATTCGACTTGGGGAACGCTATTCAAGCATGATATTGTTTCAGTAAGTAAATATGGCAGATTCGGGTTTTACAGTTGTGTTCAAAATTATTCAACCCCCAATGCTGTAAATGGTTTTAGGGAATTTAGTGTACATTTGTAATTGTATTCAGAATGAAATGCTACAAGGACTTCTTAAAGAACCATATGCAACTAAAATGACATCAATTAGTTTTGTAATACAGTAGTAAATGTTTCTTTTGTGAATTCTTCATTGACATAATTATTCAACCCCTTAAAGACTACCACTCTGAAGAACAGAGGTTTAATGAAGTGTTTTCAATCAGGTATTGAAAACACCTGTGGATATCAGGGAGCAGCAATAAAGCCTAATAATCACCAATTAGGCAGCTTTAAAATGACTGTGATACTCAGCTTCTTCTAGACATTTACTGGTGTGGTTACAAACATGGTGAGGTCAAGAGAATGGTCCAGGAAGACAAGAGAACAGGTGATTACTCTTCACAGGAAGGGCAATGGCTATAAGAAGATTGCAAAGATGTTAAACATACCAAGAGACACCATAGGAAGCATCATTCGCAAATTCAAGGCAAAGGGCACTGTTGAAACGCTACCTGGTCGTGGCAGAAAGAAGATGCTGACTTCGACTGCTGTGCGCTACCTGAAGCGTAGAGTGGAGAAAAGTCCCCGTGTGACTGCTGAGGAACTGAGAAAAGATTTGTCAGATGTGGGTACTGAAGTTTCTGCTCAGACAATACGGCGCACCCTGCGTAATGAAGGCCTCCATGCCAGAACTCCCAGGCGCACCCCCTTGCTGTCCCCAAAGAATAAGAAGAGTCGACTGCAGTATGCCAAAAGTCATGTGGACAAACCACAGAAGTTTTGGGATAGTGTTTTGTGGACTGATGAAACAAAATTAGAACTGTTTGGGCCCATGGATCAACGCTATGTTTGGAGGAGGAAGAACAAGGCCTATGAAGAAAAGAACACCTTGCCTACTGTGAAGCATGGCGGGGGGTCAATCATGCTTTGGGGCTGTTTTGCTTCTGCAGGTACTGGGAAGCTTCAGCGTGTGCAAGGTACCATGAATTCTCTTCAGTACCAGGAGATATTGGATGACAATGTGATGCAGTCCGTCACAAACCTGAGGCTTGGAAGACGTTGGACCTTTCAACAGGACAATGATCCCAAGCATACCTCCAAGTCCACTAGAGCATGGTTGCAGATTAAAGGCTGGAACATTTTGAAGTGGCCATCACCACCTCTGGTGGGACTTAAAGAAAGCAGTTGCAGTGCGCAAGCCTAAGAATGTGACTGAACTGGAGGCTTTTGCCCATGATGAATGGGCGAAGATACCCGTAGATCGCTGCAAGACACTTGTGTCAAGCTATGCTTCACGTTTAAAAGCTGTAATAACTGTAAAAGGATGTTGTACTAAGTACTAAGATTAACTGTCACTTGGGGGTTGAATAAAACTGATAATGATGTGAGCTCAGAAAAGACATTTGTGGTTATTTCATTATAAATGTTATGTTATATTTGTCTGACCTACACGTGCCTCTTTGATTTAATTGTAAGCAGGATGACTGAATGATCATAATCAATGTCAAACCGACCAAAACAATCAATTTCAGTGGGGGTTGAATAATTTTGAACACAACTGTATGTCTGCCGTTAGGAGTGTTTACTACATAGTCTGTGGGGCTAAATTTCTGTTTAACCTCATATGGCCCAATGAATCGCACCAGAGTGAGGATTCTGTCACTGGTAAAAGAGCTAAAATGATCTCTAACACAGAATGATTGGGACACTGACTTACAGTCATATCGCTCCTTTAGATTGTTCTGAGAGAAAAGTAAGGCTTTAAGAGCAGTTTCCCTCGCCAGCTTTAAGTTAGATCAGCACAAGACCTATAAACCTTTTTAATTGGCCCCCATCCAACAATTCCACTATATAGGTAGTACCTACACATCCAACCCTCTGTACACTGTGGGACCCCAGACATTTAGAATCTTGAAAGCTTTTTCCTCAGAGTACACCTTAGCCTTCTCATGAGCATACCTTAGTCTTTCTTGGTGCATTAATGGCCAATTGTGGCTGAACCCCAAAGAGTAAATGATAAGAGGAGATCATTTTAGTGTCATTTGGAGTAGCGTTATACGCATGGACTAGTTCAGGCAAATACTCAGACCAACTGTGTTTCTTATATGGAGACAATGTTCACAATAGGTTGTGAAGTGTGCGGTTATACCTTTCACACTGGGCATTTTTTGTGGCTTAAATAGAGTTGTACAAGTCTTTTTCACACCATAAAGCCGGCACAATTCTGCAATTACCTCACTTTCAGAGTTCCTGCCTTGATCTTAGTATAGCCTCTCTGGGACTCCATATATCATAAACCACTCTCTAAGGAAGATCTTTGTTGTGGTGTCAGCCTTTTGATTTTCTTGTGGGAAATACCTGTTGGTAAAACTTGGTAAACGCATCAATCACCACAAGAACATTTTCAAGTCCATCAGAAACACTCTCTAAACTGTAAAGTCCACTGCAATCACCTCTAGGGGCCTGAAAGCCAGGAATGCCCTTACAGGTGCATGTACTGAGGCATTTTAGTAAGGATACAACCCTGGCACTTCTTTACCCAGATTTTCACATCCTCATGCATACCGACCCAAAAGCATCCATACCATCATGCACACTACTCAGCACTGGGTCTTTCAAGCACTCAGCAGCACCCATTGGAAGAGTCTTCAACCACTCTGTATAAAAAATCTTTCCTTTCTCTTATGCAATCCCACTGCTTCAATAAAAAAGCTACTCGCCTTGCTAAAGACTTCCTTTCCACGTAACCAGTTTTTTTTTTGTTGTTGTTGTACCAAAACCTACTGAATTCTTAGATAACAGAGTAATTATTCTGGAACTTGTGCAGCTGTTTTTGGTATAGCCTGGAAGGGTATAAATATTACCTTGGGAGTTAGCAATATCTTCTTCACTGACCTCAAAGGCCTGTGTCTGCCTTAACCTACAGCTTAGGTTCCAAAGTTGTACCTCTCCTCAAAACACTGCAAATCACTAAACTCAGCTTTGGGATCAGAGCCAGGCTCCCCTACAAACTCCTGCCTGGACACAGCAACAGCAGCTGCATTAGTCTGCCCCGGCCTGTACTTCAAATCAAAATAAAAAAATGGACAGAATTTTTCAGTTTGCAAATGACAAAGAGGATTATTATGTTATCACCACAAAAAACATGGCCCAAGTAAGTAGCCCTGAAATTTCTCAACTATCAAAATATGATTTAAACCACTTAAGGACCAGAAGCTCCAATTTCATGCTACTGTAACTTTGGTCATTTCTTATGCCATTACGCAACCTTCTCCTCGCATATGCTATGATCCTCTTCTCACCCTGCTTTTGGAAAAGGATGACCCCTAAGCCATTCTGACCCGTATCTGTTTTAAGGATAAAAGGACAAGTAAAACGAACAAAACCAAGCACAGGTGCTGTTATAAGGCTCATCTTCAACTGGTTGAATGCATCCTGACATTCGTCAGACCACCTGTTCCTAAAATGGCAGCTACCATTTTTTACCTTTGCCAACATGCAAGCAAGCATCACCAGGTCATGCAAGGGCCCAGCTATCTTTAAGAACCCCTCAATAAAATTCCTATAGTAACTGCAAAACCCTAGAAAGTCTTCCACTCACTAACAGCTAAGATCTTGCTGGAATCAGGAGCAATCCTCTCTGCTGACACCTGATGACCAAAAAATCTTACGGTATCCTGGAAAAATGTTACATTTCCCCATCTTGACCTTTAATCTGGTCTCAGCCAGTTTTTGCAGCACCATCTCTAATCTTTTCAAGTGTTCCTCAAATGTCTGTGAAAACAGCAAAATATCGTCTAAGTACACGATCAACAGCTAAAATATCCATTGCATACTCCACTGAGCACTGAATAAGAGTACGGATCAAAAAAAGGACTTTGCCAGACACTCCAAACCAGAATTTACACCCATTGTGACTTGTTTTGTGTTTGCAGATATCCTCTGAAATCTCAACTCCCAGGATGTATCTGAACATATTTAGTTATCAAACACTGACAACACTCCCAAACAGGCTCTCGGTTCGAGACAAAGGTCTTCCTGGGAAAGATTAAGAACTTTTATGGGACACGGGTAGCCCAGACGTGACTAAAGTAGGCAATACCACCAACCAGACCATCTGGTAGAGGAGTATTTGCAGGTTATAATAACCATATAGAAATCCTCCTACTTTCCTACTTCCTCCGCAGACCAAGCTCGTACATGCTCAGTGGTCTTTCTTGGAACCCGAGCAAAGGAAGCTCGTTTGACTTCCTCAACTAAATGTACCTGTTAAAAGGCTGTCCAACAGTTTGAATAAAGTCGGCCACCTACTACCTTTCAGCACTTACTAACAATATTCATGCCAATTAGCACTGAGACCAGTGAACAATTTGGGGTTTCTTTAATGATCAAGACCCCACACTCAGCAGCCTGAGCAACGTCCTTATGTTGCCCACCTTGTCTCCCAGTGCAATATCTAGCAATATGCCCTACCCCCTTGCATCTGAAACAGATCGGTTGCCCCTCCTCTGTAAACCTTGAAAAGTCCCTAGGCAATGGCACACGTCTGAGTACTGGCTCGCAAACTCTACTGCTTTAGTGAGTTCTGACACAGTATCCAACACAGATGATGTTTGGTTCTCAACCACTATAGCAGAGCACCCTATTTCCCCAAGTACCTCTGAATGAACAGGTCTATATACAGGTATATACAGAGGTGGCAAAAGTACACACATCCTTTACTTAAGTAGAAGTACAGATACTCATGTTTTGAAATACTCAGGTAAAAGTTGAAGTACTATATTTTTACTCAAGTGAAAGTAAAGAAGTCTTGGCTCTGACATGTACTTAAGTAAAAAGTAGTTTGTGTCGCCATTATGAGGGAAAAACCCACAAAACGCCACCTAGAGGGTTAATTGTGTAAAACATGGCGGATTTTGTGTTTGATTTGAGACTTGGCGCATAAATTAAAAAAAAGTTTACTGATTAAAAATATTTTTATCTGGAGTTTATTTTATATCTAAGTAAAGAAAGGACGTCGTGGATAAATGTATTATTTCGGAAGGTTTTAATCTCCCCTCTTTTATATTTAGATATTTATGTATTTAAATTTTTTATAAAAATGGTAAAAACAGAAATGCGCGCTGAATTGATAGTGCGTTAATAAAATTTAGTGCTGTTTACAATAATTTTAATTTTGACAGCCAAATATATATATATATATATATATATATATATATATATATATATATATATATATATATATATATATATATATATATTAATACAAAACGAATTAAAAATGTTGTTACCGAATGAATGTGTCCAGGCGGAACATCTACATATAGAACACAAGCAGAGAAAAGATGATGATGATCATGAATGTGTCTGTTCTCAGTCATGTTTCCATCACTGACTCCCTCTGTCTCATCCACGTTAACCCCAAACTTCTTACTGCCTTCTGCCCTGCTGATTCTTAGCTTCGTAAACTTGTCTACATCTGTGGTGAGTGAGAGTCAGGACTTTATACACCAGCGGATTGAAAAAGACGCGCAGTAACAGGAAATCGGTTGTTCGGCTGAAATCAGCGTGCAGTGAAAATAAAAAAAAATTTTTTTCACCAAATCAATGGATTAAAACTAAAGTAACGAGCTGGTTTTGAAAATGTAAGAAGTAAAAAGTACAGATATTTGTGTAAAAATGTAATGAGTAAAAGTAAAAAGTTGTCTAAAAAATAAATAGTGAGTAAAGTACTGATACCAGAAAAATCTACTTAAGTACAGTAACAAAGTATTTGTACTCCGTTACTTCCCACCTCTGGGTATATATACACTTGTCTGTTATCTGCAATAAACTGAAGAAGAACATTTGCAACATTCTGAGTGCTGTGTGATTCTTCCTTGATCAGAAAAGGCACCCATGCATTGTAGATTGCATGGGAAACCTCTCCAAGAATTAAAGTTTTGTTTGGGCATGATAAAAACATAAATAAAAAAAACAGTTTTGTTGTCAGAAGTGAGATACTTTCCAGCAATATCCGAATGGAAATCGCGCATCAAGATAAGTTTTAGGATACTTCCTTGTTTGTGGGGATTGTCCCATTTGCCAGCCAAAAGTGGCTGCATGTGTGTCCTTGTCTTGGTTATGCATTTATTGTTTAAATAGTAATAACAATTTCCTTTGGTGGGATGAATTCGTTGTGACAAAGTTTTCCTCACCTTAAACTTAAGATGCAAGTTTAGAAAATATTTTTCACGGTCTGTCTAATATAGGCGATATTGTCTGAAGTATCCAAAAGAATCCAGAATAATTTTTATATGCCAAAAAAAAAAAAAAGGAAAATATTGGAAAGACTAAAATTGTTTTGGCTTTATAGTCTACTTTTTCTCCTAATTTACAAAATTTTTGATCCAAAAGGAGAGAATAGATTATGTTTTTTTGTTTGAAGACTACAATCCCCCTGGTGCCTAGAGTTTCAATTTTTTTGTTCTGTAACTCACCCTTTGCCTGTTGCGACACTGACTGGTACAAATTTTTATCATAGCCTTACAATATTCCAAACTCACTTCTAACCTTTTAGGAAGAAATATGATGCATAAAATGGGAATGGAGATCTGTTTTTTTAAACTAATGTTTCACTGTCTTTTTCTTCTGTCCTCATGCTCTCAACTGAGCCACAGCTAAAGCCACAAGATTTCTTCCATGATAATAAAGAAGTCCTGCCTGATGAACCAAATTTAGGTAAAGTTAACCCTAAATCAAGGGCCTCTCACAAAGACGAGCAGGTTTAATTCAGGTAAAACCGTATCATGCACTCAGTGTCGCAACAGGCAAAGGGTGAGTTACAGAACAAAAAAATTGAAACTCTATCTATTCCCTAATATATTAACTTTCCCTTTCTCCTAGGACCTCCCTCCTTGAGTGCTGTGCTGAGGCTGGAATGCACCAATTGATCTTGCAGTAAAGAGCATAAAGGGTTAACCAAACCTGGAGCAGAGTAGAAACCTCTAGCATCATCTAAATCTCTAGGAAAAAGTATCTAGATGTGGCACAATTTCACTCAATCATGCCAAATGATCTAAATAAGGATAAGTCCAATAATCGGCACTATTCCTATACATCCAATTTTTGGGATTTTCTTCCGGCAATAAGTGAGAGATGATATGACCCATCTTCTTTACACAGAACCTTTGTTCAAACACACAACACTTAACACTCAGAATACAGCTTTGCTAGGCACCAGGGGGATTGTAGTCTTCAAACAAAAAAACATAATCTATTCTCTCCTTTTGGATCAAAAATTTTGTAAATTAGGAGAAAAAGTAGACTATAAAGCCAAAACAATTTTAGTCTTTCCAATATTTTCCTTTTTTTTTTTTTTGGCATATAAAAATTATTCTGGATTCTTTTGGATACTTCAGACAATATCGCCTATATTAGACAGACCGTGAAAAATATTTTCTAAACTTGCATCTTAAGTTTAAGGTGAGGAAAACTTTGTCACAACGAATTCATCCCACCAAAGGAAATTGTTATTATTATTTAAACAATAAATGCATAACCAAGACAAGGACACACATGCAGCCACTTTTGGCTGGCAAATGGGACAATCCCCACAAACAAGGAAGTATCCTAAAACTTATCTTGATGCGTGATTTCCATTCGGATATTGCTGGAAAGTATCTCACTTCTGACAACAAAACTGTTTTTTTTATTTATGTTTTTATCATGCCCAAACAAAACTTTAATTCTTGGAGAGGTTTCCCATGCAATCTACAATGCATGGGTGCCTTTTCTGATCAAGGAAGAATCACACAGCACTCAGAATGTTGCAAATGTTCTTCTTCAGTTTATTGCAGATAACAGACAAGTGTATATATACCCAGAGGTGGGAAGTAACGGAGTACAAATACTTTGTTACTGTACTTAAGTAGATTTTTCTGGTATCAGTACTTTACTCACTATTTATTTTTTAGACAACTTTTTACTTTTACTCATTACATTTTACACAAATATCTGTACTTTTTACTTCTTACATTTTCAAAACCAGCTCGTTACTTTAGTTTTAATCCATTGATTTGGTGAAAAAATCAATTTTTTATTTTCACTGCACGCTGATTTCAGCCGAACAACCGATTTCCTGTTACTGCGCGTCTTTTTCAATCCGCTGGTGTATAAAGTCCTGACTCTCACTCACCACAGATGTAGACAAGTTTACGAAGCTAAGAATCAGCAGGGCAGAAGGCAGTAAGAAGTTTGGGGTTAACGTGGATGAGACAGAGGGAGTCAGTGATGGAAACATGACTGAGAACAGACACATTCATGATCATCATCATCTTTTCTCTGCTTGTGTTCTATATGTAGATGTTCCGCCTGGACACATTCATTCGGTAACAACATTTTTAATTCGTTTTGTATTAATATATATATATATATATATATATATATATATATATATATATATATATATATATATTTGGCTGTCAAAATTAAAATTATTGTAAACAGCACTAAATTTTATTAACGCACTATCAATTCAGCGCGCATTTCTGTTTTTACCATTTTTATAAAAATTTAAATACATAAATATCTAAATATAAAGAGGAGATTAAAACCTTCGAAATAATACATTTATCCACGACGTCCTTTCTTTACTTAGATATAAAATAAACTCCAGATAAAAATATTTTTAATCAGTAAACTTTTTTTTAATTTATGCGCCAAGTCTCAAATCAAACACAAAATCCGCCATGTTTTACACAATTAACCCTCTAGGTGGCGTTTTGTGGGTTTTTCCCTCATAATGGCGACACAAACTACTTTTTACTTAAGTACATGTCAGAGCCAAGACTTCTTTACTTTCACTTGAGTAAAAATATAGTACTTCAACTTTTACCTGAGTATTTCAAAACATGAGTATCTGTACTTCTACTTAAGTAAAGGATGTGTGTACTTTTGCCACCTCTGTATATACCTGTATATAGACCTGTTCATTCAGAGGTACTTGGGGAAATAGGGTGCTCTGCTATAGTGGTTGAGAACCAAACATCATCTGTGTTGGATACTGTGTCAGAACTCACTAAAGCAGTAGAGTTTGCGAGCCAGTACTCAGACGTGTGCCATTGCCTAGGGACTTTTCAAGGTTTACAGAGGAGGGGCAACCGATCTGTTTCAGATGCAAGGGGGTAGGGCATATTGCTAGATATTGCACTGGGAGACAAGGTGGGCAACATAAGGACGTTGCTCAGGCTGCTGAGGAAAAAAAGGAGCAAGGCCTCCCGGTTTCGCAAAACCAAGTGCACAATATATGCCCAATGGTTGGTGTCAAGCTTGTTAGACATTGATATCCAAGTTAGTACTATTATGGAAGGTTTCTTTCAAAAACATTTATTTGGGGATGAGAGAGATGTGTTGTCTACATCAGGTTGGTTGAAGATAACTGTGGCCATCAGTTTAGATATTCCCAATTTGGCCATTTGGTATTGGATGTGGAGGAAGACTCTAACTGGGTGTGGGGTCTTGATCATTAAAGAAACCCCAAATTGTTCACTGGTCTCAGTGCTAATTGGCATGAATATTGTTAGTAAGTGCCGAAAGGTAGTAGGTGGCCGACTTTATTCAAACTGTTGGACAGCCTTTTAACAGGTACATTTAGTTGAGGAAGTCAAACGAGCTTCCTTTGCTCGGGTTCCAAGAAAGACCACTGAGCATGTACGAGCTTGGTCTGCGGAGGAAGTAGGAAAGTAGGAGGATTTCTATATGGTTATTATAACCTGCAAATACTCCTCTACCAGATGGTCTGGTTGGTGGTATTGCCTACTTTAGTCACGTCTGGGCTACCCGTGTCCCATAAAAGTTCTTAATCTTTCCCAGGAAGACCTTTGTCTCGAACCGAGAGCCTGTTTGGGAGTGTTGTCAGTGTTTGATAACTAAATATGTTCAGATACATCCTGGGAGTTGAGATTTCAGAGGATATCTGCAAACACAAAACAAGTCACAATGGGTGTAAATTCTGGTTTGGAGTGTCTGGCAAAGTCCTTTTTTTGATCCGTACTCTTATTCAGTGCTCAGTGGAGTATGCAATGGATATTTTAGCTGTTGATCGTGTACTTAGACGATATTTTGCTGTTTTCACAGACATTTGAGGAACACTTGAAAAGATTAGAGATGGTGCGCAAAAACTGGCTGAGACCAGATTAAAGGTCAAGATGGGGAAATGTAACATTTTTCCAGGATACCGTAAGATTTTTTGGTCATCAGGTGTCAGCAGGGAGGATTGCTCCTGATTCCAGCAAGATCTTAGCTGTTAGTGAGTGGAAGACTTTCTAGGGTTTTGCAGTTACTATAGGAATTTTATTGAGGGGTTCTTTAAGATAGCTGGGCCCTTGCATGACCTGGTGATGCTTGCTTGCATGTTGGCAAAGGTAAAAAATGGTAGCTGCCATTTTAGGAACAGGTGGTCTGACGAATGTCAGGATGCATTCAACCAGTTGAAGATGAGCCTTATGACAGCACCTGTGCTTGGTTTTGCTCGTTTTACTTGTTCTTTTATCCTTAAAACAGATACGGTACTCATGAGTGCATGATACGGTTTTACCTGAATTAAACCTGCTCGTCTTTGTGAGAGGCCCTTGACAATGGATATTGTTTAATAATTTTATTAATTGGATGGTGTGTTTTCATGAAAACACACCATCCAATTAATAAAATTATTAAACAATATCCATTGTCAAAAGAGAAGAATGTTGGCATTGCTCCAGTTATTGACAATTTATTGTCACAAGGTGTTTTGATTGATTCATATTCACCTTATAAAACACAGATTAATCCAATCTTAAAGGCAGATAAAAAGATTTACGAGAGATGAATAAAATAGTTATTCCGTTATCTCCTTTGGTGCCAGATATAGCTTAGTAGGAGGAGCATAGAGTGACATTAGAGTGGAGGAAGGTGCACAGAGGTGAACTATGTTCTATGTAGGAGATGCAACCTGAAGAAGAATGAGACTGTAAGGTGATGGCAGGGGACAGTGTAGCTAGACAGCATCTGGTGGTGGTCTGTGGGATGGTTTTGGAGGTGAAGAAGAAGAGTAGGAGAGTGAGGACTAAAAAAAAACCATCTAACTTCCTCCTAACAGACTCTTCAAGAATCTCCTTTTGTCTACCGCATCAGAACACTTATGACTTATAAAAAACAATGCAATTAACCATTTTACCAACTAGTTAAATAAGTAATCAAGCTTGAGCCTCTTTATTTAGGTGAATTTAAATTCCTTGATGATTTTCATTTAAGTTGTGGTCAATTTGAAGTTAAAATTGCCATTCCTATTCTTCAGGATTAGGGCAGACTTTAATGGGCATGTAGGTGAAGGGAACAGAGGTGATTAGGAGGTGATTGGTATGTATGGCCTTAAAGAGAGGAATGTGGAATTTTGCTAAACCTATAAGAGACATATAAGAGTGGAGGAAGGTGCACAGATTTCTGTGTAGGCAATGCAACCTTAAGAAGATTGGAGACTGTAAGGTGTTAGCAGGAGACAGTGTAGAAAGACAGCATCTGATAGTGGTCTGTAGAATGGTTTTGGAGGTGAAGAAGAAGAGGAGGAGAGTGAGGACTAAAAGAAGAATAAGATGGTGGAAACTGAAGGTGGAAGACTGTAGTGTGAGATTCAGGAAAGAGGTCAGACAGGGGCTCGGTGGTGGTGAAGAGGTGCTGGATGATTGGGCAACTTCTGGAGTCAGCTAAAAAGGTACTTGGTGTGACATCTGGAAATAGAAAGTAGGACATAAAGATGTGGTGGTGGAATAAGGAAGTGCAGAGAAGCATAAGGAGAAAGAGGTTGGCAAAACAGAATTGGGGTTTGACAGAGTGATGAGAAAAGTAGGCAGGAGTACAAGAAGATGCGGCAGCAGGTAAAGGGGGATGTGGCGAAAGCCAAGGAAAAGGCATATAAGGAGCTGTATGAGAAGTTGGACACTAAACAAGAAGAAAAGAATTTGTATCGATTGGTCAGGCAGAGAGACCAAGTTGGGAAACATGTGCTGCAAGTTAGAACAATAAAGGATGGAAATAGAAATGTGTTGACAATTGTGGAAAGGGTGTTAAGAAGTCGAAGGAAGTATTTTGAGCAGCTGATGAATAAGGAAAATGATAGAGAAAGAATGTTGGATGGTGTGGAGATGGTGAAGCAGGAAGTGGATAGGATTAGTAAGGAGAAAGTGAGAGCAGCAATTAAGAGGATGAAGAGTAGACAGTCGGTTAGACCAGATGACATACCGTTAGAAGCATGGGGATGTTTAGGAGACATGGCAGTGGAGTTTTTAACCAGGTTGTTTAACAAGATGTTGGAAAGTGAGAGAATGCCTGAGGAAAGGAGAAGAAAAGGGAATAAAGATGATCACTTACCCCATGATGTTTTGGGAAAGAGTAGTGGAAGCCAGGCTGAGAAAAGAGGTGACCATCTATGAGTAACAGTATGGTTTTATGCCGAGGAAGAGCAGGTTGAGAAGAGCCTGGAGAGCTGGAGGTGTGCACTGGAGAGAATGGGAATAAGTAGGAGTAAGACAAAGTACATGTGTGTGAATAAGAAGGGGGGGAGTGGAGTGGAGCGGTTGCAGGGAGAAGAGGTGGAGAAGGTGGAGTTTAGGTACCTGGGGTGAACAGTGCAAATTAATGTAGATTGTGTTAGAAAAGTGAAGAAAAGTGTGCAGGCAGGGTCGAGTGGGTAGAGAAGAGTGGCAGGAGTGATTTGTGATTGAAGGGTATCTGCAAGAGTGAAAGGGAAAATGTATAGGACTGTGGCAATACCTGCTATGTTGTATGGTTTAGAGACAGTGACTTTGACTATAAGACAGAAGGTGGAGCTGGAGGGGGTTTTGTTGGAAGTGACAAGGATGGACAGGATTAGAAATGAGTTTATAGGTGGGACAGCGCATGTAGGACGTTTTGGAGACAAGGTGAGGGAGGAAAGATTGAGGTGATTTAGACATGTGCAGAGGAGGGACATGGGGTATAAAGGTAGTAGAATGCTGAGGTTAAAGCCACCAGGAAGGAGGAAAAGAGGAAGGCTAAGGAGGAGATTTAAGGATGTGGTGAGGAAAGACATGCAGGTAGTTACCAGTATGATCCTCCACGCCTACTTAGATTAAAAGGTGCAGGCTATTTGTTCGTACCTCAAATAATGAAGACTACAGCAGGAGGCAGATCTTTCCCTTATAAAGCCCCACAGTTATGGAACAAACTTCCAATCAGTGTTCAGGACTCAGACACAGTCTCAGTTTTTAAGTCGAGGTTGAAAACTTATTTATTTAGTCAAGCCTTGTATCAGTAGGTTTTTCTTATGTAAAAAAGGTGCCGATCTGGAGGAATCATGGATATAGAGTGTTTGGTGAACTGGGATATTTGTATGCTGTCGTCCCCTCACATTCACACGTTCACTCAGGTTTGTTGACGGTGGTGTGGTGGGTTGTCTCGTATCCCAGAGCTCCCTCATGTCGGTGTTACCTTCTGGTTCTCCCTTTTAGCTATGCTGCCATGCTGCACAGTGACATTAACTTTCATACAACAATAAAGACACATAATAATCCATATCCTTTTCTTCCTGTCACCCCTTTTCTCTCTCTCTCTCTCTCTCTCTCTCTCTCTCTCTCTCTCTCTCTCTCTCTCTCTCTCTCTCTCAGTCAAGTTAAACATGCTCCTGAGGTTCCAGTGATCACTGTTCCATCCCCTCTTCCCTCCATGGATCTTCCCACTTCGTCCAGACCTGCCACTGGATAGTGTTCTCTTCGATTGGAGGCCACTCTGTGCAGCTGGGGACGGTTTGTCATCAACACCTTGGGTGATTCCATGAAATTCGGGAGTAAGAATGGAAGCTTTGAGGATGGATTTGTACTGTAGTTAATGTCCACTGTCTGCTACACTGACTCAGGACTATAATTTGCTTCTGATCACCATTACTGTACCCTGCAACATTGTATATCTGCAATAAATGGACATTCGTTGCAACCCAGATAAGGGATGGGTTCCCTCTTAAATCTGGTTCCTCTCAAGGTTTCTTCCCTATGCTATCTCGGGGAGTTTTTCCTTGCCACAGTCACCACCGGCTTGCTCATCAGGGACAAACCTACTTATAAAGAACATCTAAATTTTTTAGCACCACATTATCTGTGTAAAGCTGCTTTGAGACAATGTTCATTGTTAAAAGCGCTATACAAATAAAAATGAATTGAATTGAATTGAATGTTCTCCACCGGGTTCACCCACTGCTCCAAACCCCTCCTAGTCTCCCCCGCTGAGTGTTATCTGGGATAGTTATCTTTTTTCATCATCCCTTCATTGCGATCACCTGCCATGTTTGGTTTCCCATGGTTGCAGAGGCATAACACTCATTAGGACTGGGATTGCTACAGTCCCAAGGAACGATCGTGGGTGCCAGCACACCATATTTTAGATTCGGACCTCAATTATCACTTTCATCAGAAACCCCCAGACCAACCTGGAGGGCTGTCTGGAGTCGGCCTGGGTTCAGCACTTCCGGGGTTTCTACTTCCACTTTTGGGGTAGTGCTACCTCACAACCGCCGCAGCCACCATCTTTCTTCTGTATAAAGAGATGCTGTTCCATCCCATCCTGTGACAGATTGTCTTGTCAGCCTCCCTGCTCATTTCGAGTCCTTCCAGGCCTTATTTTCCCCTCTCAGAATTTTTTGTTTCGGTTTTTCGCCTGTGTAGTTTGATCCGGCAGATGAGCTACTTTTGCTCGAATTGCTGAAGAATTTAATGCTGGTTAGGTAAAGGAGCAGATTTGGAGGGATCATGGATATAGAGTGTTCAGTGAATGGGTTTTGTTTACCACTTCCAGATCAGTGAATACAAGCGGTACCACTGGCTTACATCTTTTGAGAAGCGGTGCAAATTATGAGTATGCATCTCTGGTGAGTAGGTTAAATTTTATTTGCATTTTTAATGTTTTTGTTATGTTATTAGACAAACATTGATTCTGAACTGCTCCAGATTATGTAGGTGGCACAGTTGCGATTGTGGTGTAGAGGTTTGGAGCTTGCTTTAGTAAAATGGTACTTAGTCTCCATATGCGAAATACCTCTCTTTCTCTGTAGTGCCACAAATTGTTATATTGCGTTTTTTGTATAGTATTGATGGTTTCTATAATTGTGACATGATAGTGGTGGTATGAAGAGGTGGATTAAGTTGGGTATGTCCCCACTGAAGGCCCAGGTACCAAATGCACGGCCCACCACTGCTGAAAACTATATTTTATGTATACCGGTAATTGTGTGGGATCTAATCAGGACTTTTCCATGTTGATTTTGAACCCCAAAGTGCAGAAGTGATTTTACATCATGTCTGCATCTTTAATCACTTGCTCTCTCAATGAAGAGTATATCAGATAATTGTAAATGTAAGATGAGATAAATATAACATTCTTATTTCATTGTCTTAATAGAAACACAGTTGCTTCCACAAATTTAAACACATTAAATATTCAGGTGTGTTATTTGAACACTTTTTAAATAAAATAATTTATTAAATGCATGTTTGAATATTTTTGTAAGTGCATGTTTAAATACAGATCCAAAAAATAGTGCAAGAGGCCTTATTCTTTAGCCATTTTATTGCTCTTTCGTATGAAAATTTTATTTTTAGCTTCAGGGCATGAGCTGACTCTCCATTGGTAACTCAGACAATCGCATCATTGCATTTGGGTGGTTTAATGGTGATTTGAAGTTTGCAGCCATGTATAACAGTGGTTATAACCCATGGCCTGCCAATAGTCTATGTCCATCACAGGACACCAGGTGAACACACATTTAGATACTCATTCATACCTAAGAGTTATTTAAATTATAACGATAGACCCCATGACCCTTCTCTGCACATGTCCAAACTATCTCAATCTAGCCTCCCTCACCTTGTCTTCAAAACATCCTACATGTGCTATCCTTCTAATAAACTTGTTTCTAATCCTGTCCATCATCATCACTCCCAATGAAAATATCAACATCTTCAGCTCTGCCACTTCCAGCTCCACCTCCTGTCTTTTAGTCAATGCCACTGTCTCCAAACCATACAAAATGGCAGGTTTCACAACAGTCCTATAAACTTTCCCTTTCACTCTTGCAGGTACCCTTCTATCACAAATCATTCTTCTCCACCCACTCCACCCGGCCTGCACTCTTTTTTCAGTTCTCTAACACACTCTCCATTACTTTGCACTGTTGATCCCAGGTACATAAACTCTTCTCAACCTGCTCCCTACTCTCATTAAAAATAACAATATTATCCTCTGTCAGAGAGCTCGGTTGACTAGGTGAGTGAGGACCCAAATGCAGGATGCAAACAGGAGTTAGGCAAAACAGACTGTAATGTGAAAGGTTAAGCAAAGGGGCAAAGGCAAAAACACAGTCCAAAAACAGTCCAGGGTCAAGATAGGCAAACAGGGCAATGCAGGAAAAGACAAAACCAAAATCCAAAAGAGTCCAACCCTCCCCATTTATCCTAGCTTGGGACCGACACTAAGAGTGCACTGGCTTGTGCAACCCTAATGGCTGGAGTCGGTTCCCTGACCGGGAATCAAACCCGGGCCGCAGTGGTGAGAGCGCCGCATCCTAACCACTAGACCACCAGGGACCCACAGGGCAGAGCAAAACATAAACCAAAAACAGTCCAAAATTCAAAACCAGAGGCAGGGCAGAACAGGGGTCAGGGACAGGATCCAGAGCAGGCAGGGTGGCACGAAATTAACCCAGGGACAATAGTAAGACGGTGAGATAATCTGGCCCAGAGCTAAAGTCTTGGTTGTCCTTAAATACTGGAAGGCGGCAAGATGGCCGCTGACCCTGAAGTGCTCACCGCGGAACCAGAAGTGCACGCCGCCCAGGAGATCCTGACATCCACAAACATCATAGTCCACGAAGACTCCTGTCTGACCTTGTCCGTCAACCTGTCCATCACCACTGCAAACACAAAAGCCTTTCAAAAGAGCCAAAAGAGCCTTGCCTCGATGCAATCCAACCTCCACCTTGAACCAGTCTGTTGTTCCTACTGCACATTTCACTGCTGTCATCCTGTCCTCATACATGTCCTGCAACACCCTTACATACTTTTTTGACACACCTGAGTTCTTCATACAATACCACAGCTCCTCTCTCTTGGCACACTGTCGTATGCTTTCTCTAGATCCACAAACACACAATGTAACTCCTTCTGACCTTCTCTATCAACATCCTCGAAGCAAATATTGTCACCTCTTCTCTCAGCCTTGCTTCCACTACTCTTTCCCATAACTTCATAGTGTGACTGATTTCTCCTGTAGATACTGCAGGTTTGCACATCTCCCTTATTCTTAAAAACCGGTACCAGCACACTCCTCCTCCATTCCTCAGGCATTCACCATCTCCACATCATCCATCCTTCTCTCTCTCTCATTTTCCTCATTTATCAGCTGCTCAAAATTCTCCCTCCACCTTCAGCCCTGAGGGGCTCTAGTGCTCCGTGTGGTGGTGCTGGAGATGCAGTTTCCGATCCGGTCTAACTGATGTCTCCCAGTCAGAAAGTCCAGGATCCAGTTACAGAGGGAGGATTTCAGGCCCAGTAGACTCAGCTTCTTGATGCTGAGGGATGATTGTGTTGAATGCTGAGCTAAAGTCTATGAGCAGCATTAGTACATATAAGTCGTTATTGTCCAGGTGGGTAAGGGCCAGGTGAAGGGTTATGGAGATGGCATCGGCCGTGAAACGGTTTAGACGTTACGTGAACTGCACGGGGTCCAGTGAGTGTGGAAGCTGAGTCCTGATATGCCCTAATGACAAGCCTCTTGAAGAACTTCATCATGATGGGTGTGAGTGCGATGGAAGGATAGTCATTGAGGTAGTCTTCTTCGGCACAGGAATAATGGTCATTGTCTTAAGGTACATAGGAACGGCGCTGCTCAGTAAGATGTTGAAGATGTTGGTAAAGACATCCGCTAGCTGTTCTGCACATTCCCTGAGCACTCTGCCAGGAATGTTGTCTGGTCCAGCAGACTTCTGTGGGTTAACTCTGCATAGAGTTAACTCACATTACAGCTGTGGTTAGACAGAGCACCTTGTCACTGGGAGCAGGGGTAGTCTTCCTTGTCGACATGTTGTTCTGCACCTCGAACTAGGAATAGAAGTCATTCAGCGCATCTGGGAGGGAGGCATCACGCTCACAAGCAGGTGAAGTAATCTTCTAGTTTGTGATCACCTGGATGCCCTGCCACATGTGCGGGTGTCTCCACTGTCTGGAAGTGGCCATGGATTCTCTTGGCGTGTGCGCGCTTCGCCTCTCTGATGGCATGAGACAGTTTGTCCCTTGCTGTTTTTTAGGCCATCTTGTCCACTGCTCTGAAGGCGGAGTCTCTGGATTTTAGCAGCGCACGCACCTTAGCGGTCGTCCACAGCTTCTGGTTGGAGCGTGTGGTGATGGTCTTGGAGATGGTCACGTCATCAATGCACTTGCCGATGTAGCTGGTAACTGTTGACGTGTACTCCTCCAAGTTGACGAAATCGCTGTTTGTTGCAGCCTCCCTGAACAGGTCCCAGTCAATGCATTCAAAGCAGTCCTGAAAAACAGACATGGATCCTACTGGCCAGGTTTTCACCTGCTTTCAAGCTGTTTTTTAATGCCCGTTGAGTGGTCTGTATGCTGGGATTAGCATAACAGAGATGTGGTCTGAGTAGCTGAGGTGGGGGTGGGGCTTCGCCTGGTATCCGCCTGGGAAGTTTGTGTAAACAACATCCAGCGTGTTTTCACCTCTGGTTGCAAAGTCGACATTCTGATGAAATTTAGGGAGCACAGTCCTGAAATTTGCATGGATGAAATGACAATTAACAATCCGTCAGGATATGTTTTTTCTAGTTCGCTAATGGTCCCATAGAGTATGCCGAGTGCTTCCTTAGCATTATCGCTAGGTGGAAGTTCCGAGCACAATAGCTGTGGTAAATTCCCAGGGTAAATAAAAAGGTCTACATCTCACAACCATAAACTCCAACAGTGGTGAGCAGTAGGTGGAAACAAGGACAGAGTTCTTACACCATTCTATGTTGATGTAAACACACAGTCCACCACTGCGAGTCTTACCACACAGAGTTGCATTTCTGTCAGCACAAAACGTGGCTAGCCTGTCCAGCTGAATGGCTGGTGTCCAGAATGTTGTCGCTCAGCCATGTCTCAGTGAACACAAAGACACAGCAGTGTCTGTATTTACGCCGAGTAGCTTGCTGGAGTCTGATGTAGTCCAATTTATTGTTTAGGGAGCAGACATTTGCCAGCAGGGTAAATGGAAGAGCAGGTCGGCTAGGGTTAGCTTTTAGCCTAGCACTAGCCCCCGCTCACTTTCCTTGCTTTCGCTTCTAAGCGCTTTCGATTCCCCCTACTCTGTTTGACAGCAATGTCTGGAGGCCTGGATGCCGAGATTGCGTAGCTTCTGCTGCAGATCATCGTTTATTGTGTTGTTGGGGTTGTTTCTGTGTTCCTGGAGTGTTCGTCGGTGGTACACAGGGACACCGGTTGCTTCGATGTCCATATGTTGCGTAAGGCGGGCTACCAAGTGAAAGTAGCACCATTTTTGACCTGTTCCCTTCACCAACCATCAAAGTCTGCCCTAATCACTAATTTTTCTTTCCTAGGTACACTCTCAACCACTTAATCTAACTCACTCCAGATTTTTTCTTTCTCCTCCATCTCACAGCCAACTTGTGGAGCATAGGCACTGATGACACTTACCATCGCCCCTTCAACTTCCAGCTTCACATTCACCACCCTATCAGAAACTTTCTTCACCTTCACTACACTCTTACTGTACTATTTCTTCAGGATCACCTGTACACTATTTCTCTTTCTATCCACACCATGGTAGAACAGTTTAAACACCCCCTCCAATGTTCCTGGCCTTACTCCCTTTCCACTTGGTCCCCTGAAAACACAGCATGTCTACCTTTCTCTGCTTCATCATATGAGCTAAATCTCTCCCTTTACCAACATTAAAGTTCCCACCCTAACCTTCACTCTTCTACACTTCTCCTTTCCCGGCTGTCTCTGTAGATGTCTTCCTTGCCTCTCTTTTTCCTCATTCAGCCAACAGTAGCCCAATTTCCACCCGTACCCTGTTGGCTAACAATCCCAGTGGCAGTCATTGGTAACCTGGGCCTCGACTGATCCGGTATGAAATTTAGGTTCCTGATCCGTATATTTGATTTGGCACATGTTTTACGCTGGATGCTTTTCCCAATGCAACCCTGCCCATTTATCCAGGCTTGGGACTGGCACTAAGAGTGCACTGGCTTGTGCAACCCCAATGTCTGTGATTAATAGCGTTAATGTTACGTTCAAACGGTATTTCCAGATGTATATTTGAAGATCGATGTCTTAGGATAAACTTGATCAGACACATTTAAAAGTAACAAAGCAGAGGATTATTAAGAAATTATTAAAGCTGGCAACTTATATTTAAGAGCATTTATCAGTAAAAATCTTTGTGGGAATGCTAACTATAAGCACCAATTTGGCTATTAATTTTTGTCAGGTGAAATACAATAGCATTAAAAGATGAAGTGAAACATTATTTGAGGATTTATGGTCCATTGTTTATACATTTTTATTAGACTCAAGTTTAAAGTTTTCAACTATAAAAGGCACATGGGTGTGAATAATAAGGACAGGTTATTTCAGTTCACACCCATTAATTGAGGTGAAGAAAACAATAAGTACAGCAATAAAAATATTTTCAACTTGCCACAAAATATGAATGTTACCATGTTCAAAACAGAGTTTAGGAACTCCCTAAGGCACAAAAATATATTTGCATATCACAATAACAATAACCTATGTATATAGACTAAGAAATGTAATGTCTAGACATTTCGTGGCACTAGTAATATTTAAAGAACAAGTCTTTTATTTAAACATTTTTTTAATTTTTAATTTGCTAAACCAATTTCAACGTGGTCTCTTAAATTGTTGTTAAGATAAATCTACCAGTTGCAATAATAATGACTTAAGTATAGACACAAAAGCTCATCTTTATGTGCTATCATTTTGTTTCTTGAAAAGCAAATAATTATGGGAAAAATATATTTTTGTTCCAGGTTAGAGTTACTGACTAATACATTCGTGGGTTGTTTGTCTTTTTTGTTTAATTTGGATATATTTCTCTTTTCCAGTATTACCTATGGCTTTGGTTTAGTAAAAATTTTACCAACTTTTTCTAAATGTTACTTCAGGCAACATGTTCAACAACATGTCAATTATTATGGTGTAATGTGCCCAGTGTTTTCCTATGGGTTACATTGGGTGCTGGCTCATGTCTTTTCTTAACTTTGGTTACTCAACACCCAATTACAGTAAAAAAAAAAAGTGAAATGGCTTTCTAAATGCTAAAGGTCAAACAAACATGTTTATGTTTTACATATCAGTAAATTGTATATTTATACTGTAACTTTAAAGTTTGTTTAGATGCAATGAATTTGGGGTCTATGTGTGTCTCTGTCACGGAGCAAATGAAACGGAGGTGAAAGCCGAAAGTACAGCTCACTCGGGTTTTAATGACGAGAGTGAGGGAGAGAGATGCACACAAGCACACACGCACACGGCAGTCCTTAGGTTGAGAGAGTCTGAGGTGTGCTTGGGGAGAAGCGTAGCTGGTTGGAGATGCACTGGGAGGAAACGGGCAGCCGGTACAGGGTAGTGGTGTTCGGAAGTAACGGGCCACATAGAGTCCTGCGTGAAACTATGACCACATACAATAATGAACAAGGGAGTGAGTGTGAGTGAGGCGCATATGTAGAAGCGGGGTGGAGTGATGATGAGCCCCAGGTGAGCGTGGTTAAGCCTGGAGCTCTAGGGAGAGCGGAGGCATAGAGAGCCACCAAAGGGGGCATGGCAGGTGGATCCCTGACAGTCACTGTGCATCTATTTGGTTCAGTTGACAATATTAATATACCCATACTACACTCTATAAAGTAATCTTTTGGCTCAACATAAAAAAAAAAAATCAACGCAACCGTTTCCATTAATCTTTCTGAGTTCCGCCAACTTATGATGAAATAGTTTTTAAGCAGCGAACTATATTTAGTTAGGGGTATTAGATTTTCTTATACAGTCAGAACTATTTTTAAGTGTGGCCTACTTAATATTTGATTTTTTTTTATTTTTAATTTGATGATTCATAAAATGAAGTTGTCCCAAATATCTTTTTCTATATTATTTAAAGAAATCTTTTGGTGCCTAATTTACCAATAACTTTAATGTACTTGGCATATAAATATTTAAATCAATTAATAAAGTAATAGAGTAAGTCAAGTAAATGTTTGTCAGGGATCCATCTGCCACTACAGACACCTGTCACTCGTTAAGATTTCCCTACATAAGCTTCCGTTCGGATCTCACTCGTGTCAGACCTACTAGAGGGCTATGGTGACCGGCCTGGTTCCTGCCCAGCCAACATGTCCATGTGGGCCCCACATCGGTTTTATCTGGGTTATATGGGCATCACGTGGGCATGGGGTCAGTGTGGGCACTTTGATGGGCTGAATGTCCGCCCCAGCTTAGTCAGGGTTGTGGGCCCCATTTAGGTTGCCCATTTTGTTTATTCGAGGGCCCTGTATGGGCTACATTTGGGCTATATTTAGCTATATTTGTCAAAAGAAATCTATCATTCAATTATTTAATTGATGATAAAGATATATAATAAGATAAGATATTGATAAGATTAATAGATTAACAAAAATTTTATATTTTTACAATAACATAGTATGAGCTTTAGTTAAAAAAAAAGAAAAAAGAATCGGTTATGCAGCTCACAGAGTCTCCTATTGGCTCCTGTGTCTTCCGCCTTCTCATTCTGAAGAAACGGTCGTCACTCACTACCCCTGGAGCACCTGACCTGACCTGGATAACCTGACCTCTCTGGCACTGTAAGAAATTAGGTTTTGTTTTAAATTAATCACATTTTACTGTTGTTTTTATTTAATGTATACTTTTGAAAGATTTGTGGTAATTAAAGTTACAGGCACGATATAACGAAGGTAAGTGTGGAGATTGTACTGGTTTACCTCAGAGATAAACACCTAGAAAACTGAACATTCTTAACGATTAGCAGATAACTAGGAAATTGTCTACTAAAATGTGGAAATAATTACTTTTCAAACCATTTTCAACCGTGTCCTCTCCATATAATGTCCTCATGATAACAGGAGGGTGAAACAGTAAAAGCACTGTGGAGTAATCTTTCTCTTTCACTACCTTTTATAACATGTGTATATGTAATACACAGAGAAAAGCGCTGAGGAGATTGTGACAATACTTAACATTATTTTAATGTGATAAAAAAGGTGATAAAAAACATTCATAATTATCATTTCTAAACATTAATAAAAATATGATTATGATTACATTAAAGATAAAACAATTTTGCACCGTTCAGAGTCAGTCAGATCTTTTTGCATGGTATTGTGTAATTTTAACATCATTTACTCATCAGTTAACAGTTTGGGCAAATGGAGGATTAGAAGGTGCTTACAACCTTGTGATTTTTAGTCTTTTATTTTTATATTTTTTATTCTTTTTTTTTTTAGTTCTGAAGACTATCAGAACCAGTGTTGAGCTAGCTACTAAAAAATAGTTACTAGTTACTTCATTCAAAAAGTAACTTAATTACTTTGTTGATTACTTACACCAAAAAGTAATGTACTTTTTTTAGTTACTTTTTTAAAGAACCTTCTTTAATGTTTTCATTAATACCCTTTTATGCGTTATGTTTTATACAAACACAAAACTGACTTAAACACTATTTTATTTAAGTCAGACCAGCACAAACTGAATATATCACGAAGATTTCTGAAATAAATAACAAAACAAGCTGAATAATATATTCAGAATCAAAAACTAAAGTGACTTCTGCTGTTGTGTTGAGCTATTAAAAATGTTAAATTTCACAGCTTAAGTATGAAAACTATCAACAATGTAGACACCGGGTTAGCTTCTAGCTTCTAGCTTCGTCGAGGCATGGAGTTTCTGGAGGAGCGTCGACAGATTGGAGTTGCTGTTTTTTAGTTACTTTTTTAAAGAACCTATTTTAATGTTCCCATTAATACCCTTTTATGCGTTATGTTCTATACAAACACAAAACTGACTTAAACACTATTTTATTTAAGTCAGACCAGCACAAACTGAATATATCACTTAGATTTCTGAAATAAATAACAAAACAAGCTGAATAATATATTCAGAATCAAAAACTAAAGTGGCTTCTGTTGTTGTGTTGAGCTATTAAAAAGTTTAAATTTCACAGTTTAAGTATGAAAACTATTAACAATGTAGATTACTGCCCAACACTGATCAGAACTAAAAAAAAATGAAATAAAAATAATGCTCATGTAACTTGCATGCTTTATAAATACAAATAATGGGTTGTGCCCTGGTTGATGCGGTAGCATGCTCTAGTTTATATGAATTTTTTTGCTTTACAGGTAGCCTAAAGCAGAATCCTCTGCAGAAAACTGTCAGTATGAAAGAGCTGGAGACAGCGCTTGGTAAATGGTTCACAAATGCAAGAGACAGAGAAGGCAACCGTGCTTTGAGAGCCCAGCGGGACCATGTTCGGAGGGCAGTACATTCGGATCATATTAACTATAGCTAGGGCTGCACAATTAATAATATTTTATCCCGATCACTGTTTTTACTCTTAATTAATGGAATACTCCACCCTGAAATGAAAAAATATCTTATAAATTACTTATGCTCAAGGCATCCTATACGGTGGCTGAGAGAGCTTGATGCGCTGCAACTTAAGAAAACACATGCAAATAGAAAACAAACACCAGCAAATAAAAAAAATAAACAACATTATCAGTTTGATAACACATGTGCTGCAAATCCTCACAACACAACCACATAGCACAGATCACGAAATAAATGTTTCAAGGTGACCACAACAAGTAACAAACCCGTCTGGGACTGCTTATTCAATGTCTAGTCGTTTATTTTATCATTGTTTATGATTCCTTGGCCTTTTGGATATTAATATCCTAAATAAACTGAAGAAAAACACAATTAACTGTAAAACATTATGTTAACTGGCAAAGCTAAGGAATCATGATGGATGTTAAAATAGGATGCTAAAATGAACATAAAAAAAAATCACCTTTCAGATCAACAACACCACTGATGAATAGATACTGAACAAGCAGTCACTGAGATTCTAGATTATGTCTTAATTATATTGATGCATTTTTAGATGATGCTGTGAATGGTAGTATTTTAAAATGTACTAAATTGCCTTTTCTGTCTTCTCTTTCTTTACTGTTTTGTAGGTGTGCAGCTGAGGAAACTGCATAGACCCACCAGTGAACTATTTTACTCAGTAATCATTTTCCTGTTTCTTGTTTAGTTGAATTAATTTGAAGTAATGGGATTTACACATTCTGAGTAAAAGTCATTTATTTTTCACAGTTTAAATACTCAACCATGTAATTTTAAACATAGAGCAGCACATAAAATCAACTAATATTAGAGAAGAACCTTCAAGTGTGGTTTGTGTTCTAACTATCAATAAAGATGATAGAGCTGCTTCATACTCGTGGTCACTACCCTGACAGTTTCAGACATACTAACTACCTTGGTCTTAACATTTTAAAACAACAGTGCCAATAAAATTGTTACACTTATAACAACATTGTCTAAAAACAGTAAAGACTTCCAAACATCAAACTTTCAAAAACTATATTTTTGTGTTTATAAAATGTTGTTCCTTAAGCTTGAAATTTTCCCAGAGGTTTTCATATTATCATTTTTAAAGCACAGCTTCTGAAAGACCTTAAATGTATATTTGAGTTCCTTCAGATATATTGATTGAAGTCCATTGATTAAAGTCCATTCAACCACAATGGCTGCAGATCTGATAGTGTGGTCACCAATGAGGGCAAGCTGCATCGTTGCTTATGCAGGCTTTGCTCAAACTCTTCAGTGTCCTTAGTAAAGAAAATTTACAGGTTTAGCTTTATTTTTTTAAATATGTATTTTAGAGATCATTAGGTTAAATTAGAGAAGGCTTTCTGTCAATTACCAGTTTTCCATTTACCACAATTTTTAAAGCTCAATAATAGGGTTATCTGGAAAATCCCATTGCTTATCAAAGAATGCTACCATTATGAAGCTCTAAAAACATTTCGTGCCGACAGAAATGCAGCTCTGTGCGGTAAGACTTGCGGTGGTGGCGTGTGTGTTTATATCAACACGGAATGGTGCAAGAACTCTGTGCTTGTCTCATGCTATTGCTCATCGCTAGTGGAGTTTGTGACTGTTAGATGCAGACCATTTTATTTACAACGGGAATTCACCACTGTTTTTATTGTCAGAGTGTACATTCCTCCCAGCACTAATACTAAGGAGATTTTAACCATGCAAATCTCAGGACTGTGCTCCCTAAACTCCATTAGCATGTGGACTTTGCATTGAGAGGAGCAAACACGCTGGATCTTGTTTACACAAACATCCCCGGCGTTTCGTGTGGAGCACCGCCCCATCTTGGCTACTCGGACCACAGCTCTGTTATGTTAATTCCAGCATACAGAACTCTGGTCAGACGCTATAAACCGGTGAAACAGGTGAAAACTTGGCCAGCAGGAGCTGCTTCTGCTCTACAAGACTTTTGAGTGTACTTACTGGGACATGTTCAGGGAGGCTGCAACCAACGGCGATTCTATCAACTTGGAGGAATACACATCAACAGTGACCAGCTACATCAGCAAGTGCATTGATGATGTGACCATCTCCAAGGCCATCACTACACGCTTCAACCAGAAGCCGTGGATGACTGCAAATGTGCGTGTGCTGCTGAAACAAAGAGCCTTAAGAACAGCAAGGGACAAACTGTCCCGTGCCATCAGAGAGGCGAAGCGCGCACATTGTTCCCGTGCCGAAGAAGTCTACTGTCTCCTGCCTCAATGACTATTGTCCTGTCGCGTTCACACCCATCGTGATAAAGTGCTTCGAGAGGCTCGTCATGAGGCACATTAAGACCCAGCTTTCACCCTCCCTGGACCCCATGCAGTTTGTGTATCGTCCAAACCGTTCCACGGACGATGCCATTGCCACAACCATCCATTTGGCCCTCACCCACCTGGACAACAAGGACTCATATGTACAAATGCTGTTCATTGACTTAGCTCAGCATTCAACACAATCATCCCTCAGCATCAAGAAGCTAAGCCTACTGGGCCTGAGCGACCTTCCAGGTAGGAAGCAAACCATTCTAATGCTGTTCATGGATACAGAGGCTCTTGAGGGTTGACAAAAGGGTCTTGTGGTTGACTGTGTCAAATGCTGCTGAAAGGTCCAGAAAGATAAGTACAGAATACAGCTTGGCTGACTGAGCAGCACGCAGTTTCTCAGAAACAGCCAAAAGGGCCGTCTCTGTGGAATGTGACGCTTTGAACCCAGACTGGTTCGGATCATGGAGCTTGTTCTGAGAGAGATAGACAGACAGTTAGTTAAAAACAGTGCGTTCCCGAAATTTAGAAAGAAAGGAGAGAAGTGATACCGGTCTGTAGTAGTATGATGGATCCAGAGCAGGTTTCTTCAAGATGGGAATGACCCTTTCTTGCTTGAAGGTAGTTGGTACATAGCCAGATGTTAATGACCCATTGATGATTGTGGAGATAAAGGGCAGGAGATCTTGTGTGATGGTCTGAAGCATAGTTAAGGGGATTGGATCCAGAGGACAGGTGGTGGGATTGCAAGATCGGATGACTTGCAGTATCTCATCTTCTGTTAAGATTGAAAAGCTTGACAGAGACGTAGTGGATTGTCGGCTGTGTTGTGTAGTCATTGTTGGGGAGTAAGTGAAGGTCTGGCAGATTTTCTTAATCTTCTCATCATAGAAGGAGGCAAAGTCGTTAGTAGTCAGAGAGGATGGAGCAGGTGCAGCAGGGGGGTTGAGTAGTGAAGAGAAGATGTTGTGGAGCTTACGAGGATCTTGTGAAGAGGCCTCAAGCTTTACCTTGTAGAAGGCAGTTTTGGCAGAAGTCACCTCCAAAGAAAATTTTGTCAGGAGTGTGCGGTAAGATGCGAGGTCTACATCGAGTTGTGATTTTTTCCACTTCCTTTCTGCAGATCTGAGCTCTCATCGATTGCTTGGGTTTTGTAGTCAAGGGGCAAAGGAGGTCCATGGTTGAGAAAAGAGATGAGAGGAAGGAGTCAGTAGCAACATCTAAGGGTAGAGAGAAAAAGGAGTCAGGGTCAAGAAGAGATGAAAGAGTACAGGAAGTAAATTATTTTTAGGTTGAATAGGAAGAGTGATTGAAAAGGAAACCAGGTGATGATCAGAGATTGGAAGTGGAGTGCAGTCATGTCTGTAGCTGGAGTAGGGCGGGTGAAAACCAGGTCCAGGACATTTCCTCCCTTGTGTGTTGGAGGGCAGCTGTTAAATGTCAAGGAGAAGGTATTCAGAAAAGGCAAGAAGCAAGATGACTGAAGTTTGTCGGATGGGAGGTTGAAGCCACCAAGAACTGTCAGAGGGGTGCTGTCAAAGGGAAAAGTACTAAGGAGTGTGTCCATCTCTTCTAGGAAGTCTCCAAGGGGACCAGGAGGGCGGTAGATGACAATGATGAAAAGGTTGATTGGAGAGGTAACTGAAACTGCATGGAATTCAAAAGAAGACATGGTTAGATGAGACAAAGGGAGAGGTGTGAAACACCAAAAGTAGACCTGTTCCACCACCTCTACCAGTTTCTCTTGGTGAGTGAGAGAAAGCATAGGCAGAAGACAGAGCAGCTGGTGTAGCAGCGTACTGTGGGGATATCCAGGTCTCAGTAAGTGCCAGAAAGTCAAAGGTGTAGTGGGAAGCCAAGCCTGTGATAGTCAGCTTTCCTTACAGCAGACTGGCAATTCCAGAGCCCACCTACCACCACTGTTTGAGATTGAGAAAACAGGGGAGGGTAGATGAGGTTACTGGCAATGTGACATCTGTTCTGGGGATGAGAATGTCTGTGTCTGTAAGAGATGACTACAGAGATAGGTTTGAGGCACATGACTGATCTCCCAATTTGAGATAAATGTGTTTTAAAAAGAAAAAGTACAAATAAGAAATTCTAACACTAAGCATTACTGGCTTTAGGGGGCTACCTACAACCGAGCACCTTCAATATAAGTGAGTAAGCCCTTCCCACAATTCACACCTCAAGTGAGACTGAAACTACCCTTGATTAATCACCTGACCAAACTAATAAGCACAGACCAACACTCTAGAATCAAATGAGTTAAATAGATATACAAAGTTAGAATCCTACCTTACCAGAAGAGAGTAGATTCAAAATAGAGCTAAAGTGTACCACTGTGTATAGTAGAAATTACAATAAAAGCCTTTTGACTTGACATCAATAAACAGAAGTTATTTATGAAGCTAATTTAACCATTTTAAAAATTTAAAAAGCCAAGGTTTTGTTGTTTTAATGCAATAACTAAACAAATGAATTTAGGACCTCTTGTCACCTGCTGACTTTTGTTTGTGTCCATGCAAATGTAATTTTATTTTTTTATTTTTATTTTATACATTCATACCTCAAAAAGCATTTCTTTGATCTGCCTGATTCTGGCTTCTGCAGCTTCTCCATTTGTTGTTACTATGTCTATAAAGTATATTCAAGGCTTACTGTGGTTATTCTCTAGAATTCTTTATTTATCTGTGGACTATGGAAGAATTACTGTATTAATTGGTACCTATTAGTAGGTACACCTGTATAAAAAAGACGCATGATGCCATGAATCTTAAATAAAATCTGAAACTAGAGAAAGCAAAACTGAAATTACAATAAATTAAAGTGCAGTAGTTTACAGCCACTAAAATAAGTAAAGAAATGTTACACACTAACTCCACAGCACATAATAACTTATCTCTAGCTGCACAGTCAGGTCATATGAAATATTCCTATGTATATGGTAAACAAATGAAAGATATTAAAATTAAATTGCTAAAGGTGACTAGCATCAAGTGTTTTAGCAGTGTAGCCAAACCTCTATACGCTAAATCAACATTTGTCCCAACACAATTAAAAAATTACTAATTGCTTTCACGTAATGAACTTAAATATTATCAAAATTATTCATGCCATGTGTTCCCTCCTCTTAACAGAACTTGTCCAGGCAGGTTCAATGGGTGAGGCCACAGAGATTTTTATCCTTAACTCAAGGTGTAGTAAAATTAGGTAATCGACTCAATTTTATTAAGTTTCTGCAACTTGAAATTTGTTTAATATAAAATAACACAAAAATCTTAGTTAGTACTGCAAACACTATTAAGTTGATCTTATTATAAATTAAAATTGTCACATACACAGTGAAATGCTTTTTGAGACTGTTCAACCTGTAAACATGAAAAATAGAATATAAGGATAAAAATAAAATAAATAAAATAAGTATAAAGTATATATTGTTAAGATATTGTTAAGATATATATATATATATATATATATATATATATATATATATATATATATATATATATATATATATATATCCAGTGGTGGGCGGTCAGGGCCATCAAAGCCTTCTCTGCTGGCCTAAACACTATTAGAAGCACTGACCTACATTTACAACCTAAAGTCTAATATTTGTTCCATGAAATTGTATTAATTTATTTACAACCGTTTATTCTGTTCATTTCGTAGTGTTTCTCTTGGCTGCACTGCTTCCAGTACATGTATGTGGATGTTATATTTTTTTTGTCCAATCAGATTTCAGCCTCTATGTGCTGCCATGTCAATCTAATCTGCCCAGGGCCTGCAAAGTCCCTTTTACCAATGAGAATATTATCATTATAATGGGTATCGATCGATCGATCGATCGATCGATCGATCGATCGATCGATCGATCGATCGATAGATAGATAGATAGATAGATAGATAGATAGATAGATAGATAGATAGATAGATAGATAGATAGTCCAAAGAGAATAAGGGTGTTTCTTTTGACTGACATGCAACTTGGAGAGAATTGCCATGAAGCAATATAATATATGAAGCATTCAAATGATGCATCAGTTATCAAAGAGAAGATGAGGGCCACATTTCAATATTGCCAGTCACTGGTTCACGATCAGCAACAGTCGTCAACAGTCTTGGATGTGTTCTAACGAATCCTCGACACGACTGACTTGGTAGGACACGTTTTTTCATGTGAACAGTTGCTTAAGGTATTCACTTAAATTTGTACTGAAAGGACTGAACTGAAAGGACTGAGTTCTTCTGCAGATTGAAAAAGACTATTGATAATGTGGACATTCATAATGAAGCTGATGAGCCTTCATCTTCTCAAGCAGTTAGTATAGACACCCCATTTGCCACCCAACAGTCTGTTGAAAATCATCATGTGTTAAATATGTGTGGTTCTGCAAGCAATGGTAGAATCCATGGAGGAACTTGTAAAGGACATTCACTGTCAAGTTAAAGAGGCAGTTCACAGCTGTATTTCATACATTCAGGGTACAGATTTGGAATAGAAGGTGAAAAAGTGTTTTGAGCAACTTGAAAATCCTTTCTTAGTCTTGAACACAAGCGCAAAACTGCAGAAGTTCTTTGAGGAAAAGTTTGAAATAGTTGAACCAGACAAAGATGTTCTTGGGGTGCGGCTTGATCTACACAGAGTTTGAAAAACAGGAGTTTACACACAAATCCTTGTAACAGATACATTTGTGTACGTGCCAGTCTTAGGACCCTTCAATGTTCAAGAACATTAAAATATGTAAGCATTTCTTTTAAGCCAAACAACAGGAAGAAGGCATTTATAGAGATATATGTGATGGCTTATATTTCAAAAGCAAGAAAGGGATACACACACTTGGTTGTATTTACTTTCTATTGAGAAACATGCCTCCAAAATTTTATTCTGTGTTAATTATTATTCATATTGTGGCACAATATGAATTCACAAGATGTGAAGAAATATGGATTTAATTATATATTAAGGCCTCTCATTGATGATCTTAAAACAATTGAAACCCAAGGAATTGAAGTGACTTTCTATGACTCGCCTTTGCTAGGTTCTGTTATACAAGTAACAGGTGATGACCTAGGTTAACATGGACTGTTCGGTTTTGTTGAGTCCTTCAGTGGTACATATTGCTGTAGATTTTGTTTAAGCAGTAAAGATGAGTTACAGTCTGTCTTCACTGAAGATGACCCTGGCATGATTTTTTTTAGAAAATACATACACAGCATTGTGCATCTCTACAGATAAATCCAAAGTTGGATTCAACATTTGGTGTCAAAAAGACATGCTTGCTCAATACCTTGCATTTTTTTCCACACTTGTGATAACTATGCAGTTGACATAATTTGCTTGAAAATGTAGTGCAGTATGAACTGAAACTTTTATTTCAATACCTTCTTAACCAGAATTATCTGTCTTTGAAAGCACTGTCACAGAGGATCCAAAGTTACAATTATGGGTATACTGAGAGAAAAACCATACCAAATGGGGTGAAAATGGATGAGAGCAAGGATCTTGGACGTAATTGCTAGTCAGTCTTGGTGTCTTGTTTTCACAAAAATAGGGGTTTTTTTTGAAGCACCATTTTATGATACATGAAAGGCCTCCTTCCTTAAGAGAGTGTGTACTTTCTGTTCCATAACCAAAGACTGCTCCGGCCCTATCAGAGTGGGGCATACCCGTTTAAGCGAGGCAGACGAGACCCGAACTGAATCGTAGCCTCATTCTACAGTGCGCAGGACCCATTGAGACACGTTTGGCAGGAGTTTCCAGATAGTCTCTTAAGGGAATCAGTCCCTCTGGCATACCAAGAGCAGCTTGAGCGGTGCTCCTGGGAGGCCTCCCAAATCCTCAACGTTCCAAGGCAGAAGCTGCATTTTTTATTTTTTTTATTCATCTGCTCTTTGAGCAGGTCAGCCTGATAGGCCTGTTAGACTGCGATAGTGTGCAGGCAGCCAATGGCTTGACCCACCACCATGTATGCTTTGCCCATCAGAGCCAAGAAGGACTGAAGGGGCATGGTGGCCAATACCAGGGCCTTACGGGATGATACAGCACTGGGGGAGAGATAGCCATCCAGCGTCTCTTTTAACCCGGGGAATCTGTAACCGCAATCTCTCAGACCCACTACATTAGAGTAGAGGGAGACATTGGGGCTAAATAGGTGGGCTGAATACAGATTATTCCATGACCTGGAAACCTCATTGTGCAGATCCGGAAAGAACAGAACACATGCAAATAGAAAACAAACACCAGCAAATAAAAAAAATAAACAACATTATCAGTTTGATAACACATGTGCTGCAAATCCTCACAACACAACCACATAGCACAGATCACGAAATAAATGTTTCAAGGTGACCACAACAAGTAACAAACCCGTCTGGGACTGCTTATTCAATGTCTAGTCGTTTATTTTATCATTGTTTATGATTCCTTGGCCTTTTGGATATTAATATCCTAAATAAACTGAAGAAAACACAATTAACTGTAAAACATTATGTTAACTGGCAAAGCTAAGGAATCATGATGGATGTTAAAATAGGATGCTAAAATGAACATAAAAAAAAATCACCTTTCAGATCAACAACACCACTGATGAATAGATACTGAACAAGCAGTCACTGAGATTCTAGATTATGTCTTAATTATATTGATGCATTTTTAGATGATGCTGTGAATGGTAGTATTTTAAAATGTACTAAATTGCCTTTTCTGTCTTCTCTTTCTTTACTGTTTTGTAGGTGTGCAGCTGAGGAAACTGCATAGACCCACCAGTGAACTATTTTACTCAGTAATCATTTTCCTGTTTCTTGTTTAGTTGAATTAATTTGAAGTAATGGGATTTACACATTCTGAGTAAAAGTCATTTATTTTTCACAGTTTAAATACTCAACCATGTAATTTTAAACATAGAGCAGCACATAAAATCAACTAATATTAGAGAAGAACCTTCAAGTGTGGTTTGTGTTCTAACTATCAATAAAGATGATAGAGCTGCTTCATACTCGTGGTCACTACCCTGACAGTTTCAGACATACTAACTACCTTGGTCTTAACATTTTAAAACAACAGTGCCAATAAAATTGTTACACTTATAACAACATTGTCTAAAAACAGTAAAGACTTCCAAACATCAAACTTTCAAAAACTATATTTTTGTGTTTATAAAATGTTGTTCCTTAAGCTTGAAATTTTCCCAGAGGTTTTCATATTATCATTTTTAAAGCACAGCTTCTGAAAGACCTTAAATGTATATTTGAGTTCCTTCAGATATATTGATTGAAGTCCATTGATTAAAGTCCATTCAACCACAATGGCTGCAGATCTGATAGTGTGGTCACCAATGAGGGCAAGCTGCATCGTTGCTTATGCAGGCTTTGCTCAAACTCTTCAGTGTCCTTAGTAAAGAAAATTTACAGGTTTAGCTTTATTTTTTTAAATATGTATTTTAGAGATCATTAGGTTAAATTAGAAGGCTTTCTGTCAATTACCAGTTTTCCATTTACCACAATTTTAAAGCTCAATAATAGGGTTATCTGGAAAATCCCATTGCTTATCAAAGAATGCTACCATTATGAAGCTCTAAAAACATTTCGTGCCGACAGAAATGCAGCTCTGTGCGGTAAGACTTGCGGTGGTGGCGTGTGTGTTTATATCAACACGGAATGGTGCAAGAACTCTGTGCTTGTCTCATGCTATTGCTCATCGCTAGTGGAGTTTGTGACTGTTAGATGCAGACCATTTTATTTACAACGGGAATTCACCACTGTTTTTATTGTCAGAGTGTACATTCCTCCCAGCACTAATACTAAGGAGATTTTAACCATGCAAATCTCAGGACTGTGCTCCCTAAACTCCATTAGCATGTGGACTTTGCATTGAGAGGAGCAAACACGCTGGATCTTGTTTACACAAACATCCCCGGCGCGTTTCGTGTGGAGCACCGCCCCATCTTGGCTACTCGGACCACAGCTCTGTTATGTTAATTCCAGCATACAGAACTCTGGTCAGACGCTATAAACCGGTGAAACAGGTGAAAACTTGGCCAGCAGGAGCTGCTTCTGCTCTACAAGACTTTGAGTGTACTTACTGGGACATGTTCAGGAGGCTGCAACCAACGGCGATTCTATCAACTTGGAGGAATACACATCAACAGTGACCAGCTACATCAGCAAGTGCATTGATGATGTGACCATCTCCAAGGCCATCACTACACGCTTCAACCAGAAGCCGTGGATGACTGCAAATGTGCGTGTGCTGCTGAAACAAAGAGCCTTAAGAACAGCAAGGGACAAACTGTCCCGTGCCATCAGAGAGGCGAAGCGCGCACATTGTTCCCGTGCCGAAGAAGTCTACTGTCTCCTGCCTCAATGACTATTGTCCTGTCGCGTTCACACCCATCGTGATAAAGTGCTTCGAGAGGCTCGTCATGAGGCACATTAAGACCCAGCTTTCACCCTCCCTGGACCCCATGCAGTTTGTGTATCGTCCAAACCGTTCCACGGACGATGCCATTGCCACAACCATCCATTTGGCCCTCACCCACCTGGACAACAAGGACTCATATGTACAAATGCTGTTCATTGACTTAGCTCAGCATTCAACACAATCATCCCTCAGCATCAAGAAGCTAAGCCTACTGGGCCTGAGCGACCTTCCAGGTAGGAAGCAAACCATTCTAATGCTGTTCCGCGGATACAGAGGCTCTTGAGGGTTGACAAAAGGGTCTTGTGGTTGACTGTGTCAAATGCTGCTGAAAGGTCCAGAAAGATAAGTACAGAATACAGCTTGGCTGACTGAGCAGCACGCAGTTTCTCAGAAACAGCCAAAAGGGCCGTCTCTGTGGAATGTGACGCTTTGAACCCAGACTGGTTCGGATCATGGAGGTTGTTCTGAGAGATAGACAGACAGTTGGTTAAAACAGTGCGTTCGAAATTTAGAAAGAAAGGAGAAGTGATACCGGTCTGTAGTAGTATGATGGATCCAGAGCAGGTTTCTTCAAGATGGGAATGACCCTTTCTTGCTTGAAGGTAGTTGGTACATAGCCAGATGTTAATGACCCATTGATGATTGTGGAGATAAAGGGCAGGAGATCTTGTGTGATGGTCTGAAGCATAGTTAAGGGGATTGGATCCAGAGGACAGGTGGTGGGATTGCAAGATCGGATGACTTGCAGTATCTCATCTTCTGTTAAGGTTGAGAAGCTTGACAGAGACGTAGTGGATTGTTGGCTGTGTTGTGTAGTCATTGTTGGGGAGGAAGTGAAGGTCTGGCAGATTTTCTTAATCTTCTCATCATAGAAGGAGGCAAAGTCGTTAGTAGTCAGAGAGGATGGAGCAGGTGCAGCAGGGGGGTTGAGTAGTGAAGAGAAGATGTTGTGGAGCTTACGAGGATCTTGTGCAGAGGCCTCAAGCTTTTCCTTGTAGAAGGCAGTTTTGGCAGAAGTCACCTCAAAGAAAATTTTGTCAGGAGTGTGCGGTAAGATGCGAGGTCTACATCGAGTTGTGATTTTTTCCACTTCCTTTCTGCAGATCTGAGCTCTCATCGATTGCTTGGGTTTTGTAGTCAAGGGGCAAAGGAGGTCCATGGTTGAGAAAAGAGATGAGAGGAAGGAGTCAGTAGCAACATCTAAGGGTAGAGAGAAAAAGGAGTCAGGGTCAAGAAGAGATGAAAGAGTACAGGAAGTAAATTATTTTTAGGTTGAATAGGAAGAGTGATTGAAAAGGAAACCAGGTGATGATCAGAGATTGGAAGTGGAGTGCAGTCATGTCTGTAGCTGGAGTAGGGCGGGTGAAAACCAGGTCCAGGACATTTCCTCCCTTGTGTGTTGGAGGGCAGCTGTTAAATGTCAAGGAGAAGGTATTCAGAAAAGGCAAGAAGCAAGATGACTGAAGTTTGTCGGATGGGAGGTTGAAGCCACCAAGAACTGTCAGAGGGGTGCTGTCAAAGGGAAAAGTACTAAGGAGTGTGTCCATCTCTTCTAGGAAGTCTCCAAGGGGACCAGAAGGGAGTAGGATGACAATGATGAAAAGGTTGATTGGAGAGGTAACTGAAACTGCATGGAATTCAAAAGAAGACATGGTTAGATGAGACAAAGGGAGAGGTGTGAAACACCAAAAGTAGACCTGTTCCACCACCTCTACCAGTTTCTCTTGGTGAGTGAGAGAAAGCATAGGCAGAAGACAGAGCAGTTGGTGTAGCAGTGTTTTGTGGGGATATCCAGGTCTTAGTAAGTGCCAGAAAGTCAAAGGTGTAGTGGGAAGCCAAGCCTGTGATAGTCAGCTTTCCTTACAGCAGACTGGCAATTCCAGAGCCCACCTACCACCACTGTTTGAGATTGAGAAAACAGGGGAGGGTAGATGAGGTTACTGGCAATGTGACATCTGTTCTGGGGATGAGAATGTCTGTGTCTGTAAGAGATGACTACAGAGATAGGTTTGAGGCACATGACTGATCTCCCAATTTGAGATCAATGTGTTTTAAAAAGAAAAGTACAAATAAGAAATTCTAACACTAAGCATTACTGGCTTTAGGGGGCTACCTACAACCGAGCACCTTCAATATAAGTGAGTAAGCCCTTCCCACAATTCACACCTCAAGTGAGACTGAAACTACCCTTGATTAATCACCTGACCAAACTAATAAGCACAGACCAACACTCTAGAATCAAATGAGTTAAATAGATATACAAAGTTAGAATCCTACCTTACCAGAAGAGAGTAGATTCAAAATAGAGCTAAAGTGTACCACTGTGTATAGTAGAAATTACAATAAAAGCCTTTTGACTTGACATCAATAAACAGAAGTTATTTATGAAGCTAATTTAACCATTTTAAAAATTTAAAAAGCCAAGGTTTTGTTGTTTTAATGCAATAACTAAACAAATGAATTTAGGACCTCTTGTCACCTGCTGACTTTTGTTTGTGTCCATGCAAATGTAATTTTATTTTTTTATTTTTATTTTATACATTCATACCTCAAAAAGCATTTCTTTGATCTGCCTGATTCTGGCTTCTGCAGCTTCTCCATTTGTTGTTACTATGTCTATAAAGTATATTCAAGGCTTACTGTGGTTATTCTCTAGAATTCTTTATTTATCTGTGGACTATGGAAGAGAATTACTGTATTAATTGGTACCTATTAGTAGGTACACCTGTATAAAAAAGACGCATGATGCCATGAATCTTAAATAAAATCTGAAACTAGAGAAAGCAAAACTGAAATTACAATAAATTAAAGTGCAGTAGTTTACAGCCACTAAAATAAGTAAAGAAATGTTACACACTAACTCCACAGCACATAATAACTTATCTCTAGCTGCACAGTCAGGTCATATGAAATATTCCTATGTATATGGTAAACAAATGAAAGATATTAAAATTAAATTGCTAAAGGTGACTAGCATCAAGTGTTTTAGCAGTGTAGCCAAACCTCTATACGCTAAATCAACATTTGTCCCAACACAATTAAAAAATTACTAATTGCTTTCACGTAATGAACTTAAATATTATCAAAATTATTCATGCCATGTGTTCCCTCCTCTTAACAGAACTTGTCCAGGCAGGTTCAATGGGTGAGGCCACAGAGATTTTTATCCTTAACTCAAGGTGTAGTAAAATTAGGTAATCGACTCAATTTTATTAAGTTTCTGCAACTTGAAATTTGTTTAATATAAAATAACACAAAAATCTTAGTTAGTACTGCAAACACTATTAAGTTGATCTTATTATAAATTAAAATTGTCACATACACAGTGAAATGCTTTTTGAGACTGTTCAACCTGTAAACATGAAAAATAGAATATAAGGATAAAAATAAAATAAATAAAATAAGTATAAAGTATATATTGTTAAGATATTGTTAAGATATATATATATATATATATATATATATATATATATATATATATATATATATATATATATATATATATATCCAGTGGTGGTGGTCAGGGCCATCAAAGCCTTCTCTGCTGGCCTAAACACTATTAGAAGCACTGACCTACATTTACAACCTAAAGTCTAATATTTGTTCCATGAAATTGTATTAATTTATTTACAACCGTTTATTCTGTTCATTTCGTAGTGTTTCTCTTGGCTGCACTGCTTCCAGTACATGTATGTGGATGTTATATTTTTTTTGTCCAATCAGATTTCAGCCTCTATGTGCTGCCATGTCAATCTAATCTGCCCAGGGCCTGCAAAGTCCCTTTTACCAATGAGAATATTATCATTATAATGGGTATCGATCGATCGATCGATCGATCGATCGATCGATCGATCGATCGATCGATCGATCGATCGATCGATAGATAGATAGATAGATAGATAGATAGATAGATAGATAGATAGATAGATAGATAGATAGTCCAAAGAGAATAAGGGTGTTTCTTTTGACTGACATGCAACTTGGAGAATTGCCATGAAGCAATATAATATATGAAGCATTCAAATGATGCATCAGTTATCAAAGAGAAGATGAGGGCCACATTTCAATATTGCCAGTCACTGGTTCACGATCAGCAACAGTCGTCAACAGTCTTGGATGTGTTCTAACGAATCCTCGACACGACTGACTTGGTAGGACACGTTTTTTCATGTGAACAGTTGCTTAAGGTATTCACTTAAATTTGTACTGAAAGGACTGAACTGAAAGGACTGAGTTCTTCTGCAGATTGAAAAAGACTATTGATAATGTGGACATTCATAATGAAGCTGATGAGCCTTCATCTTCTCAAGCAGTTAGTATAGACACCCCATTTGCCACCCAACAGTCTGTTGAAAATCATCATGTGTTAAATATGTGTGGTTCTGCAAGCAATGGTAGAATCCATGGAGGAACTTGTAAAGGACATTCACTGTCAAGTTAAAGAGGCAGTTCACAGCTGTATTTCATACATTCAGGGTACAGATTTGGAATAGAAGGTGAAAAAGTGTTTTGAGCAACTTGAAAATCCTTTCTTAGTCTTGAACACAAGCGCAAAACTGCAGAAGTTCTTTGAGGAAAAGTTTGAAATAGTTGAACCAGACAAAGATGTTCTTGGGGTGCGGCTTGATCTACACAGAGTTTGAAAAACAGGAGTTTACACACAAATCCTTGTAACAGATACATTTGTGTACGTGCCAGTCTTAGGACCCTTCAATGTTCAAGAACATTAAAATATGTAAGCATTTCTTTTAAGCCAAACAACAGGAAGAAGGCATTTATAGAGATATATGTGATGGCTTATATTTCAAAAGCAAGAAAGGGATACACACACTTGGTTGTATTTACTTTCTATTGAGAAACATGCCTCCAAAATTTTATTCTGTGTTAATTATTATTCATATTGTGGCACAATATGAATTCACAAGATGTGAAGAAATATGGATTTAATTATATATTAAGGCCTCTCATTGATGATCTTAAAACAATTGAAACCCAAGGAATTGAAGTGACTTTCTATGACTCGCCTTTGCTAGGTTCTGTTATACAAGTAACAGGTGATGACCTAGGTTAACATGGACTGTTCGGTTTTGTTGAGTCCTTCAGTGGTACATATTGCTGTAGATTTTGTTTAAGCAGTAAAGATGAGTTACAGTCTGTCTTCACTGAAGATGACCCTGGCATGATTTTTTAGAAAATACATACACAGCATTGTGCATCTCTACAGATAAATCCAAAGTTGGATTCAACATTTGGTGTCAAAAAGACATGCTTGCTCAATACCTTGCATTTTTTTCCACACTTGTGATAACTATGCAGTTGACATAATTTGCTTGAAAATGTAGTGCAGTATGAACTGAAACTTTTATTTCAATACCTTCTTAACCAGAATTATCTGTCTTTGAAAGCACTGTCACAGAGGATCCAAAGTTACAATTATGGGTATACTGAGAGAAAAACCATACCAAATGGGGTGAAAATGGATGAGAGCAAGGATCTTGGACGTAATTGCTAGTCAGTCTTGGTGTCTTGTTTTCACAAAATAGGGTTTTGAAGCACCATTTTATGATACATGAAAGGCCTCCTTCCTTAAGAGAGTGTGTACTTTCTGTTCCATAACCAAAGACTGCTCCGGCCCTATCAGAGTGGGGCATACCCCGTTTAAGCGAGGCAGACGAGACCCGAACTGAATCGTGTAGCCTCATTCTACAGTGCGCAGGACCCATTGAGACACGTTTGGCAGGAGTTTCCAGATAGTCTCTTAAGGGAATCAGTCCCTCTGGCATACCAAGAGCAGCTTGAGCGGTGCTCCTGGGAGGCCTCCCAAATCCTCAACGTTCCAAGGCAGAAGCTGCATTTTTTTTATTTTTTTTTTTATTCATCTGCTCTTTGAGCAGGTCAGCCTGATAGGCCTGTTAGACTGCGATAGTGTGCAGGCAGCCAATGGCTTGACCCACCACCATGTATGCTTTGCCCATCAGAGCCAAGAAGGACTGAAGGGGCATGGTGGCCAATACCAGGGCCTTACGGGATGATACAGCACTGGGGGAGAGATAGCCATCCAGCGTCTCTTTTAACCCGGGGAATCTGTAACCGCAATCTCTCAGACCCACTACATTAGAGTAGAGGGAGACATTGGGGCTAAATAGGTGGGCTGAATACAGATTATTCCATGACCTGGAAACCTCATTGTGCAGATCCGGAAAGAACAGAAGACCCCGGAGCAAGGGCAATGACCTAGGTCGCAGGAAGCGTTCATCTAATTTATTTTGAGAATGCTGCTTCTGCTCTTTGCCTGGCCAAGCGATGCTCAGCTTGGAAACAGCACGAGTCACTACCCCCAAAAGCTCCTCATAGTGGGCTGGCTACGGAGTCATGTCTATAGGTTTGTCCAAAATTGATTTAGATTTATACACATGTAGGTATACACGTATACCGATTACAAAAAAGTTGGTACACTGTACAAATTGTGAATAAAAACAGAATGCAATGATGTGGAAGTTTCAAATTTCAATATTTTATTCAGAATACAACATAGATGACAAATCATAGATCAAATGTTTAAACTGAGAAAATTTATCATCTTAAGGGGAAAATTAGTTGATTTTAAATTTCATGGCATCAACACATCACAAAAAAAGTTGTAACAAGGCCATGTTTACCACTGTGTGGCATCCCCTCTTCTTTTTATAACAGTCTGCAAACGTCTGGGTACTGAGGAGACAAGTTGCTCAAGTTTAGGTATAGGAATGTTGTCCCATTCTTGTCTAATACAGGCTTCTAGTTGCTCAACTGTCTTAGGTCTTCTTTGTCGCATCTTCCTCTATATGATGCGCCAAATGTTTTCTATGGGTGAAGGATCTGGACTGCAGGCTGGCCATTTCAGTACCCAGATTCTTCTTCAAGGCAGCCATGATGTTGTAATTGATGCAGTATGTGGTCTGCATTGTCATGTTGGAAAATGCAACGTCTTCCCTGATAGAGACGACATCTGGATGGGAGCATATGTTATTCTAGAACTTGGATATACCTTTCAGCATTGATGGTGCCGATGTGTAAGCTGCCCATGCCACACGCACTCATGCAACCCCATACCATCATAGATGCACTCTTCTGAACTGAGCGCTGACAACATCTTGGGTTGTCCTTGTCCTCTTTAGTCCAGATGACATGGCGTCCCAGTTTTCCCAAAAGAACTTAA